>NW_020799097.1:45166106-45243734 GCF_003259725.1 Athene cunicularia | reverse complement strand
TCCCTCCCTCCCTCTGTCATTTTTTCCTCAGAGCTACAAGGACTTTACAGGAGACAATCAAGTCCTGTTCACACTGTTGTCAGTGGCAAAAAAATGCATCAGCAAAATCGGAAGTTGATTTGGAAGCATCTGTAGAAATGTAATTAATTAAAAATAATTTAGAAATCGTTTCCTCAAATAAAGTATTATCAAGGGCATTTTACTGTCTGGAAGGCTTAAGTGACTAGCATGTAGTTCTTAAACCAGAAACATTAGACAAAAGCCAAAAGTCTCAAATGAAATGATTGTGTAGAGATTGGTAACTCAAAACCAATTCCAGCTTTGGAAGAAATATGTCTCCTTGCCCTCGGTGTAAATCTGGCAGTTTCGAAAACCACAACAAATACTTTCAAAGCCAAGAACTGATTTTTAGTGCTGAAGTTCCTGCATATCCAACAAGAAGCTTGTTAGTGTCTGATGAGGACATGAACCAACCATGTTGTAGACCTCAAAGTGTAACAGTTTGGGCACATGAAAACAGAGGCTGTCAGAAATCATGAGCTCATTAGAAAAAAATCAGTAAAAGGATTTTCAGTCAAAGTTAACAGAATTGTCAGTAACTGTATCTCTTAACATCTTAAACTAGGAGGAAGAAGCCATTGAGTTCCTTTATTGAATACGGAGCTTAAAAGCAGGGATGAATGCCCACAGCATCTCCTTCCATGATGCAGCCATTTCACTTCAGTTATTTCACCCCTAGGCTGGGAACTGATTGCACTGAAGCTGATGTCTCTATGCCTGTGAGAAGGAAGGAGGGGAAGTGATGTGGAAGTAGTAAGAGCAGTGGAGACACAGTTACCAAAGCACAGCCTGTGTGGCACTGAGTGCTAAGTGCTGGCATGAAAGGAGCTCACGACTGCGAATATGGAAACTGTCTTCTGCTGCTTGATTCTTGCTGTCTTGAGTGAAATAGAACTGGGTTCCTTTGGAAACAAAGAGGATGACATCTGAGACACTGCTGACTCAATTTTTTCTCCCAACCAGCAGCCCACAGGGTCCTCAGTTTTGGCTAAATGCCAAGCTAAAACTATTTAAACTAATTAACATTGTATGATGATAATGTGTCCCATTCAGCTTCCTATTTACATACATGAGACTTTTCCTCCAATGTGCTATTATACATTAATCCATAAAAATATTTGTCAGTCTTTCTGTTGCTTTTTCTCATATGTCAATACATTACAGATAGGATGCTCTGATACTTCTGGTGCATGGTTCAAGATGAAAAAGGATGAAATACCAGCCCATACATCTTAAGATACCATGTTTTCGTCATAATTATAACATTAGATAATAGTGGTGTCACAGCATGTGTTAACAATTAGCAGATGATTCATATTAGTAGCAGCTTCCCTGTAAAGGCTTCAATATTTCTGAGCACAAGGACTGTGTCATTTGGCTAATCTTCTTACTTTACTGTCCAAACCAATGCTTGCCCATTCTTTGAATTTCGTGTTTGCATTCTGAATCCTTTTGACTGCAGGTTTGGGAAGTACCAAATGCTTCCCCATCTGGGAAGGTCATTTTAATCCCCAAAATGGACTTGCTGACATTTGGAATCTCTGCCAACTCTGGGCTGGTCTTTCGCAAATGGCACTTCAGGCACGGGGCATGGAAAATAGACTTTTATTACCCACATCCTATTTATAGAAATGAAAGTAGTTAGTAAAGCATATTATTCACATTTTTTCTATTTATTAGTGTTATTTTCCTTTTGTTTTTCACCCAGTAACTTTCTACTGGTCAGCAGGATCCTTAAGTATCTGCCTGCCATCACAGCTGCTGATGTTAAGTTACATACTGCAATGCTGAGTCCAGCCTCTCCCAAAGGGAGTGATATATAGGCTCATATCTGACAACAACGGAAAATAAAAACAGGGTTGTATAACCACACAGAGCAGGAGGTTGCCTTGGGCAGCAAAATATAATGGGCTGCAAAATGTTAAGAGACTGTTTACACACTGGCAGCCTATTGTGCTTGCCCCAACACAAATAATTTCAACCAGATAAAATTGAAGTATGTAACCATATATATGTATAGCTTTAGGAGTATGCGAGGTGTCCTTCAGCTGTGTGCCCTGCTCTCCTTATTGCAAACAACTATGTCTGCAACTTTAACTAAGAGGCAACACTTTCTAAATTGCCTTGGGTAGAGTTAGCCACATATTTTTTCCAGCTGGGGAATATGCTGGTTATTTGCTGCGAGCAGGAAGATCACATATAGACTGTTTAGGGTGGAGCAAATTACAGCTACTCCCAACTAATGAGAACTTGTGTTTTAAAGCCACAGCTTCCACCTCAGCTTGATCCAAGCAACTCTGTTAGAATCCCTGTGGCATATGGAGTGCCAGGATCTTACTTGAGTGATTTTACACATCACCTCTGCCCTTGTCTGTAGCTAGCACTTGTGCCTAGGACAGCTCTAGGACCTAGAGAATATCCAGTGTTTGACAGGGCTGTTGATAAGAATGAACAGTGTTAAGCCTGAGATCACATAATTGGTTGATGCTGACCATGTAGAAGAAACTGATGTTTGAACAAAGGTTGTCTTAAGATAAACATCTTAATAAAGTTGTGTCCATTTGATTTGGAGATAGATACCTCAATCGTCAATGTCTATACACACTTTGCTATCTCTAGATTTGCATCATTACTTTCAACAATGTATCTCACAAAGTTGTAGGTTTGTTTTTTTTTTTGATATTGCAGTCAATGCTTGCTTTATAGAGCAGTAACTCTCACGTAATTACCTAAACCTTCATTTTGGAGTAAAAAAATACATGAACATCTACAGCTATCTGATTAATAGGGTAAGGGTAAGACTTTAACCTCCTTTTTTTAACCATGCTTTTACTGTAGAAGGATCCTTAATTTAGAATTAGTTCAGCTTTGCTACTCACATATGCTTTACCTTGAAGGGTGAAAAGGTGAAAGGTAAAGCTGACTTTGTAAAGACTGTTTATTAGCTCCATAGTCAAGATTTTAATTTCCAATGCACAGAAACCTGAATAAAATGGAAAGTCATATATATAAGAATAAAACTACGGAGAGTTTGATGAACAAGACAAAACTTTTCTGTTAGTGTTTGGTTAAAAATTTACATTACTTTATTCAGCCATGGTTGTGTTTGTGTGTGCTGATTTTCTGCAAACATTGGAGAAATTGAATTTGAATGTCACAAATATACAACCAATTTCAAAAAGATATGTATAACTGCAGACAGAAACAAACCTTTAAATTCACATACAGAAGTAGTTTGTGCTGGAAACTCTAGGGGGCTCATCCAATAAGGGGAAAAAAATCTGTACTATTCCAACTAACCAAGAGCACTTAAGTTTTGAACACTTGCATGTATATGTATTGACATAGGAAGACCCCAGGAGTGTAAATTTCCCTATGTAAACATACTGTTTTAATGTAAAATACAACTGCTCTGTAATGTTTATTCTGTGGCTGACTACACAAATCATCTGTTATTTAAAAGTCTGGATTCTGTCAGCATCAAATTGACACAGGAAAGGTAAGATGTGATGGAAAAAGCACCCCCCAAAGCAGCTTGAACATAGAAGAAATGAGAGCTGAGATAACACAGATATAAAAAACCTCTCCTAGCTTCAAGCCATCAGCTTGCTGTAGTGTTTATCCCCAAATTCACATTTGCTTTTTCTTTAATTTTAGAGGTCTAGGACTATACAACCACATCCTTCACTTTGTGTTTAGTGATCCTATAACTTTGACTATTTTCCATTTCTTTGTCATTACTTAAACCCCTCAAGGCTCTTCCTATGAATACTCACATCTTCCCATGTTCCTGGATTCTTAAGTTTCAGAAAATCTTTGAAATCCTTTGGGGCCCACACTCTGTGACAAGGTATCGTGGAAGGCATCAAATGAAAGAAATATATTTAAGAAAAAAAAAAAAATGAAAAGAAAGAGGATTGAAAAAAAGTACATCAGCTTTCCTTTTTATCATAGGATAGACTTTTAAAATGGTGAAACATAAATGTTATACATATTGCAGTATGATATAAAAGGCTTGATTTATCTCCAAATATGCTGAAGTGTACAATTGCACAAAGAAAAATGTAATAATCTGTAGGTTATTAAATAGGGTTTCCTTTCTTGGAAACTATTTTTCAAATGCTTACAAGAGTTGGGACAGAAAGACATTTTAAAAAATGAGGGATAACAATTTGTGCTAGAAAATATTAATCAGTATATAATTATTTTATATATTAAATTAGTATATGTTAGATTTCCACTTTTTTAAAAAAAAATAATTTTGCAGTTACACTGAACCTTTGAACAAGGGACATCATAAAAATAAATTAAATATTGGGCTGATTCAAAGACAACTGAGAAGACAGGTGATGTGATGTCTGCTGAAATGAGTCTTGAATCCAATGCTTCAACTGAGCAAAATACAGTCAGATAACAGAAGAATTAGCACCAAGATACAGACTTATCTTGGCAAAGGACAAAGGAAAATTTTTTATATTTTTTCCAGCTTTAAGTTTTTACAGCTCAGGTAACATAGTGTAATATCTCTGTTCCTAGTAGAATTGAAGGTGTTTTTATCAACATCAGTCTTTGACTCATCACCTTAATGTATTTTCTTTTTTTAAAAAGTAAAATATCTAATTGCAGAGTATTTTGAAAACTTCTGTGTCACTATCACAAAAGTAACTGAGTGCACCATCCTATTCTAAGTCAGCTCAACCTTTGGTAGAGTCTCTCCCCACAGATATCATCAAATGATTCCACCTGTCTTCATTATTGCAGTAACAGCAACAAATGCTACTGGGACAAATCAGCGTTCATTGACATCATTGATCTGACATGTTGAATTATAACTTAAGTTACAGTTAAATTCCCTGCACATGGTCAAATGAAATTCCATCACAGGGATTAACATCTCAGTATTACTGAGCAGAATAAAAATGATAGGCAAGGGATACCTACAAACTTCCCTGATATTTCTCAGTTCTTAAACCTGAAGAGGTTAAAATTAAAGTGTTATCTTGGCTTCTACTCAGCTTCTTCAGTTTCAGCTAGACTATTCTTATTCTTCAGTGTTATGAGACAATGCTGATAACTCTATATTTTTTCTGGAGTCTTGAAAAAACTATGAGAACTTTTCTTCCCCGTTTCCTAACAGACTTCTCTTCTGAGACTTGAAGTACAGTTTCATTCATTATCTGCTGTCATATTTCATTAGAAGTTACAGCTAAGCTAAATAAAGTATTTTCTGTGTTATTTCATGAGACAGGAAAATTATGCTTTTGCATAATCTTTTGCATTTAATAAGAAATGAAATAGACATATGATTTCACTTGACTTTGGCCCTAACTCAGTAGAAATGCTTAATGTTTCATGTTGGCCTCCCAGTGTGAGAGTAAGGGAGCTTCAGTCTGAATCAAGTGGACCTGGGTCAGAAAGGGTTCTGAACACAGCTGCTCAAAATTCCTGTAATCTATTCAAATATTGTGAACTCACAGGCTTCATGTGACTCCTAGGTAAGTGTTCAAACCACCTTGGAATCACTTTTTTGGTTGTTCCTCATATGCAAAACTTGCAAGGAAAAAGTTAATGAGGAAAACTGAATGGCTAAGAGAAGAATGAAACTGCCCAGGGGCAACATAGCTTTACGATTACTTTTGCTTTATTTCAAAATAGAAGTTCCCCTGAGCCCTTCAGAGGTTAATATTTAGTGACTAGATTTCCATTTCATGTGTCTTCCTAAATTCTGCTTAGTTTAGAGACTGATATAACCAAGCCTATGTCCGTATAAACATAAACAGAGACGCATACAAGGACTGCTTTTACATTTTGCTTTTAAATGACTCCAGTCCTCTGTTTTCACAGCGAATTTCCCTTTGGACCTAGCTTTGAGATAAATAAACAGTGTTAAAGATGTTCATTTTACTCATTCCAATATAATAAAAATAATAACACCTCTCTGTTTTCTTTGGAGGTTGATAACTGGATCCAGATCACAGACTCTGTAAGTCTTTCCCTTCAGTGACCTCTTACTTTGTTACTTATGCTAGCTTTTGTTTTTAATCTCCTTCCATTTGTTTCACATTTTCTTCCTCTCCTTTTACTCCTGCCTACCATTTGCAATGGGAAAAGAGCACACACCAGCAGAGCCTTTCAGGTAATAAACTTTTAAAATTCTTTCCACTAAAGACTCTCAAATTTTTTCCTTTGGATATATATTAAAATTTCAAATTTGAATTATTTCTGCATATCAAATTTTTAAATGTCTAAATTGAGCCCAGATAAATTATTAAATTCAAATACTCATTTATTGTGGAAAACTTTCATCCAAATTTAATTTTGATGTTAATTAGGTGTATAGCATTGTATATAAAATCAATATCGTGCCAGAATATGCTTATGCGATACTCACTTTAGAATTTTATTTTAACCACAGCAGGATGGGTTTAAACTCTAAAACAACAATTAAAAATCCCATTTACTTTGTTACGGGAAAAAAAGGAAATATTTTTAAAAAACATACAGTGAAAAAAGTAAGTTAATCAGTAGGCATGACAAGCCTAGAGACTGTAGGGAGCAGTACAACAACATGAAAAACAATCTCACCTATTAGACACCTATATCAAGATGCTGTGAACTGGCATCTCCACATGCCTCTTTTTCTTGAGTAACTGTAAAAGCAGCATAGATGACAACATTATATTATATCCAGTGCTAAATGTTAAACAGTTAAAGGCAAAGGAAACAATTCTCAATCTTGCAATTCTTGAAAAGGAAGCAAGTATGTTCCCACTATTACAATGAGTACAGATTATACTTAAATGACTCATATAGCTGGCTTTTTTTTTTTAAGAATCTGATATTCTTGGCACTTTCAACTCCCAGTGAAACGAGTGAGAGAACTTAAATCTTGGGCATGCAAAAATATATGCCTACCTTTTGGCATATTTGTAGTTTTGCACAAGTCAAAAGGCAACTTATGTAGGAGGGAGAGTGGGGACAAGCCACTGCTGAATCAAAAATCTTGAGAACTGGAATAAATGATACATTCAATGTTGTAGTGGGAGGCAATGGAAAATTATACCAACCTCAATGTTTAAAAATACATCAGTGTAACAATCTAATTTTATAGGCAGCATAGGAGAGGGAATTTGAAAATAAACCTTAAAACTGGCATAGTAAAAATTGTATTTTAGGCAAAGTAATTCAGAAGAGGTGGATAATCGTATTTCGATTGAATGAATTGAAATCTGAATAAGCAGCAGCATTACTGAGCTTTGAAACACCAATGTTTACATAAAATATAAAGTATTTCTACTATGAGTGCAGAAGAAAAGAAAAATCAACTCAAACCCAAGACAACAGTGCTCATTCCTTTGTACCCTACTTTACTAACAGAACATTTTCAATTTAAAGACATCCAGTTGGAAGAAACAAAAGCTCATTCTTATAGACTTAAACAGCCAAAGAGAACAAGAGGAAATGCTGGTTAACATCCATATAATATTTGCATACAAATGAAAAAGTATACTATTAAGACACAAAGAGTCAATGAAAGGCCAAATGTAAATTGAGAAGCCGAGGACTGCAATTTAAACCCCTGGAGATATCTCCACAACAGATTCTGCATGGAAGATGAAGGGATAGCCCCAAACTATATCAACATATTGTTTGTTAATTGGCTGCCATGTGTGACAAAATCTTTTTATATTAATCCCATAGCAGATGCTGGTGAATATTCAGTGTAAAGTAGAGAAGAGTTCATGTTAGCATTCCTGGAGCTGTGATTATAGCCCATAGAATCATGGTTGTAAATGGCCTCTTGGGATAATCTGTGTATAAAAGAAGGACTCCAGATTGAGAAAATAAATCATGATCAAATATTATATAATTTACACTATTTGCTAACTAAGAGAGAACATTAGGCCATTATTCCATGTAAATAGAAGAACAAATGAACAAAAATGATAGCCAGGGGCATTTGAGCATTCGGCTTAGTTTTGTATTTGATGTGATCAATACTATTCAAAAATCTATCTTGACTTTTGTCTTTGGGTTCTTTTATCTACTAATGGTGATACGAAGGCAAAAGTCACTAGTGATTTGTGTGCCATTTCAGCTATTCCTAGACAAGCTACAAAGCTACGCCCCTACCTCTGCTCTGGAAAGCTGAGCAGCTGCCATTCTCACAGCCAACAAAACTTAACTGCTGCCACAACAGGCAACAAAAGCAATGCTGTGGCACCTGCTACTTTGGCCAGCCGAGGCAATGGTAGGCTATCATTCAAGTCAGTGGCAATAGGGCCACGTAAAGCCAAACACACGCCCTTGCTAGCTCAGCTGTGTCCTATTTGAGCAGACATGTGCCCACCAGCCAGCTTCTCCCTCCTAGTTGGAGCCCTCAAGAAGCATGATTCAAATATCTTCCTCCTGAGTAGGAAGAAGAAAGAGCAGGCAGGGTGATCTACCCATGTGACAGAGAGCAGCTCACACACAGGACTTCAGCGGGACTCTGTCAGTTTTTGCCACCTGAGCACTTTGTTTTCATGTTGTACCATGCAGTCATGAAATAAAGACTCTGACAGGCTCTTCAGGTCCTGTCCTAAGGATGTAACATTTAGACCTGTACAGATTATTGTTCTTTACCCAGTTCAAAGTCTCTCATGATTATTTCTTATGAAAACAGGAGAGTATAACTACAGACTGTCCTAAATTATGTCCTTGGTTTCTCAGCATCAGAGGGATGTTTAGCACAGCCCTCTGGAAGATGACAGCCTCTGTCCTGCATCCCAATCTTAGTCTTAGTAACTCTAAAAATCTATGAAGTGAATACAATTAGATTATTTCTGTTCTTACTGTTATGCGGAAATAACATATAATTTTACATCATATAAAGTAATACTTGACTCTCCTTTATGTTACCAAAAGAGTGATAACCTCCACGAGAAAGTTCAGAATTTAATCTTCCCACTTAAAAACCTCAAATGGGTACAGCTACTTTTCTTCAAACATATCATGGCTTTAGATATCTGGAGAGTCTACAGAGGGAGTTAATTTAAAGTAAAATCAGTAAAATTGTATTAACATGGTTATTGTTTGATTTTGAGCACTGTAAATCATAATGATTAGCATGACTGTATTTTGAATATTCTAAAATTATTCAGAATGGAGGATGGATAAATCTAGGAATAAGCAAAAACTTGACAAAGTTTGGCTATCAAAAGCTTTAAAGACCTGAAGAACTTGAAAGGGAAATACAAAACCTGACACTTACTAAACCAATTGCCTTGCCATAGACTCTTTGCCCACCTCTTTTTTTTTTTTTTTTTTTTTTTTTTTCAACAGGAAAAGCAGAAACGCAGACAGGATGAACATGGTAAATATCTTCATCTGAGGAAATTAATAAATCAGTAATGGCAAACTTAAATGAGGAAACTTAAAATGGCAAACTTAAATAGCAATCAGTAATGGCAAACTTAAATCGCAAGTTTAAATTAAGAAATCAGTAATGGCAAACATAAGACATGTTGGCTCTGTATTCTCCTGAAGGAGCAGGATTTTATTAACTAAAAAGAATAGGAATTAGACTCAGAATTCATCACCCAAGTGAAATTCTGAAATAAGGAAAAAAAAATGGGTTTTTACACAGTATTTTATTCCAAAAGGAGTGAATCCAAAATAAATATTATTGTCCTTATCCCTAGAATGGAAAGGGGCTTTTAGATTAGGTGAGTTTTCATTAGGAAGTGACAATTTCTCAAAAATTGAATGTTTTGTGCAAATGTGAAAGGTTTTCAAAAATTTCCAAAAGAACAGCAGCAGGGTCCCTGTCAATCTGAGCCTGAAGTCCAGCCAGCTTACCTGTTGTGCTAGCTGAGACATCTGGGATTTCTAGCTCCCTGCCACAAAGCTGAGTGTCTGGGTACCTGAGCATCCTGGTTCCCACCCTGTCAACCCAAGTTCTTCTTATTCTAGAAGGGCTGGAAACTGTAACTGAGATTAAATTTTCAGAACAAAGTATTTTTATTCTGTAAATACTAATCATGTTTAGATTTTCCTCTCCATGGAAAATTTCCAGGGAGATTCCATATCCAAACTTATATGGAAGGGCTTTTCTTTTTTCCTAGAATCTTCTACCCAATACAATTTCTGGCTTTTGAACAGGCCTTGTAAGAGCTGGTCCCAAAGCATATCATGGAAGAATTCCAAGATGTTGAGATGGTTGTTACAGTTTGAGGGGTGGGTTTTGAGGATGAAGAACTGTTCTTTTTCCAGTCCTTAGAGTTTAATCTTTATGCTACAGCTGACTGACTTCATGATACATTTTCCACCATCTGAGAGCTTGCTTCTTGCAGAACTCAGTGGAGATATTTTGACACCTGCTAAATGTACATGCTTAAAATAGGATAAAGTCACTCTAGTTTCTCTTCTTGGCACCTTCTGCCTCACCTAAGGCCACTTATAATATGAATGTCTCCTGCAAGATCCTACATTGCTTAGCAGAGCAAGTCTCTGTGCTACCTTCCACCCTGAGAGTAATCTGTTCACAGTGCTATTCACATGGCACTGTGCTATTTTTGCAGCTAAGTTCACATTTTATTTTTTATTCTCTATGTACAGTTTGATTTTCTTTTCGTATTTCAATTTCTCCCCATATATTTTATCCATTCTCAACTTTTCAGTTCATTTTTATAAATACATAGTGAACATACCGTATTAAAAAGTAAACATTTACCATGTCATGGTATAAATACAGTCCTGTGGTACACATACATTCCAAATTTAGGAAATACTGTGGTAAAGGCAATGCCACAGAGAGTATTTGTTTACCTTTTAGAGGCGCCCTAGTTATTTAAGTATAATTAAGTTAGACTCTTTATAGGTTTTTGTCCATCACTGGAAAG
Source organism: Athene cunicularia (assembly GCF_003259725.1). Taxonomy (NCBI): domain Eukaryota; kingdom Metazoa; phylum Chordata; class Aves; order Strigiformes; family Strigidae; genus Athene; species Athene cunicularia. Next base: position 45,232,791 of record NW_020799097.1, on the reverse strand, counting down.
TATTATTGGCACTAACAAAATTAACAACAAAACCCACACATTTTTCACTATGCTTTAGAAAGAAGATTTTACCCACATTAAGAAACAACATGACACATTCTTCATATCATATTTCAGCTTGGATGGATTGTTTTCATAGCTATAAAAAGGGAAATTGTAAGAAATATGGGTAGTAAGTCTATGGTAAAACAAAAATAATTAGATGCATGATCAATTTATTACCAATATTTATTCCTGTGAAAAAATATCATTCCAACTTTTAATTCAATATACACTTTACAAACACTATGTGACTGTCAAAATTTTCAAAGGATCTCATTAACTGAAGAACCGAGGTTGGTTGAATTATTTGCTTAGAAACATTTGGCTAGCAAATAATTTCCATACCAGCCATGCTCTCTGGAAACAATTTTTTCTCTTAAGTATTTGCCAGAATAATTTCTGTCAATAATTTCAGATTTTTTTTCAATTTGTTTCCACAGTGCTAAATTACTTACAAGTTTTACATGTCTGATCACTTCAGATAAACAGTGTTTTCTAACATATATTTTAAATTGTATTTTTCTCTTAATATCCATTTGTTTATTGAGGAACTTTTTAAAAATATCAAATATTCAATATATTTCTGGTATTAGTTTTTAGTTGAGTGAAATATTTGTATAAAAACTGAGCTTTATGATTTGGAGCATTTCATCCTGGCACTGAAGATACAACAAAAGAACCACACATCATTAGCTCAACTGAAAGGAAATAATTAATTCAATTAATTTAGGTCAGAAGCACAATGCCAATAATTTACACTTTTTCTTGAGTTTATAATCCAAACTAAATTTTTCAAAGAAGTTTATCAGATGAATGAGATCCTTATTTCTATTATTTCTTTCCCACTTTAACTTGAAAAAATTGATTCTTTTTGTGTCTATGAAAAAAAAATCCACCAAAACTGAAATGTTACTGAGCTTTTAATTTCAACTGCATACAAACATTGGTTGTTTTTTATATTTTTACTCATTTTTATTTGATTTTAAAATACCTGTTAAATAACTTAGAAATATTGCAATTTTCCAACAAAGTTTAAAAAGCAAAACATTACATTTTAAGTCAATCATATTTTCTTTGTTTCCAGCAAACTGTGTAACAGAACTTATTAAAATTTTCCTTCATTACATAGCTGATATGACTCTAACCTGTTTCTGCTTAAAGCAATCTGTAGAAGACACTACAATACTTTGAAATATAGCTGCCTTTGCTAGGAGATATCCATGCCTGAATCCCTCCTCTACCTGACATAGAGCCAGGTCTGAAAAAGGTTTTCCTTATCACAGGAGACTGTCAGACATTGGACTTGTAAATACTTTAGTGGCTGTCTACCTGCAGAAGCTGCCCTGTTGTTTAACATCAAGCATTTATTAAAATATACGAGAAAATAAGAATGATCATGATGGGTAAGGGTAGAATTCCACCCAGCTTTGTCACAGTGACCAGCAAGGGACACTTAAGAGAACAGTGGAAATACAAAGCAACCTTTCCCTGATAGTCTCTTCTAGTTCTTATCCTGCAAGATATCTGGAGTCGCAAGTAGTATCATGACATTTAATAAACCTTGACAGAGTTTTATTATTTTGTCTATCTTTTTGATCTCATTTATACTTTTTCCATGTGATTTTTACTTAGGAAAAAGAACTTCCTTTGGCTTCCTTTATACGTGCTATCTGATCATTTCATTCGGTGTCTTCCACATCCTGAGCTATGTGAAACATCAAATAATTGTTTCCCGTTCATCTTCTCTCTGGCATTCAGGATATTATATTATTCTCTCATATCTCTTGCCTGCTCAGTTGAGTCATTTCCAGACCAAACTGTTCTGGTCTTTATAATTTCTTCTTATCTTCTTGTCATCCCTTTCATCCTTTTCTGTACTGTTTTTACTGTATCCTGCTTGATATGTTGCAGCCATAACTCCAAGAAGTGTTAAAGATTTTTTTCTGCTTAGTTGTCTATTCCTTCTTCATAATAATAAGTCTTAGCAGCCTGCTCGCTTTTTAACCATTGAGGAGTATTGAGCTGATAAAGTCAGAAAACTACCTGTAGTGACTCCAAGATCCCTTTCATGAGTGAAAATATTTAATTTATAGTCCATTGTCTGGTATCTGGCTGAATACTTACAGTTATTTTCCATTAGTGCATTATTTTGCATGCACTGACATTGAATTTAATATGCCATTTCATCACCTACTCATTGAGTAGTTTCCATCAATTCACTTAGCTCTCACAGTCACATAGTGATCTTGCTACTGTAGTGTTTGCCCTCTTTTTTGGCCCACATATGAACATACCAAGCACCACATGAAGAGCAGATTCTTGAGATAAGCCAGTGGCAAATTCCATTATAAATGCTGATCATTTATTAAGTGATCTTACTCAAAGAAGAAAAAAAAATTTAATGCTTGAAGTTGGTAGTTAGCGTGCTAATCTAGAGACACAGACTTCAAGCTCTGACCAATGTGTGTTTATTCATAAATAATAATTTAATTTGCATCATTGGGGTGCATCTTTTGGGTGTACCCCTATGTAACCAATTATCTGGTGATGCAGGCACTGTCCTGAGACATGGGTGGTCTTGGTTTAAATCAGGCGGTGTGTATTTGAAAACAGATCGTCAGTCCTTGAGCTGAGTGCTCCAGTCACCAACTACAGGCATTCCATAAGGGTGCTTCATGATTTAGGGCTTCTTTTTCATTTGCTTCTTGGGGTTTATAAAGGATTTTTTGTGAAAAGGTGACCTGATTTTCATGCCTGACTCCAGAATAGAGTTCAGGACAGAGAACCTCAACTTTCCCTACAAATCCTAATATAGGAGGTCTGGAGGAAAGCACATGAAGGTTTTTGTAGGACCAGGATTTAGTCCTTCCTCGTGCCTTTGTGTACTTTTTTATTCAGAATTTCTATCTTGATATATTTTTAGGCAGCTTCCTTCCTATTTTTTTTTTGGACCCTTTCTCTCTTGGGTGGCAGATTTTCTCCAGTCATTGAAAAGAGAACTTGGCTGAGGACTCTAAATTACCTATGTGTGGGCAGGACAGTGTTGATGAGTTACAAGTTCACAGATCTTGCTGTGAATATATACTAGAAGCCTTTTTTAGAAAATGTCTTGAAAGGAGTTATGGTAAATTTGGTTGTAGCCCCCAGGTAACATGGCCAGTTTGATTCTGCTTTGATCCCAAATTAATAACTGATCTATCATAATGTTAACCACCAACAAGGTAACGGTAAGTGTAGTTTTAGTTTTTAAACAAATGTAGTTTTAGTTTTTTAAATATGTTCAGGGATAAATAATATCAAAATATGGCTTTGTTTCTGATGGAAACGGCTTTTAGATTGCAGGATCAGAATAGGAGTGAGGATGGAGGGATGGGCTGGTGAGTGAATTCCAGTGTTACTGAAGGCCATGAGAGCTCATTTGGGAGAAAGCTTTTGTAACTAGCCCAGGCAGGGAAATGCTTACCTTGGTGTTTGCATGGCTTAGATACTGAAGTCAGTGACAAGACTGAAAGGCACAGGAAAGCAGACTTCACTAATGCTGGTGGTCATCGAGCTATTTGTCAAACAGTGATATTGTTGAATTACTTTGTGTTTGCCTAATACATTAAAATGTAGAAGTTATACATGAAGGTTACATACATTGCTATAATTATTGTGAGTTGAGATATTCTAATGACAGGCAAAATTTGATGTAAGTTTGGGGTGGTTTTTTAATAATTACTTAAACATAAGGAGTTTAATAACCTAGATATCTTAGTTTTCCACCTCCTTTTTCAGAGGAAAAAAGAATTATCTGTTGAAACCAACAACAAAAGTGCCTTCATCTTATTTGGGATGACTGTGAAAGGATTTATAACAAATTGTTGTCAGAGCATTGTGACCAGCATTGAAATAAGTATGCCTGCTTGAGATCTGTATGTGTGTCCGTAATCTTGATGCTAAGATTGAACAGCTGCTGTGTACCTGTTGGTAGTGTGTGTTTGGCATGGTAAGGCAATCTTTCTTTTCTTGCGCTTTCCTCTGCTGGAATGAAGCCAACCAAGTTCTGTAGAAAGAAATGGGAAGGAATGAAAATATGTAAATCAACATCTGTATTATGTGAGTAAGCTACTGACATCCTTCTGTATCAATGTTCTCTCTCTGTATTGCTAAAAAAAAACGAACATGGGGTTGTCAATTTTTATTCTTGCAGTAGGAACTCTGCATTGTCCTGGCTAAGCCTGAGGTGACAATCAACAGCTCAGTCTTTGGAAAGCAGTCCAAAGACTTTGAGTATCAGACCCAAAGTCCTGTAAAAATATTTTAGATGCTTGTGGGGAACAAGTAAGAGTCTAATAATTACAGGTTAATTGGAACAAGGAGAGAGAAAAACTCAAGCAACTTCACTACAGGCAACGTACAGCAGCATTTCTGAAGTAGATCATCTATCCATTAATAAGACACAACCAGTACGTGTCTGAAAGAGGGCAAAACCTACATATTCCAGCCTGTAAAACATGTGCTTCCTCTGTGCTGTTTTTTTGAAAATAAGGAATAAGCTATTATCTTTTTTATCTTTGAAAGGGACAACTTCAAGCAAACAAAATATAAATAATGGAAAAGCACTAGTGAAGGAGACCTGGAAGTATTCTAACTGCAGCAGTTCAGAACTCCAATGTGGTTTTAGAAATGCTTTATAACAAGAAATTAACAGCTCCCAAAAGCTTGCATGACAGGAATCCACCTTGCGATTCTCTCCAGTTGGGGAGGTCAGACACTGTGTTTCAAATGCCTGTGGGGGACATCTGGACTGCTGTTTTCTCCATCCAGCTGAGTGCCGTAGCCACTAAAGGCTATACAATATTCTGAGGTTGCCCTCTTGTTGGAACCCTTATACAAAATGTTAAACAGGATGATGATGCTTGGCATTACGATGTGAATTATAATCCCTTCAGGAAAAAGGGAAATTAAATGCTTACAGTGCTTATAATTGGGGCAGAGATCAATGAGATGAATGAAGTCTCTCCCTTCCTGCACTTTTGGGATTTGTATTTTGACTTAAGCTATATTCTTCCTTTTCACTGAATTATTCAGTGAATTTGACTTTAATTTCTAGACAACTTTGGGATGACCTAAAATATTTTTAACATACTGACTTTTTCCAAAAATTGTTTCTGTTGGCTCTAGTTATCAGCATAATAATAAGAGTGGGCCAAGAAATCAGCAGAGTAAATCAGGGTAACCAGATAGCATGTTATCTAATGGAATGTAAATATGAACAGCAACTGCAAGACTGGAAAGGGTTGTGAAGTTGTCTGTCAATCAGTACAGATGACAAAATGCACTGATACCAAAGGGAATGCATCACTAGGAACTGCAATGTTAAAAGATGACTGTGGGAATTTTGGAAGAGTTTTAAACAAGAAATAGAGATACCGATGATTTGCATGAGTTATATGTACAATAGAGAGTAAAAAAACATTGATCATGAATATTGAATGTGATACCAGTTAAGGACCCGTGGATCATGGTCCAGGGGAATGTGGCAAGCAGTATGGATTGCATCTGATCACAGTGGTAGTTAATCATACTGGAAAATGATCAGAAGCAGCTATGAGAGCATCAGACTAACCATAAAAAAAAAAAAAGCAAATGCATTCATGAATCTAACTCAGCATGTGGTGAACAAATTGAGCACAGGATGGAAAAAAAACATAAAATGAAGAAGTTTTGTAATGACTGATATTCCTCCTAGAGGTCTGAGAAATTAAAAGAAAAAAAAAAAAGAAAAAAAAAAAAAAAGGGTTCTGACTGATGAAATTTGATGTAGTTGGCATTTTCTGAAACCTAATAGGACAGTTGACATACCTGACCAGTTAAAAGTCCTGGTCATAACCTGTTCAGGAAGTATAGCATGCATAAAAGGAGGTGCTGAGCTGGCCCTTTATTGTGGGAATGCCATCACCTATTTCATAGGTGCATGTGGCTTCAGGTATTAACTAATGTAGCCCAAGATGGGACTTGGTGGACGACACTGAATCAAATCAGAGAAAAGGACCATTTATCCCTTCAACACCTGTCTGTACTATCCAGAAATATCTATTAGGGGGATGTCAGCTTGAGCTGATAATTTTCTAATGCAACAAGAAAGATAACTACATCTAAAGTAACACTACTCTGGATTTCATTATATAGATATTACAGATTCATCTACTAGATGTTTGTGGTTGCTTGGAAGACCAGTGATCTTGAAATAATTACACTAAGATGCAAAAAGAAAATGACCTTAGAGAAACTAAGAGTAAGATACAAGAAGTCATGAAACATCATTTCAAGATATGCAAACCAAAATTTAAAATCTCAAAGAAATAGGTTCCTGGTTTATCAGTGGGGAAGAATTAGGTATCATTAATCAAAAGTTTGGAAAGCTGACATGCTATGAAGACAACTGCCTCTAATAGGGTATCGGGGAATGCCCAAAGATAGGAGGAATGCCTGAACTCCCATTTTCCTCTTGAATTCCCAGAACTGTTTCTTTGTTATTTATTAGGCACTTCTATCCATTTAAAAATTAACACAATGTTTTAAGATAAACAGTGAGGAGGAGCTTGTTCCTCCAGAGTCTTTAACAGATATAACTGGGACACTTGCCTAGCAAGCGACTTGATCTAAGCAGGTCCCCTTTAGGTTAATGGGTTCAAAAAACTCCTTTCTGTAGGATATTGCCATAACTTCTCAGTGCAGGAGAAAAGACTCCCCTCCACTGGAGCACATTAGCATGCTAAAATAAATGCCAGAGCTGGAGAAGAGTAGGTAATTTATGCCTTTACTCTGTAGCATATTGATTAGACCTCTGTTGGGTAATGGAAAAAAAGGATTCCAAATACTGATCCCTAGATTATTCTCTGCTGTTTTGGGGTTTTTTTTTTAATTTTAAATTCAGCAGTTATAGGATTGCTAGTCTGGCCAATGTCGACCAGAACCTTTCTGAGGAGCTAAATGCTGCAGGTGAGTGTTTAAGGCCACTACCTGGAGGTGGGACCAGTACTGACCCCCTTCCCTGTCTCGCTGTCTCTTAAAAAAACAAAGCCAGAAATTAATTTGATTTAAATGGTTATGTGCCAATGCCATGTTTAGCATGCTATAGAAAACTGATATAGAATTCTGGTTTAAGGGGTATTGAAAAACTTATTTAAAGGACTGATGACAATATATTCAGGGTGAAGGAAAAGCTGTAGTTTCTCCTGGATATAAACCAGAGTCTATTAGTCATGCCAAATAAAAGTTGAAGACTGACTTGATGACAATACAGAAATACTTTTTTTGGAAAAGGAAAAAAAACCTGAATGCTAAAGTTTTTGTTAGGCCAGGGAAAAAGAGTGTAACAAAAAACAGTGGGTGAAGCTGAAGCCAGGCAAGTTCAGACACAGTGGCAGTGCTTTTAGCAATTGCTTTCTTAATTAGGGGGATGAACTATGAAGCCATAAAGTTTCTCCTTCCCTTAAATCCTGGACCTTTCTGGAAGGTACGCTATAGCCAAAACCATGCCAAGCACAGCACCGCACAGGGCACAGCTGGCTGTGTTCTGAGCCGAACCGAGAGCTTTCAGGGCAGGTATTGGGCAGTAAAGATGTTTTGCCTGTGAGTTAGGAACAGCTTTACAGGGAAGACTATTGAAATCTTTACTGGGCATTCACGGTAGCATAGCTTTTGCAGCCACAGAAAGCTTTGGGGGAAATGTAGGACATCAAGATTCCAGGTAGGATTTGTGGCACTGGCTTATCTGATTTCATGCATTTGCAATCACCTCATGTTCTGTTTGAGGAGTCAAAGGGATATTTCAAAACTCTCTGCAAAAACTAAACAGCATCTGAACAGGGCTTTTTTATAAATAATTTTGAAGATGTGAGGGTCCAGATCATAGAAACAGAAAGAGCAGACAGTGCCACTCCACTTTATTTTTGCCATCACTAATTTCTAGTTATTATCTTAAGCTAATTCCACTGGTCTGAAGAAGCAGGTCATGCTGCAAAAACTGGACCCATATCCAGTGTGGAGTCAGGCACTATGTGTTCTAAGAAACCTGGGTAGCTGGTAAATCTCCTGCTGTAGGATGTAGGCCTTATCACTCCACGTCATCCCTGCCAGGCAATTTGTGCGCCGGCATGAAGCAGCAGTTAAATGAAAAAGCCTTTAGGCAATCCTCCAGAGTTGAAGGTGAAGCGCCTGCTGCACAGGAGGCAAAATTGAGAAATGAAAAATAAAAATGTCACTGCAGAACAAGTAAGAGAAATCCATAATTATTTCTACTTTAAGAAGTGTTACGGGAAAATCCTGCTGAGGGAATAAGCAGGATGAAATTTCAGCAGAAGCTGAACAAATGTCTCTTATTTTCCTGAATAAAAGTTATCCTTATTGTTAGATAAACCAATAACTTATTTTTTAAACTATCATACATTGATGCATTAAATATTATTTACACGATTTCTGAAAGCCCCCTATTTGTGCCGTGCATAGATTATTTTGTCCCTTCTGGTATGGTGGCATGTCTGGGGAAAAGCATGGAAACTGTGCCCAGGAGAGAGTTATAAAGTATCTCAGCAGTACAGCAGAGCAGAGCGTGCAATGGGACAAGCAGCCTCAGTCACCTGTGGGAAGAACAGGACTTACAGTACCATTCCAATCCAAAGTAGGATTTAGCAATTTTCCTCCAAATGGCATGAGGTTAAACACTGTTGCCATTTTCCATGAAAAAAAAAAAAAAAAAAAAATTTTGGTATTGGAATTTGATTCGATTCCTTATCAGAATGAAACAATAAAATATACTAGTTCAGTGGTAGGTCACTTGTGTGAGATATGAGAAACTTACATTCAAGTGTATCTGATAGGGTGATTCTGCTTCTCAGATGAGTCCATTAGGTTGATACTTAGTGTTTCCAGACAGTCAAATACTTTCCCAGATTTTTCTTGATCAGTCATGATTACGTTAAGAAAAGGGGACAGGCTGTGTTGTATGAAGGGGATTTCCAGACAAAGATGCATTTCTGAGATATGTCTATGTCATGGTCATCCTTGATGGCTAAAATAGCCAACAAAAAGTCAGAGCAGCTTTGAGGCAACTCTACTTTGGGCCTCTCTGTGTGCTCAGAACCAGGGTGGCACAAAGCTACTTCTGCTTCCCCTTTGGTCCTTGCCTCACCTAGATCTGATGTTCTACACTTATGAATATTCTTTTTCTTCATATGGTGTAAGAACTTATACTCCTGGCTCCTGTAAACCCTCTTATACCAAATCAATCTTTGGGACTGGTTACAGGCACAACATGTAGAGTCAGCAAGGAGTAGCTGGTTAAAATGGATTTGACACTCTGGTTTATGTTAACTTCATCTGTTTGTATTTGTGTTGAAACTTCAGTCACTGCCTGGTAGTCTTATTTCTTTACCAGTCTTTCACTGCTTCTATCCTCCAGGTACAAGACACTTTGCACCCCAAAAACTGTAATAATACTACGTGTTACTAAAATTAATAGGCTGTGCTCCACATCTCTTCAAAGTGAAATATCTAGTTAGGAAAATCTATAATTTTATTAGAATTACCTATGTTGTACATTATTGCATCCTTTCCTTACAAACAAAAGTATGACCTCAGGTAATAGGAAATACAAAAGGCATTTACTGTGATTTTTCAGAGTACCCTTTAGTGAGTTGGAAGCAGGAGAGAGAAATTTAAAAACCACACCCATATTGAATTAGCAAAAGAATAATTTTCTCTATCATAAACAATTGTAGAGATATATAAAACAAAGGGCTTGCAGCACCTTTACCCTTGTTTGTGCAAAATAACTGGCCATTGGACAGTGAAACATTGCAGAAACCTGGAAGTTCTCCAATAGAATGTTATTCTGAGAGTAACAAGTGGAAGAGAAACTGTTCATATCTTTTCCTTAGTGGAAAGCAACTCATTAATTTGTTTTTAAAAATGTCTGCAGAGTACAGGTTTCTTTTCAAAAGTAATTCAGCTGCTTGGCCCAGTCTGCAGAAGATTTAGGTAACTAAGTCCCTGAGACCTCTGTGAAACAGAACCTGTGTCTTAATGACCTACTAGAGCAGTGGGGTAACTACTGTTTGTACCTTTCCAGATCACTCCCTTGCTTCAGAGTTTTTCTCGTTCATCAGTAGAACAAGAAGAAATTAAGTATAAGCACGCCACAATATTAAGACACTATAATGCGTCTTCTCCAAAGAAGAGTAACTACCCTTGTATTCTGATGTCCAGGTACATGCTTCTGTGGTAGTTAACACTCCAGCATTTGAGGACCCTTAGGGTTCAGCTTATAAAAAATAGCTAGGAACTTGGATCTTGGAGAGCTTGGTGTCTTCCATGTCATTCATTCTTTCTATAAGGGGAAACAAAGAAAGGAGAAACTTGTAGACCAGAAAAATAAGGAATTATATGTCTCAGGAGGTGGTATGTAGCTCAGGACTGTCAGAGATCATATCCCCTCACTGGGGGGCAGGGGGGAGGGGGCTTTATGTGATAGTAAAACAGGTTGCTCATCATGTTTTAATATTTAATTTTCTATACATTGCAGTGTATTAAGACCTTCAGTGGGAAAAAAAAACATAGATAAATAACCAAGTTTTGTCCAAGCAAGTTGCCCAAATGAGTCTTTCATGTTGTTCCCTTTTTTAATATATTTTTAGTTAGCACCTATTTTTTTTCCTTTTTTTTTTTTTTTTTAGAAAAAAACCTGGTCTTTATTTTAGTCATGTGAGAGATTGACAAATGTGTCTCAGAAACCCAACTATATATTAACGTCTACTGATTTCTCCTTATCTACCATGTTAGTAATGTCTTCAAACATGAGATCTCTTGCCCGATTTTATGCTTCCCATCTTTAATCAAGCTGTGTCTTCCCAGCTGCTGTCCATCTTTAAGACAGTTTTTAGAGATGAGCTCTGTTACAATACTCACATTCTCTAAGGTAGGGAAGGAGGCTGGCTCTGAATTTGCATTCATAGCTACTTTACCCAAGATAACCCTCACAAATGTCAAGACTGGAAAAAGTAAAAATTTGTCTACCATCATACCAAACTGATGGTTTTCCAACTGAACCTTTAGTGGTAAATGTTATCTGCTGTTTTCAAGTGCTTTTGAAACTGAATCATCTTATAAAAAGATACATTTAAAAGTCAATTCATGAATATCAATTCTCATTTTCTTAAAAGTATATGGAGATAAGAAATTTTTCCTAAAAACAGTTGGGCCAAACAAGTTCTCAGACTGGATTATTCACCTGTAGTACTGAAAAACTGAGTATCTTTTAAATTTTATGCCTGTTTTAAACAAACCAATTTGCTTAATAGTGATCTCTGACATTAGCATAAAGGTAACCAAATGTGTAACCTCTTTCTTGTTAACTAAAGCAGGGCATCCAACGTCACATAAATCATAACATGATTTTTAGAATATCCATCACTTTTAATTTTGTAATTTGTCAGATTAACATAAAAACTATTTAGGTAGAACTTTAGATTATGAGAATCAAAAAATACATTGTTAAATGTAAAGCATCGGAAGCTTCCAGCTCTTTTTGTCATTGTTGATGTCTGCAGATACTGTAGGTAGTTTTTCCTATATACAAATGTTGCCATATTAGTGATAATAAAACATTTATGAAAAAAATGCTCACTTGCAACACTCAGAGTAACTTGTAGTGTTCATTCTATACAACAGAGTGTAGGACACTGAATGCTTTCAGTCCCTATATTCGTTACCGCTAAAGCTGAATTAGCTAGGATTATATTTAAATATTAACGGTAGCAGACAATTTAGATTAGTGAAGAGCTAGTGCATAAAATGGGTTTATAAGATAACATGGGGCGTGGCGAGGTTTTGTGTCTAATACAATGGTGTTTCTGTTGCACCCTGCTAACCAGGCCCTTTCTCTGAGGTATGAGAAGTAGCAGCAATTATGAGCACGACAGCAGGAGTTCAGGGTTAAGTAATGAGAGCCATATTTAGGAGGGTTTGAAACATAAGTTTAGGTGCATGTCCTCAGCTATTACACAAAGCTCACAAAACCCATTTTTCTCATGTCTGCGTAGAACAGTAAGCACTAGTGACATTTTATTTACATCATTTTTTAGCATGAATTTAAGGATGCCTGAAGACACCTATGCTTTCCAGCTGAGAATTTTCAGGCCCAAAGGAAAGACCAGTGGGTTGATTAATAAGGCCAGTTGTACACCAGTAGGTAGAAAATTGTTTTAAAAACAGGTTCACCGTAGAAATGCATTGTTTTCAGGTACTTTTTTTTTTTTTTTTGGTAGTTTGAGTGTGAGGTGTGATCTTGAAAACTGGGACCGTGCTGCCACCTTGAGGATTTTGTTAAGGCATGTCCCTTAGCAGAAGTGAAAATTAATTGTGCACACTAATTGCATAGAGTTTGTGTATTGCTTGTATATGCATAAGACCTATATTAAATAACAATATCATATTAAACATATATATTCTATAGAAAATGCACTATAAGAGATAATAATGCTGTGACAAACGTCTATAAACATAACCTAAGAAAATTTAGAGAGGAGCTGTTTTATAGACGGATTTGAAAATAACTTTACTTGACATTAACAAGCAATGAAGATGGGATGCTTTTCTTGACAATGCTGGGTGCCAATGGTCATTCATAGAGGCTTCCCAGAGAGGCTTAAATGTACAGTCTGGAACGTCTCATTGTGTTAGGCATCTGCGCCTGCCATTTAGAGAACAGAAGATTGATACGGTCTTTTTGGATATGGAAAGAGAAGATGCTGAGACTACCCCATTCATACTGTTGCCCAGTGTCTACAGCACTCATTTAGGACATAGAAAGAGTTTTAATCCCTCCCCATCATGAGCCGGTGCAAAGCAATGTTTCTTACTGCCCAGCTACCTTGCACTTTTCTACTGTGACTTTTTCCTGAGTGCTAGAGAATGGTTCCTCTTGTACTTCTTTTTTTCTGGTGTTATGAAAGCTTAGCTGGTAGTTTCAACAGCAGAGATGAAGAGTGGCCCTTCCTGCCCTATGATTAAGGTCCATTGTGCTACTGGAAGACTAAGATTTGAACTTGAATAGAGAATATATGAGGTGTCTTACTATGGAGGGAATGCTCTTTTGTAAGAGCATAGACTCAATGCCACCCATCCAGTGATGAGTGAAAGTGAAGATAGTTGCCATCTTTTGCACTCATTTCAATATTTTGGGCTGGTATGGTTTAAGAGCACTGACTAAGGTTGAGAAGTAGGTGAAGAGGCAAGAAGGTGAAGGGATACTTTAGTTTCTGTCTGGAGTTAGCTGTCTCAGTTATCTGTAGGCAGGGAGCTACTCTGTCTCCCAGTGGCAGTAGTTTGGAACACATGCAGAAGAAAATTTCTGGAGATGTGGAAACTTCATTGATGAAAAGTTAGTCACCACAGACTCTGGAGTTGAAGAGAGTTAGTGGAGCTGGAGCGTCACAACTTTCAACTTCAATGTTCAAATTCTCACCAACTCCCAGTTTAGCACCTGAACCTCTTAATAGGCTTAACTATGTATAGTGAATTAATATTTCATGTTGTCAAGGGTAGTAAAGTTCATCACCCAAGATGGACATTTCATTAATAGGCACTACAATCAGCCTAAATTTGTTTTTAACTTGGCTCAAAAAAATTTCATCATTAACCAACAGCAATGGATCTACAGGATATTTATCAGGTATGAGTTATCACTAATAGGTCAGTGAGCAGATAAACACTCGTCTGCCAGTTTATGACTACTGTGAGGTATTCTGAGGGATTTACTGATAGGTAAAGACATTAAATACCTGCTTATACTGCATATAGAGGATTGTATGTCTGAAGAAGAGAATAGAGCTTTAAAGAAACCTGATGCCGAAATGCTACCTTTGAGATCAGTGTCACAGAAGATTTGGTGGAGGGAAATAATAATAATAATCCTTAAACTTCAGTTGAACTTCATTTCTCCATGCAACTCAAGGCATAAATATGTTCCAAGCAAATTTTAAAAGCTTTCAATTGCAATCAGCAGATGAAATTACATCTGCTTTGCATCCATCCAGTTTACATCACTGCAGAATTTGGCACTAGTACTTTACCAAGTTCTTACAGGGAAAACATTTCATTACTGGCATGCTTTTATTTATTTGTTTTTGCTCAAGATAACACAATGATGAAACAACTGGATTTTATTCACTTACTTAAATGCATTTCTTGGGCCACTCATTAAACAGTAACATTAAAATAACAGGGAGAACCATCTGGCTTTTTGAAGTTTTTTTTCAATACATTACCAAACCACATAGAATATTTTACCAGGAAATAATGTCTTCCTGGACAGTCTGGATTCTCTTCCACATGTATGGAGGGAAATTGTCTATGTTTCTATCCATTTCTCACTTCAAAATAACTGGCTATCATGTGGTGAGAAATGCAGAATTACATTACAGCATTTTGTATATGTGTATCTATGGGGAGAACAACCAGTCTGTGTGTGTGTGTACAGCTATATTCCATAAATATTTTAAGCTGACTCTGCTTTAAGCGCTTTCTATTGCCTGTATTTGATCTGGTCACTTGACATCAAAAATAAATGTTGAAGGATGAGCAGAACTGCTGGACTGAATGAGTTATGAAAGGTCTCTCATGAAGTCACACACAACTTCGCAGAATCAAAGATCTGTCTGTCTGAAACCTCATAAACCAGGAATAGTTCCATCTTAGTCACTCTGCATAAAAATCTGGTAGATTTTTTGTTCTTAAAGGTGAAGACACAAACTTTGCACTCAGTGCTTTAAGCATTCAGGTAATAATACATTAATAATTTAAGTGGTTTGAAAGGGCTATCATCTAACAGAAAGTAGAGGCCTCAACTGTCTGATTTTCAGACTATCAATTCCCACATAACTTTCTCCCGACAGAGGATGTGAGGGAAGTAAGAAAAAAACCAATAAAATCTGGTATATCACTCCAAAAACGGTTTAGGAAACCACACCAGATTTACAGCAAAATGAGAAAAGTTAATAGTCTTCTGGTTCAGAACACAAGCTCATCATCTTACCAGTTTGATTTAATTAAAATAGGAATACATGGATAAACCCACCACCACCACCTACATCCTCACCGTGCTTTCACTTTCCTAACTCATTTCTCCTCAGTGATTCCATGCGAGCAGGTTTTGGAAACATGGACTGCACTACAGATGCATGGAGTGGAAGGAAAAATGCTATTAGAAATAAATTTATCAATGTTTTACTATCAGACTGTAAGGATGTTTTAGAGACATATTGGCCAGTGTTGTGGATGATAAAACCGCACTTATAGAGTTGCATACAGGGTGAGTTACACTGAAAGATGGGATTAAAATTCAAAATGAACAAACTGAGGAAATGATTTGGAAAAAGCCCCAGATGCAACTTGAATGCAAACTTTTTTACTTATGCAGGAATAATGGACTGCATGAACAGACTGAGAAATGACAGACTATGTAACAGTTCTGCTGAAAAGCACCTTGGTGCTAAAACAGATAACCAACCAAACCAAGTCACCAATGTTGTGATGTTGAGAAAAAAGATAAGCATCATATTAATGTGTACAAAGAGGGTCATCTGCAAGCCACACACTTTCTGTGACTGCTTTTGCTTCTTTGGCTACCTATATCTCATCCACCCCAAGGGTCTCATCTCTACCTCGTGTCTCACCCACCCTAAGGGTCTCCATTTTAAGAAATACATCAACTAGAAAAGTTGATGAAAATGTGAAGAGGGACAGAAAAGGTCAGAGATATGAAAAGCACTGTCTGAGAAACTGCTTGTGGTGGAGGTGGAGTGGTTGTGTACAGAAAACAGAGAAGACTAAGAGAAATTTACTGAAAGTCTTCAGATACATAAGGTAGACATGCAGAAACATAAAAACTAGGTGCAAAGAAGAAAGATCTTAAATATTCCCTGTGCCTATGTGAACCACATGAACATTAAAGCCTAAAGGAGTTGAAGCACTTATTTCATTGGTGTTTTTAAGAACAATTTGAAAAAATATCTGTCAGGAGACATAGCTGTCCCTGCATTTGAGGCACAAGGAAGGAGTAGGTTACCCTCTGGTATCCTTTCCTAATCTATTTTCCTATTACATTAATTGAAAAGGCAGCAGCAATGAAAATTTTCTACGCTAGGAGGGTCCCAGCTGTAGTAAAGTACAATGATTACTATACTGGTAATGAAATGTTCCTCCAAGTGTACATGGCCAGAAACTGCCTCTAATGCCACTGAAACCATTGCCAACAGTTGACCGGAGCACAGCGGGGTTTCTTAGGCCATTTGCTGCTGAATTTCCTAGTTCCTCTTGTTTTCCTGATGAGCTTTATAGAGGCAGCAATCTTTTCTACCTGTCCCCAAGTTATTGTCTAAAGAGGCAGTGACTGATGGTTAACTCCCCATTAGCTACTAGTGGCATTTCAGTATCCAGGAATTCACACTGTGATGTTTATGAATGAGCTTTCAAGTCAGCAAACACACTGCATCCTGAGGTTTCCTAAATTCTGAACATCATTTGAGTCAACTGCAAAATTGCTTTGTTGTACCAGTAGAAAACAGAGCTCAGCTTGAAGATCTGATCTGTGTTTTTGCCTGCCTTATATTGTTGGATGATGTCATTTGACATGAGAGAAAATACAGTTCTTTCAATAATTGTGCCATTTAATCTTCCTCTTTATGTTGCCCTGTAAGGTTGTGGGTATTTTAGCAATATAGTCTCATGCATCCTTGGAAAAACGTAATTTAACGTCTAGGGGAAAACAGTTAGATGAATATTAAAAGAATAGGCAACACTTGGAAAGTCCAAAATTAATAAAAAATGCAAATGTGTAGTTGCTTATTCTTTTTACAGAACATTTGAATCAGTAAATTTAAATTTAAAAGCTATTTATACATGTAGATATGTATATGTTCTCCCCACATACCTGCAGATCTGTTTATCCATCAAAGGTACTGAAAATGTTTCTATGTGGTTCAGATGTGCATATTGTGTGTATGTGAATATATATGTATATTATACACTTCAGTTCAGTTCAGTGATGGCTATCTAATTTGAGATAAACACAATTCTGTTTAATCTTACTTTACCTCTATAAATAGTTTGGATATAAGTGCTTTTTGCTCTCATAAAAATTTTGGAAGGCAAAGAATAAGGTAAACACAGATTATTTTTTTTTTCCTCCTATATTTTGAGTTAATGATTTTTTAAAAAGAACATCTTTGTCCTAAATCAAAACCACACAGCCTGTCAATGGCTTTTGGTGATTTAGAAAGCAACTGTGGATCATATGGCACACAAAGGAAGAATGAGTTCACTGAAACTACCACCAAACAGAATTTTAGAAGCAGAAATAGAACTGGATAGGAAGTGGTTTTCCTGTCCCGCGAAAGTTTTCGAGATCTCGTTTTTCCCATTATGCCTCAGAATGAACCCAAGGCCTGCCAAAGATGAGAGAGGGAGAAAGATAACAAATCCCAGGTCTGTCAAAACAAGAGAAAGAGAGATGCAGGGTGAATGGGTGAGCTCACAGCATCCATATTTAAGTAACTGGTTAGGTAGAGCACTGTGGGACAAAGAGCACCAAGGTGTAGGCTCCTGTTCTGACCCCAGTCTGGATCCTGAGCCTCCTCCTGGGTGACTGAGAGGGTTCAGCTCATGTCAACTGCACGCTAGATTGGCAGTCTAATCAGTTACTAGACTATCAAGTATTTGGTTGCACATATCTTGTTTGTTCTTTGTTAACATTTTGTTGATGATAAACTGCTGTTTCTAAAAAAATAAGTTTTCCAATACTGGGAAATCTCTGCCCTTGTTTATTCTTACAGAACTATTTTTTATTCATAGTGTCCAAACCAGAGGATGCAAAATTTCCTGTCAGTGTTCTAGTGGCTGCATGTGAACTAAAGATAAAATCTTGGTCCCAAATCCTCAAAGGCATTTAGGCACCTAACTCCCACTGAGAGACGAAGACCAGACCAAAAAAAAAAAAAAAAAAAAAAAGTGAGATTTGGGTATTGCCACTGCAAGCTTGCAGACATCTGGGCCTTGCAATAGAATCCAGATGGATTATTTCTGCCTCAGTCCCTGAAGCATAGGTGCACACTGGGCTGACTTTGACAATTGAGCCTCAGCATTATGATGTGCCATCAGAGAGCAGTAATGTGCTGGGGATGATGAAGAACCATCCTGTACTGAAGAAGCATTTCAGAGCTTCTTGCAACTTCAGAAGGGGTGTCCATGCTGTACAACAGCAATGGACTGCAATAGGTGGCCCAAGCCTGCCCTCGCTGCCACATCTGCACTACTATTAATATTTCAAAAACTGAAACTAATGTATTTATTTCTACCCAAGGCCAATTCAGACCTTTTACTGCAACCTAAGCATACACAGTGCAGAGAGGGGCACCCAGAACTCCTTTGCTAACTCTGCAGACTTGAAAAAGAGAATAAACAAAACAGCAAAAGCCCTCTGACATCAGAGCTGTTATTACTGCACAATGAAGCTGCAGACTTTATCTTCCAGTCATAGTACCTCCATATTCAAATCCAAATGTTACTCTAGAGCTGTATTAAGACAGGTTAGCTGCACTTTCTCCATCCTCCTCTCATCAGAGCCTCCAACATCCGTTTCAGTTGCAGAGGTGAGGAAGGCAACCCATCCATTAATAGCAAGCCTGTCTCCGGTTGATAAGCTAGATCCCTGCTGCTTCTTTTCCTGTGAAATCACTGTTTCATTTCTCTAGATTTTTTCCTGATATGAAATAATCATGATATTGCTGTGTCAGAGAGTATTGGCCTCAGGCAAGAGTTCAGAGCAAAGTTAACAGTCCAGGTAGATGGGGTGACTTCCGGAGAAGTGAAATCTTTTTGCTCTCCTTTGTTGCTTGTTGATACTATTTCATTCCCAAATCACTTGATGGCAAAAGATGACTGGATACTTTAAACAGCATCATTCTCACAGAGTAGAAAGAGAACAAATGGTCTGTTGCACAGCTGTGTTCAACCCACCCACTGTACACAGAGTGTAGTTCAGCCTTACTTTCTTATGAGGGTAATAAGTGTGCACATAGAATGAAATTAAGAACCCTTCCAAGTTCCGGGCCAGGTGCCGGACAGATGTACAGCAAGGGGGTGGAGGGACTGTAGGGAAGCAGTGAGAAGAAATCTTCTCTTGTAGGCCACCAGGCAGCTGCAGATCCCCGCAAGGAAGTCTAGGTCCATGGCTTACCTGGGTGCCCGCAACAGAAAAGGATGGGAGAGTTTTGCTCAGCAGAGGACTTAGCCTTTTCATGCCTGTCTCCACTCAGTTCCCATTCCATTGCTCCTTTGCTTTCACACACAGAACTGCTACAGCTGCATCTCTTCCTCTGAGTCAGGCTCTGACACTTATTTGCAGAATGACTCTCAGAAGTGAGCAAGGGGCTGGATTTTTCTCCTGGTAGCTGTTACTGACTTTTATTAGTACTTCATTTTGAGACAACTATGAAAAGAGCTGTCTGAAATCTGTATGCTGTTGTTGGCATTCAATATATAACCTTTCACAAGTGAGATTTAATATGTCATGTAAAAAATGAAGACTACACCTAATAAAATGAATTTTTTATACACATTCACTATACAATCCAGATCATCACTTTCTGTTAACTAGCTACATTTAAATTTGCAGTGACTGATGAACTATCAAAGAGAACAGCAGTTAGGCTGCTCATTTGGCTTCCTGGAATACATTTGTATTAACACAGTCTACTATTTTATGTAAATATATTTTTAATGCTATTTAAAATCAAAAAATATCAAAACAGCCAGAAGATGTTTATTCTCAAGTCCCAATCTTTGAACTGGCTTCTACTTTTTTTGTTTGTTTAAAAGAACAACAATGACATCCAGTGGCTGTAAAATTCTCCAACATTTTTTCTTTCATATTTGACACTATATCTAGTATAGAAAATAGATTTTCTCTTAATAAAATTGTAAACTAAAATACAAATTGTAAGAGTTTTATCTTTAATAAATGTTGAATAGAAGTGCAAAGCCTTAGCATGTCACCTCGAGACATTCTACAGTAGACATTTTTTAGACTGTATGAAAGCTCTTTATACATTTTTTTTTGGTAGCATTGAAATAAGTACAATGAATTTTCCCTAGAACTCTGAATCCAGTTAAAAGTCAGAATAAAATTAGCACATACTTTCTAAAACTACTTTACATCCATAAGTACTTACTAGTTTTAGCCCTTTCTTTCTTGCCTTCTGTGCCTGTTTGATGCTTTAAGAAATCAGGAGCTCCTGGTAGCTTTACTATGGTGATATGTACCATACCATTCCTAAAGGTACATGAACTAAGAATGATGAATGTCTTTTATCATTACTTCACCCTTCTGTAAGAAAAAGAAAATACAGTTTCCCATAAATATATATATATTAAAAAAAAAAAAAAAAAAAGAAAGAAGTGATGAAGTCTACATTATTTTCCAAGGTTCTGTGAACCAGGCTGGAAATGAGGGGGTATCTCCCAGCCTGAAGGCCAAAACACTAGTGCAATTTAATTTTCACTGCTAATAAAGACAAAAAGTATTAATTAAAATTATGAGGAGTTTATTTTAACAAAACCTTTTTTAGTAGGTAAATTGCCAGAGGACTTTAGGAAATGGATGACCCACTCCTTTTCTTCTACAGACAGCCTTTCTTCTCTGCATACCTGCACAGTCCACTTTGCAGCACGCAGCACAATGGGAGGCTTCCACACCTCCAGCTCCTGAGTCACTGTCCTACTCATTATCACAGGGCTGAGGAAGTCCTGTGCAATGCCAGCTACTGATGGCATTCTCCATCTAGTCTCTGGCTCACACAGCATACACCACCTGAAATCCCTCTCCTGGTGTCAGATAACTTCAGGGCTCCCAGGCTCCCATTCCACAGCAGGTAAATTGCTTGGCCTCAGGAACTGGAAACAATTTAGGGATTTGCTAGGGAGCCAGGCAAACCTGGAGTTGCAACAGGGAATGCATGGATTTCAGTTAACCATCAACATTTTAAACAAAGATGGATTTATGTGGAGCAAAGGATTCAGCAGTCTCTCCTGTGGCCAGTTGGATTTAATGAGACAGCTCTTGCTGTGGAGATTTCTTTCCCAATCTAGCAGCCCAGCAGGGATGAGTTAATAGGTGGACTATTTTTTGTTACATAGCCATTCTCCTTTCCTTCAGTTAGCTTGAGATGCTACATGTCAGTACATTTGAGAACACTAAAATCAGTGTGAGAAAACTGGCCTGTCCTTTAAAACAAAAAAATAAAACTTTTGGAAGAATAGTGCTGTGTTTCTGTCTCCTGGGAATAAATCTGCACCTTGTGCTCTGTGAGATTTACTGTATCAAGAGTATATTTTCTTTTCATTCGTCTGTCCATATTTGGCAGAGGTACAAACAGACTGGTTTTACAGTTTGAGAAGTGTAGCTGGATTGATATATCATCTGCACTATGAATTAAACTAATCTTGGCCTATTCTCCTTGCTAGTGGTATCTGACAGCTACTTTCACCTCAGCATTACTTGGAATTATTTACTAACTTTCTTCAGCAAATTTCACTCTGTGACATTCTGAATGCCTTGAAAATATCCACAGTGAAAAACTGATACCATGACACTTAGTTTTAAGAGACACATACTGTATATTTCTTTCCCCTAAAAGGATTGGCATAATATGCTCTCAAGCAAGGAAATGCATTTGCAATTTTCCCACCTACTGCAGAGACTAGAGAGGAATCATGCTCCTCCCGGTGTATCTCTTGCAGAATACATTTGTAACTCAAAGAAGAGAAAGTTAACCCTTGATTTCTTCCTAACATGGTGTGCATGGTTGGTAATGTCTCCTTCCCAACTGCATTTGAGCTGCAAGTCTCCATAGGAAACAGGCACAGCCCTGCCAAGAATTGTATATGGCTTTATGAGTTGGAAAGTATCATAACTGAGAAAAATATAGGATGAGGAGGGTAAAAGGCTTGTTAATGAACAATGTGATCTGCTTACCTTCTCTAATGACTTGCCTTTGCTACACATCTTGATCAATGGTGAAAAGCAAAGCAAACAAGCAATAAAGCTGTTCTAATTATCAATGTATGCATAACAAAAACCTTCATTTTGTATTTCTACAGACATGATCATGCTTATGCAAGCATAATACAAAATATATAATACAAATATATTTATATTAAAGTGCAGGGGAATTAAGAGCATAACTGAAAGTGCAAAGTCTCTGACACTGCATAGATCTTGAAGGGAAAGAAAAATCTTCCCTAGATATAAGCAACACAATACTATAATTGCTTTGAACTATCCTTTATTTGAGGCCAGAATGCAGCCAAAAAGATTAATATCAACTGGCATCATTTTGTTGACTTTATTTGGGTGAAATCAATTTACAGCTATCATGTTTAGAGCCTCTGTGCCCACTCTCACCTCCACTGCCCACACTAGAGCTCACCTCCTTTCTTCTCCATCTCTTCTCTCTGACTGGTCCCCAGGGACCTCCATCCAGGGTACCTGCCCACTAGGGCATGAGGTAGCACCTGTGGGGGCAGCACCTCTCCCAGCAGACAGTCCACGTTTGTTAGGGAGCACATACTGGAGCACACTAAGTCAAACCCCATGTTTTCAATGAAGATCAATGTGCTCCAGCAACCCACTTTACCAGGGAATTAGCTGCATGGTTCCCGTCATCAGTGGGAGTCATGGACTAGTTTCAGGTGCATCAAAAGAAGAATAACTCTTCTGTGAAAACAAAAGATTAGTTGACTTCACTTGCTAAAATATGTGCTCTCCCTTTAGGAAGATAAAAAAAAAAAAAAAAGAATCCATCAATACTTGCAGACACACAGCAGCAGCATTTCATTTTTTATTCTTGTCATTAATATTACCTTTGTGCTTGCAGTCCCAGGCAAGACTGAGGAACAGAAATGTGCAGCCACATAATAAAAGCCACAGTCCCATCCTAACAAGTCTGCAATTTAAAGGCAGCAGATGGACCCAGACAGATGGCAGAGTACAAGGGCACTGTGAGACAGGACTGATCTCAGATCAGCCTGCTGACCTTGTTTAAGCCTAATGGCCAGGTTTGACATGGTATTTGAAGAAGAGGGAAGTAGCATCAACACCTGGAACTTACAGTCCCCTGTAATAAAAATATGTGACAATTTAGGAGCAGAAATACATATATATAAACGTACATATGTCAATCACTTTTCTCAGATTTTAGTGTCATGTGAAATACTCAACACACTAGGCAAAATTTCAATACAATCATAGAATAGTTTGTGTTGGAAGGGACCTCTGAAGGTCATCTAGTCCAATCCCCCTGCAATAAGAAGAGATACCCTCAACAAGATCAGGCTGCTCAAAGAGTCCCGTCCAACCTGACCTTGGATATTTCCAGGGGTGGGACATCTACCGCCCCTCTGTATAACCCATTCCAGTTTCACCACCCTCATTTTAAAATATTTCATCCTTATATCTAATCTCAATCTACCCTCATTTATTTTAAAACTATTACTCCTTGTCCTACCACTACAGGCCCTACTAAAAAGTTTGTCCTTGTCTTTTTTATAATCCCCCTTTAAGTACTGAAAGGACGCAATAAAGTCTCCCTGGAGCCTTCTCTTCTCCAGGCTGAACCCCAACTCTCTCATCCTTTCTTCATAGGAGAGGTGCTCTGTTCCTCTGATTTTTGTGGCCGAGTCTGGAACCACTCCAACAGGTTCATGTCTTTCTTGCCCTGAGGATCCCAGAGCTGAACACAGCACTCCAGGTGGGGTCTCACCAGAGTGGAGGGGGAGAATCACCTCCCTCGACCTGCTGGTCACACTTCTCTTGATACCGCTCAGGATACATTTTGCTCTCTGGACTGCAAGTGCACATTGCTAGCTCATGTCCAGCTTTCCATCCACCAGTACCCCCAAGTCCTTCTCCACAGGGTTGCCCTGAATCCTTCCATCCCCCAGCCTGTATTGATATCGGGGGTTGCCCTGACATAGGTGTAGGACCTTGCCCTTGCAAAATGTAGAGGTCCTAACATCAGTTCCTGCATATGCATTCATTTTAGCCCCTGCTACTATTTGTTTATTATTACTTTGCCAATCTTGACCAGTTTTCTCTGTCAAGATAATCATCAAGTTAGCTGCTTTTATGGCATAGAGAGTGAATGGATATATAAGCTTTCATCGGTCAATATTCTTTGGAGTGTTTTTATTTTTAAAAACAAGTTATTTTGTTAAAAAGGATACATTTTAGTTTGATTAGGACCCCAAGTGTTAAAAATAAACAAATTTAAATCTAAAACCAGAAAGCTGTTATCTTCGTCTTGAACATCAAAATGAACAAAACCAGGAATGTCAATGTAACATCATAATGTTGCTCAGGGGGTTGGGCTGTCAAACTTCTTCAGAAGTTTTGTAGCTGCTGTATCATAAACTGAGGAAAACTGCTAAAGTCATTTCAGTTGTAGTTCAGACCACGCAGGATCTAACCATAACAGCTCCCAGCAAGCACATTTTAGGTAGGCTAAAATAGTAAAGCTTGAAAGTGCCAAGAGTACAGTAGCTACACTTGTAAATCAGATGTTTCCAGCTTAACTCACAGGGCAAAGTTGCTTCAGGGCCCATAGCTGTAATGATCTCTGGAGTCCATTTTTTTATTAAAGATAAATCTTTGATTTATCTGCCAGTCTGTCATCAACTTCTGCTGACAAGCCACGTCCTTTCTGCAAAGTTCTCATATAATTCTGAATCCCATTTTTCCTCATCTGTCCAGATAGCATCAGAACCAACTATACATGTAAAGTGTAGTTTATTTTCTCAGTCCAATTAACCTGATTTTATTGTATGAAGGCCAGTTCCTAATCAAACTACCTGTCTCTTTTTTGTCCTCCTGTTTTATCTAGGACAAAATAGAGTACTTTGTTCTCTGTTCCACTTGATAATTTATTATTATATTTTATAATTATTAATTCTGTGTACTGAATATTCACTCCTGCTGCTATCTCAGGCTTGTTGAGAGTGGTACATTGAAGTGTCTTTGCTTCTGTCCCTCTTTTGGTGCACTTCCTTTAGACTTGGGTTTCACCCTCAATTCCCTTTTCCTGCTTTCTAGACTATTGCACTCTGACTCAGAGACATATAGGTGATTGGCCTGCCTTCTCAAATCACAGAACCTTTTACCTTTAACAATAGAGAACTTAAGAGAAAAAGGGCTCTGAAGTCACCAAAGGGACACAGGCACATTTGTCTTGCCCTACATTCTATCTGCTCTCTGATAATGGATACATAGGCATCTTCCTTCTTGAAATCCACCAATAAAATCTACTTTTGGATGATCTTAAGCAATCATTTTCTCAGTTTTAATACTGCTTGTTCAGTTATACAATAACACTTTGACTCTCTGGTTCAACATGTTGGCAAAAGGAGCCTTGTAGCTGGCTGATATCTGGCAGATGAATTTTCCTAGCTAATAGCAAAGTCACTGTTTCTTAGTGAGACCCTTGGCTGTTGGGAACTTTCCTAAATCAGAAGTTATATTCACAGTAACTGAATGTGCATTGATCAGCTTACCCTTCACAGAGCAGTTCTATGGCTGGCAGCAAGGGTATTGCCCAGACAAAAAAGGCAGCAGCCCCATATTCCCCATTTTCTGAAAGCTTCAGTCACTTGCCATTCTCCACTTAAAGCTCAGCACATGCCCCTTGTCTCATACTCTCTACCCCTTGTACTGCATTAGTGGAAAGTGAAGCCACTTGAGAGTAATTGTTTTTAAAAATACATATATGTTTCCGTATATGAAGGATTGGGGATCAGCAAAGCCACAATGGACTTAATATACTGCTTCCTCCATACCAGATTCATCGTGTCAATTGAACAAAGTTCAAAGTAGCAAATAGGTCAGAAATTGTTGGCAAAACAAGCACAAGCTGAGGTAATGAAGGACTAAATGTCTGCTTTGACAATGTGCCCACATAATCACAGTGTTGGTCAATGTCTGACTCAAGCAAAATTTGGAAGAAACTAACATCTGTAGTCGGTGTGTAAATGCGACTATAAGTCAATTATCTTACTCCATAAATAGTGGACAGCCAGGGGCCCACTGAGCTCTCCTGCATAGCAGCAGGCTGCAAGCCAGAATCTCCCCTTGAGTAGGAACACCTCTCAAGGTTACTCAAGGTTGAGAGTCCTTGCTGCAACAGATTCTTGGTAAGTGATTAATAGCATGCTAAATTTTGAAATCCTAAATAAAAGTGATATAAAGGATTAATTGTACACATACACTCCTTTAGCCATAAACTGTTGACCAAGTCTGGGACTAAGGCTGGATCCAGCCACATCTAAACTCCCCTCTGAGAAGGAGTTTAGAACACAAATGCATCCTTTCTGAACCTCATGACTCAACGTGAGAGTATCCCTGACAGTTTTGTCTGACCCTGTCCTCTATGAAGTAAACAACCATGTACCTTGCCATCAAATCTTGTTAAACCACTGTCACATTTACTATTAAACTTTGTTAAATCACTGGTTTATATCAATAAACATATTGCTGGTTCTCTCTTACAGTGAAGTGCATCACTCCTTCCACAACAAAAGCATTGTCAGATATCCCAAAGTCTTAGCACTTGCCATGGACGTCAGCTTTGGGAGTACAAGAATGTGATGTCTGGCTCAATAAATCCAATCTTCTATATATAAACAGGCAAAACTGATCTGTCAAGGAATTTTTAAATAACTGCAGTCACTGATATATTGCACTAAAAGTAAGATTATAATTTAAAAATCTGTTGTGCAAAGAGTATGTTTGTATGATGTCACATAGAAGATCAGAAATGAGCAGTTAAGTTAAATATTAATTGGGAGTCCAAGGCAGGCTGTACACAGCTTTATGTTTTATTATATGTTAGGAGCTAAATTACAAAATCTTCAAAGGATTAAAAATATCCTTAACAAGGGATCCCATCATACATGCAAGTGTCCTTTAAGCAATGACAGTTTAGCAGGCTTCTTAATAAGTAAGATCACTTGTGAATAAAAATAGTTATTTACAAATACAAATTAATTTCTTCAAAACAAGCTTGTTTGTAATCAACCTTTCCTGTGAAATCCATATAAGTTATTTTTGTGTTTACTTATCCTAAAACAAACAGAAAATTATATTCAGTTCACAGTAATTACCTTGACTAGCCTCACCTTCTTATTTGGGCATATTCCTAGAAGACAGATCTTCAGGTGAATATATTAGCAGCCTTCTGCTTTGTAAAACATTGTTATATTTTAGAATATAAAGGCCTAGCTAAAATATGTGGTTATTATTCTTTTGATTTCTGTATGGGCTACTGTTGGATTTAATAAAACTTTTTGTTAATGTGGAAACCCAGTTTGGCCCATCCTAAAACTACAGTTATGATCTCAGTTGAGACAAAAAAGAAATGTGTGGGTTTATTTCAATACAGCTGACTGGCCTTATTTCTTTTAATGTAAAACCCAACAGCTGATACCGTGCAGGCAGTTCTCATCCTTTTTAAGGCTAACCTTATTCCCCCTCTCAGGTTTACCTTGGTTAGCTGTGTAGATATAGAAACTCACCATCTGTGGTAGAACTTTACATCGTGACAACTGCTTAAAATTTTTGATATAAAGCAAACACAAAACAGTACAGTTTTCAGCCAAGAGAGTCTATGATCCTTTGAGTGTGTTAGCACCTCATTTGTAATGAACTGGAGAATGCAGGTGAACCTGGCCTTAGACAAAAAACCTTAGGTGTGCACAGTGCAATTCAATATTTCAGCCATGTTTTTTTGAATGGATCAGGGGATTTTGAACCACCCAGCTGGGGAAAAAGAGGGTGAGAGGAGAGGTCCCTGGTCATACAGGGAAGGAGAAAGCCTTGGAATGGAGGAACACCAAGAAAAAGAGCCCAGTTGCAGGTCCTACAGCCATTGCTCGGCTTCAGCATGAAACGCTCTGTTGGAGCTGGGAGCTGCAGTGGGTTAATGTGCACAGGCAGCAGATCTTGGGGGCCCTAGCAGAGTGGGAAAGACAAGGCAGTATTTTCTGAGCCTGGTCCCTGGCAGCTTCAGTTCGTTTTAATCAAAGATGAATATGACTTTCTTTTTCTTTTTTTTTTCCCTTTTTTTTCCCTGTCTTTAAACCCTGAGGGGGGCATTGTAACCCCCAGCCTCTCTACTTTCAGTCTTGCCCTTGCTGCAGACTGAGAACTGGTGTGATCTATTGTTAATGTTTGAATGGATTTCTGTTTGGGGTGGGATACCAAATGTAGGCTTGGTGAGCCACAGAAAATAAATAATGGACAGGAAAGCTTGTTTTCCAGGCTGAAGTGGAGTGAGATGGGGAGTAGGGGTTAGCGAGGGAGGGGCTGGAAAGGTAGTTGGTTAAGATTTATTTGGCAGACATGTACAACTATCCAGTTTGAATTGTATTTGAATTAATTAACTTCATCTGTGTAAACTGGGTCAGTATCCTGTAATTTCCTAAGGGTATGGCTGTATCAGGAAACTGAGTAGTCAGCAGAGCTGGTTGAATAGTTAAAATAACTGATCTACAAATATTTCCAGGAGTAAAACCACTGAGTTTCATTTCTTATGATTTATAGGGCAATATAGGAAAATTTATCTTACCTGAAAAATGTTCTTTCTGTAAGAGGGGAAGTCCACAGCTCCTTGGGTTTTGCTCTCATACTTTCCCCTCTCTGGAGGCAGAGCCAGACTGGTCAAATGAGGCCATACATCAGCACATCCCACAAGTTTCCAGTGTAAGTTCATAGAAAGGAGTCCTTTACAGCTTAATTCACCACTAATCTGATTGATAGAAAAAGAAAAAAAGAAGACATCCACACAAACAATTTTTGTTGCAGAACAGTTTAAATTTCCATGGCAACTGCTTTTACGTTCCACAGCGTCTCTCACAAAGATATGTATAGTTGAGAGGCAGGGAGAGCATTCACAATGAAAACATAGCGCAGCTTGCAACTGTTTGAGTGACTCTGAACCGCCTTTCCTGTGCCAGGTGGGTAGATGAAGTCTTCTAGTTTTCTTGCTAGTAGAAATTAAATGTATGCAAACATCCTCACAGGAAAGACCATAGGTTTGCTACAACACAGTACCCATTAGATGTCAGTGAATGTGAGAAAATAGTGAGTGCAAGTATGTCTCTCGGCCCTTCCTTTGGAAAAGAATATCATTTCAGAAATAGTATGCCTAAAGTGCTGCTTCCTCCAACTAATGACAGGATTGGATGAGGTGTACCTGTTCTGAGTACTTAAGAACTTTCTTAAGTTTTGAGAACTTAAGAAAATAATGAAAAATATCTTCATGCATTTCCAACATTTGTATGTTGGAAAAGAGCTGCCTAGCCTGAAGGCTTCCATGGTTTATAAGGAAAAAGCACAAGCATTTAAAAGAGAAAAAGAGATTGCTGTGTTTTAAAGGTTTGACAAAGTATTGATTTAGTCATCTAATAACTGGAGCCTTACCAGTGGGGTGTTATTTTAATTTCTAATTAATAAGTAGGATTACCGATTATCATGATGAGATATTGCTGGATGAAATATTTAATTTACTTGCTTTTTAGAGTTTTTCTGACATCAGGGTTTCTCAAGGATTTGTAGAGAACTTTTTGCAATGTTTGTTGGTTTTGTGTGCTTCATATGTGGCTAAATAGGACATGAAAGAAACTAATCTCTTTTAACCAGTACTGCTTCTCCCAGATAAGACTGTAACCTTAAAACACGTTCCTTAGTGAAATGATCGTAAGGCTAACAACCTTCAAAGATGAAAAAAAAAAAGTATTTCTGAAATAAAAAAATTAAATATAAAAAGTTGCTTATTCAGTGAGTTTAATATCCAGGTAGGAATTGTTTTCATTAATAGAGGTTTGAGAAAACTTGTATCTGGTTGTGAGAACTGCTGTGCTGCTTTGCATAGTCTACAATGATCTAGGAACTGAACTAATTTATTGTCTGTGGTAAGTAACAAAAAAAGATGTCTTTTTATTTCTAATTCTATCTGTATTGCTAGATAAAGGAGAGAGAGAGAGATAAGATCTTTGAACATATCCTGTATGCTGACTGTTTTCTCAAGGTTGAAAACAGTGTGGTGAGTCCATGTGGATGATTTATTTCTTTCTGTCATATCATCTTATTTTTTTCTGACTAAGAGTAAAATTTTGGGGGTTACAAAACCAAGAAGAAATTTTGAGTGAATTTTGCATCTCAAAGGAATTTCAATATGTAACCAGTTATTTTCCTGCATCTTAAGCCATCTTATTTTCTTAATGGACTCGAAACATAAGGACAAAATGAAGGGTCTTGCACGACCAGAAGTTTCCCTATTTTTTTCCTAGCAAATCAAAGCTATATCAACAACAAGCTATATGGCCTTGCATGTAAAGGTTTCAATTTTTCAAAATTTACTAATGGCTATATAGCTGCCACAACTCACTCTAATATTTTGCTCTGCTCTATGGACTATAGGCAGATTGTATTTTGCCAGACTTTTTTACTATCTCTGCATGCCACTGCAGTGCACAATACCAATTACAATAATGTTGCACAGAGATGCATGAAAAGAATATATAAATCCCTGAAAAAAAAAATAAACTAGTGCAGAACAAAACTTGGGTAAGAATGTGATGTTGTCTCATTGCATTCCCTTATGATATGTTTCTTTAGTCTAATTCACAGCAGGCTCTCAGGATCAGTAGTGACAAAAGAAGCAACATGAACAGTGACATTTAATTGAGTAAGTATTCATAGTTAAATTTTCAGATTTAAGCTGTAACTAACTTCCATCTCTTTTCCCTATGGTTCTGTAATAGCTGTTTGTGACTAGTACAACAAAACACCTCAATGTATGTTCAACAGTAACCTGTGTGTATTTCTATTAATTTCAGCTGGATTGCTGTCAGGTTCAAAACTGTTCTCCTGTGTTGACTATGTTTATACATAACACTATTTTAAGCAACAGTACTAATAAATTAGAAATTAACCGAGAAATCTGACTAACTAAAGTATTTGTGATTGGCAATAGGAGTAGAAAGTATCCTAGGAAACTTCCTAGTAGGAAGTTATAGAGCTTTGTTTTGACAGAGAATAATTTTGATATTCTGAATAACAAAAGAACAAAGCTTTTTAATGTGCTAACTTGTTGGTCTAAGACGGAGTTGATTTGTGAGGCTTGTATTCTGACAAGATATTCGGAAGGTTTAAGTTGTGCTGGTACTAAAGATATTGGTATCATGTTTGTACAATAGCTGTGACCTTGATGCTGACAAAATAGTTACCATGTATGTGCATCTTAATTGATGTTAAACAATAGAATAAGGGGCACCAAATGCATTTGAATACATTATTCTAATAGTTTATATATATATATATATATATATATATATTTATATATGTATATATCTCCATGAAAGTAAGGCATAAGTGTCAGATTTAAGAAAAACTTATTTGGAACACCTTTGATAACTGCTCAACACTGTATTTTACCATTCCAAGCAGGTGTGGGCATGAAAGATTTAAAATTGATTCTTACATTGTATGTAAGAGGGATTCTTTAATTTTTGTTGTGAAAAATGTTAAAACTGCCTTCTGCTTACTTAACACTAATATTTGAAATAATTACAGACAAATAATTGTTTTATTTGTTGTGTGGCACCCTTGTTCACAAACCAGTGGTACACAAGTATATCATTAAATTAGTAAAAGCACAAACTATTTTTTTTTTGCTTTGCAACAGCATCGTACTGTGGTATTACTGAAGATGCAAAAAGAAAAAAAAAAAAAAAAAGTAAATATCCTTTCAACCTATAGCTAGGATATTTACAATAGCATAAAATGACACTTTAGTTACTTATATGTACAATGTCAACAAATCAATTTAAAAAAACACTAAAGCAAACACAAACCCCATTTTTTTCAGTGTTCCCAAATCCTGGATCTGGCAGCTACGATATTAGCTACTAATTACCTTGCAAGACTCATATCCTTTGCAGAAGATGGGTTGCGGCGTAACTTTGGTGAGCTGCAGAGTCTATCATAAGCTGTTTATCTCAAGGAGACTGTCAAATAGATATTATAGTACAAATACTGTATTTTAATAGTCAATGTTTGATACTAAAAATGATTTGGGTTTCTGGGATCCCACTGTGTTTATTTAAAGATCATTTGAGTTCTCTTTGGTCTAACGATTTACATATTGCCAAAGAGCTTTTAAACTTCTTTTCTATACTGTAGAGTAAAACAGATCAGACAGCCCACTTCCTCCATAGCAAAGGGGCTTTTGTTTGTTATCCTGCTTTGTGTTACTTAGGCATTTTATGATGAGGAAAAGAAACCCTGTGCAAGTCAATTTGTTCAGTTGACTGAAGTATGCACATAGATTTAAGCAGACAAGTAGAGCTAGTTAAGGCATCGAGGCTTGTTTCTAAGCATGATGGCTGCTTCCATTGAAAAGCTATTCCTTATAAATATTTCATGTATGAAGGTGCTTGCAAATTATTTTTCTTTCCACCTAGTAGGTAAAAGAAAATTGTGCTGCATGTGAAAGACCTAGTGTTTAAATCCTTTTACCGATAGCAAGTATGAACATTCTTACCTTTGTATAAAAATTTATCAGTTCTACCCCATTTCCTAGCATAAGATCTTTCCCATGTCATGCTGGGGAACTGCTGAGCACCCTGTCTTTCAGTTTTTCTCTACTCTTTCCCCAATTACTGTGCAGCTCTACTTTCATATTACCTAATTTTTCATTCCCCTCAGAGAAGAGCAAGGGTGAAAATAACTTCATAGAAAGGAAGTGAACACTTATTTCCAGAATAGGATGAAGCTGATAGATTGTTTGAGTATAATGAGAAATACTGGCTTTCTGGAGGCTACCAAAAAGTTCCTTAATAGAAGAAAAAGTGAGAGAAGGAAGAAGCAGGCAGTATTCAGAGAAGAGGCACTCCAAAACAGAGAAATAAAAATAGACTCCACACTAATGAAGATTGGATGAAATAGCTGAGGAGAAATCATCAGTCTGAAATAACTGGATAAAAGAAGAGACAAGGAAGAGGAAATCTGAAGACAAAAATCTAATGAGGTAAAGAACAGGCAGAAGGTAGAGGTGACGAGAGACAGAGGACATCATCAGAGTCAAAGAAACCTCAGGCACTGAGAGACCCATGATGACACATATAGAAGGAAAGGAAGAGATAAGAGGAGAAATATAGAAATTATATAACAACTAGCCTTAAACTATTGAAATGGGTCCTACGTGGATTAGGTTCTTGATTTGGGATATTTGTTAAATCCCTTTCTAAAGTTATTTCTGTCAAGAACCCCTGTTTATCTCAAAGGCCTACTAGATAATCTTATGGCAATAGTTAATGCTAAGATACTCTCTAATATGCCTAGCTGTTTTATTTTTATTTCTATAAATCACACCTTTTTATGAAAATGTTTTTTACTTCGGCACATTTTTCCTGATTTTTATTTAACACTTTTCATATTAAAATAATGTACAAAAAACCCTTTCTTCTTGGCCCATGTCACTGCTATTGAAATGACAAGGCTTTTTTCCTCTATTCTTTTAACCAGTTTTGTATAGAGATGGGATAACTGCAAATTGTTCTTCTAGTATCAGTGATCTTTGGACTACTGCATCTTTTCCCCCCTCCTAATTAAACTTGCCAAGTTCTAGATCTGTGGCCCAGCTGGAATCGACAACAAGGATTCAGCTTTTATGACCATGGGACTCTCTTTAAGAATCAGGGACTACTAGGAAGAGACAGGATCTACCTGAGCAATTGGACAAAACCCCATATTTGCCAAAAGGCTGACCTACCTTTCAAGGAGAGCTTTAAACTAGGAATGATGGGAGAAGGCAATAGTAACCCCCAATCAATTGTGGAAGTGCTGGGCTAGGTTGGCAAGCAAATGATACAGGGAGATGTGTATAAGACAGCCCTCAGGTTTGCAGATAGTACAGAACTGGGAGAAGTGGTTGATAGACCAGAGGGCTATGCTGCCATTGTGATCTCTATCAGCATGAAAAATGCAGCTCTAGCATTTAATTTCAACTTCTGTACATCAAAAATCCAATAATAATCCATCTTTTAAAGGCTATGAAGCTAGACCTGGCCAGCCTTTTTCAGTGTAGCCCACCACACCTCCCTCAGTCCCCCAGGGAATGTAGCATTTCCCAGCAGTGAGAAGTGGCTCTGGAGGAGAGCAGCCTGGATGGAAGCTCCTGGAAGGAGTAGAAATGGCTGCCTTTTATGGGATGCCATAATACCCTCCAGGTTTGCTTTATGTGATGGGAAGTAACTCCTTCTGCTTGATCAGTTCCATACAAAGGGCAAATCTGAAGGCTGGGCTTGGACAGGTGGTGGCACACCTGAAAGCAGCATACTGGACTGCCATGCTGTTGCCTGTGTAACACAGGAGAAAATCATAACAGCAGCAAAATACAGTGCTTTCAGGATGAAACAAGCTCCTCAGACACAGACATATGTGAAGAACTGATGTGGTCCTAGCTCTGGATGCCTCATGAGCTAGCATAGGCTAATGTAAGTCTGCACTAACAGTCTGCAGTAAGGAATGTGCTAGCGATTAAATGAGACTGCTGTGGGCTGCTTGAAATGGTGGGGGACGTGCTTGCACAAACATGGGGAGAACCATATTTGCTAGTTTATCCTCACGCAAGGCAATGTCACTGCAGTTTTCCACAGCTGAGGGGAGGCAGGAGAAGGGATGGGGGATAACAGTATTCAAATCATTAGACTAAAGAGAGACCTTTGTTCAGCCTAAGGCATCTGAATGTAGGTGTCTCCAACTTTCTTTAGGAAGTTATGATATCATAGGAATAACTGAAACATGGTGGGACAACTCACATGGCTGGAGGGCTGTGATGGATAGCTATAGGCTGTTTTGTAAATACAGGCAGGGAAGAAAAGGTGAAGAAGTCATGCTCTATGTAAGGAGAGTCTTAAATGTCTAGAAGTTAACTACAGCAATTGTAGAAGCCCTACTGAATGCCTCTGGGTCAAGATCAGAAAGGTGATCTCCAAGGGGGTTCTTACAGTAAGCATCTGCTACCAACCTCCAGACCAGGACAATAAGGCCAGTGAAGCAATATTTGGGTCGCTTAAGCAAGCTTCAGGACAACAGAACCTGGTTCTTATGGGTGACTTCAACTACACAGACATTTGTTGGAAGAACAACACAGCAGCTCACACATCATCTATCAAGTCCCTGGAATATACAGAGGACCGCTTCCTCATACAAATGTTGGATGTGCCAACCAGGAATGAGACACTGCTGGACTTGCTACTTACAAACCAAGAAAACCTGTTTTGTAATATCTCAGTCAGTGATCACAATACAGTGGAGTCTGGGATCCTGATGAGCACAGTGTGAAGGTTAGTACTAAGACAAAGATTTTAAATTAAAGAAAAGCAAACTTCAGCTCGCCCAGAGTTCAATTTGGAGACATTCCACAAGAAGTTTCCCCGGAGGATGAAGGAGCTAGTGAGTGCTGGGATTTTTTCAATAATGCTCCCCAAAACAGTTCATCCCTTTTAAAAGTAAGGGAAGCAGGCAGAGCAGGAGACACCTTTGGCTTACCTAAGAGCTTCTGAGTCTGATCAAAACCAAAAGAGAAGCATACCAGAGATGGAAAAGCAGACGAGTACCTACAAGGGCATTCTCAGGGTGTGCAGAAATGCAGTTAGAAAAACAAAAGCTCAGCTCCAACTGAAATTGGCTACAGATGTCAAAAACTACAAGAAAGAGTTCTTCAGTACATAACAAGCAGAAACAGAAGGAAAATATTGGCTCACTGTTAAACAGGAGAGGTGAACTGGTCACTGACAACGCTGAAAAGGCAGAGATTCTCAACACTTTCTTCACCTCTCTCTTTACCAGCACTGTTGGGCCCCAGGCCTTGGGAACAAAAATCCAGGTGGATGCAAACACAAACCCACTGTCAGTGAAGGAAGCACTGGCATGTGAACTGTTACAGGAACTTCACCTCTGCAAATCAATGGGGCCTGATGCTATCCATCAGAGGGTGTAAAGAGAGCTGTCTGACATCATTGTGAGGCTGATCATAATCTTTGACAAGCTGTGGAGATCAAGGGACGTCCCAGAAGACTGGTAGAAGGCTAATGTCACCCCCATTTACAAGAAGGTCTTAAAGAAGGATCCAGAAAATTATAGGCCCATCAGAAAAGCCAGCATGGATTCGCCAAGGGCAAATCATACTTGACAAACCTGATTGCCTTCTGCAGCAAAGTAACCTGCTTGGCTGAGGTGAAGCAGGCAGTGGATATTGTCTACCTGGATTTCTCCAAAGCTTTCAATACCATTTCCCCCAGCCTCCTCCTAGGGAGATGGATGTGTTACAGTCTAGACAAGTGGTCTGTGTGGTGGGTGGGGAACTGGCTGACAGTGGTGGTAAACAGCTCCTTTTCAAATTGTCAACCAGTCACAGGTGGGTCCCCAGTGGTCCATCTTCAGCCTAATGCTGTTTAATGTCTTCATCTGGATGATGGGATCAGGCATACCCTGATGAAGTTTTCTGACAGTACCAAACTGAGTGGGGAAGTGGACACTTCAGAAGGAAGACCCACCCTGCAGGATGACACAGATAGGCTGGAAGAGTGGGCTAACAAGAGCCTTATGAAGTTCACAAAGACAAGTGTAAGGTCTTGCACCTGGGAAAACATAATCCAGGAGTGCAGCACGGGCTGGGATCCACCTGGCTGGGGAGTAGCTCTGCAGAAAGGGCCTGGGGGTCCTGGTAGACAAACTCAATATGAGTGAACAGTGTGCTGCAGCAGCAAAGCAAGCCACCAGGATGCTGGGTTGCATCAACCAGCAGACATAAAGAAGTCGTTATCCCAATCTACTCAGCGCTTGTCAGGCCACACCTAGAATATTGTGTTCAGTTTTCGTCCCCAGTATACAAAAAAGCTGTGGACAGCTGGAGAGGGTCCAGAGAAGGGCCACAAAAATGATCAAAGGGCTGGCCAGCCTGCCAGATGAGGAAAGGCTGAGATGAGTTTGCTCAACCTCGAGAAAAGAATGCTTAGGGGAGACCTTATCACCATGTTCCAGTATTTGAAGGGTGGCTACAAAGAAAATGGAGAGTCCCTTTTTAGAAGGAGTCATAGGGGTCAGAGGAGTGACCTCCTGTTTTATAAGAAGTCACAGGGAATATGAAGGGTAATGGGTACAAGTTACTCTGATTGAATGCAAGAGAAAAAATTTTCACAGTGAGAATGATCAGCCACTGGAATAATCTCCCCTGGGAAGTGGTCAATTCCCCAACGTTGGAGACTTTTAAGACTCAGCTGGGCAAAGTGCTGGGGCTTCTTGACTAGAACACGCTTTTGTGATGAAATGTGATGATCCTTGAGGTCCCTTCCAACCTGGTATTCCATGATTCCATGATTCTATTTATGTGTCGTTGATAAATTGCAAGCTTTACATTTGCTCAAATACAGAAAGCTTTTATGATTTTTTCAGTCACTGTCATTTAATACTTGGTAATCTCTTTTATTAAACAGCCCAGATTGTTTTGGAACAGTGCATTTCTGAAGAACAAACACCATTTTGTTTATGTGAATGTCTGTCGTATTTGACAGTGTGTTTGTGTGTGTGTGTGTGTACCTCAGTTTCTTTAAACCTGTTTCTAAAACAGTGATTAATGTTGAAATGAACTACCTCTGTAGTAACCTGACAAGCCATTCAATCACTTTGTCAGCTGGCACACAGCAGCAGAGTAAATGGCAGAAAATTTGAGACACTGAACAATTTATTTACCAGTTTTGAACTATTCAGCATTTTAGCTACAGATTCTCCTCTCTATTACACTTTTTATTGGAAGCTTTTTAAGAGTCTGTTCTTCCACACATTTCTTTGTAAATCAGATATGTTCATTTTTCTAAAAGTAATTTTATTGAAGGATGTTATAGAAATAATACCTCTATTGTGTTTTTCCTGGGATAGCTACAGCTGTATGATTAACAGTTATATTATAATTGAATAATCCTATTGAATAAACACTAATTACTTTTAAGGTTGAGTTTGTCCTTAAAATCTGCAACACTTTTTTTACCATAGTCTTCCTACCAGACAGAGATTACTGCACTTATTGACACTAGCCTGTTATTCGCATAGATTTTTTTTTAGATTCCACATCTGGTAGGAGATGTTTTTCTCAGTAGATGTCTTTTGGCTTCTGATGTGCAAACCCAGTTTCCAAGAGGCTTTGCTAAGGAGAGATATTTACTATGTGACCAAATGGGCAGCCCTGCTATTGCTGTTTGCTGAGGAAGTCTCCAGGATCTCAGACTTCTCAATTTGAAGGTAAACTTTGCAGATCATATGCCAAATATTTATTCTGAAAGAACTAAAATAAGTAAGAAACTTTTTTATTCAGTCAGTTCCTCACACTAATCATTGGGTATCATTACAGGAACTTTTTTAGGATATACTATTGAAGATTAGAATTAAACTAAGCTAAACTGAGTTCCTGAAGTTTCTTTTAGACTTACCTTATTATGTGGACTATAAGGGCTATCCACTAAGAGGTATGTATATGTTTACTGAGACTTTTGGTTTTGTTGAAAATGCAGCAATAATTAAAGAATAAACATTAAAAACATAATTTTGCTATCATAACTAAAATGAGCTGCAGAGTAAATCCAGCATTACATATTTGAATATTGTAAAACTACAAATAAGTGAAAAAAAATGCTGACCTGAGAGTCAGCATATTTAAAGGAGATAAGTTACTAAGTTAGTACAGGACATACTTTTAACTTTTTTTACTCTAAATGGATACATGAAAAATTGATTGAATGATCATATTGAAGAAAGTTATGTCTGTTCATTATCAAAATGGAAGAGTATACTGAATGCTGTTTTGCAGTTTGCAAGAGACAGAAGACTTGTCCTGAGCCTGATAGGTTTCATTTTATTTGCCAGTCTGAAGGATGGTATCAAAATGCCTACTAATTCGCAGGTGATGCAGGAGTAATGGCAAGTACGTTAGAGGGTCAGGGTCAGAATTAAAGATGATCTTGACAAACTGGAGGAATGATCTGGAATTAATAGGATGTAATTTGATAAGAACAAACAGAATATACCATGCTTAGACAGAAATAAACAGCAGCAAAAATGTAGGGTGAGAAAAAAATGGCTACCAGTCATACAGAAGATAATCAAGATATTATGGGAGACCATGAGTGGAAAATGAGTCTTGATTCAGAAAAATTAAAAAAGGAGTTAGTGGGACAAAAGCACTGATAAGTGCCAAGAAATGTGAGGCAATATTTCCACTCTGCTTAGCTGGAGTACTACATCCACTCTGTGACAGTTCTCCTTAAAGAGGATGTGAACCAAGCACGACACTCTGCAACACGGCAATGATAATCACCATGGGCTTAGTAGTATAAATATTGAGGAAATACTAAAGTAGGTTTGGGATGAATCTGAGAAAAAGAAAAGAATAACCTGATCCCTATTACACATCGGTATAGAAAACAGAAACATTTGGCTTAAATTAAACTAAGAAAACTCAGGCTATCCATTGGAAATACTTTCTAATGGAAGGATGATAACTCACCCTCTGGACTATTCAGAGTCTGTGTCTTTGCTTCTGATTTTGGAAGACTTCAAGAACAGGCTGAATATGTGAATCAGGTGTGACAGGTTCAGTTGTTCCCTATATAGATCTTCCAAAACCTTTTCTGTGACATATTTGCTATAAAAAGAAGCTCTTTATTAACCTTCCAATTAACAAGCAAAAAAAAGCAGTCATTGGTGTGATATAAATTCGAATTTTTGTAAAATCCTAATAGGATTGTGTTCCAAAATTAATATTTGGGAAATAACCCAGGAAAACATTGTGAAGGGCAACAGAAAAAAAAGTTTGCATTTTACCATTTTTGTGGTGAAACTGTTATTTAAAATAATGATGGTAACTAAGAGTTAATGGTCTTTGTAAAAGTAATTTTGTTTGCAGCCGTTTTGGTTTTGTTATTTGATATCCGTGCTGAGCCTTTCAAGAGAGCAAATACAGTTGAGTTACAACTTTCTGTATCAGTTCCTTCTTTTTTAGGTAAACCCTCTGGTTTTTTACTTTTAGGTTGGGCCACTCAGATGATACAGAGTAGTGACTCGTCCAAATATATCCTGCTGACAGAACTTCATAACCCTTCAGCATGTGTTTGGGTACAGAACAAATTTCTATGAATTCAAAATTATCTTTCCTTCAAGTTTTGTGAAAAAATGTTTAAAGAATATAAAAGACCCTGAACATGTATTCTGCTTTTTAGTGGAGTGTGATGGGATTCTAAGAAACAGAAGAGTGCTTGAGTTCAGCTAAACCTGTCCATTAAATTATAGTTACCTTCATTAATTATGAGTTCTGGCAATTCTTGTGCTCACCAAATAAGCTCTAAGTCCAGGGTTTTACTGAAAGAGAAAAATATGTCTAGAGGAGTGGTAGCCAAGGAAAAATTTGAATATTGCTACAGAAGGAGAAACTTGAAAGCAGGAACTTCTGCTAGATATGTGCAGACGTCTATCATTGAGACTGCTCAATCATATCACATCTGTCCATTTACCTTAACATTTATTTTGAGAACTGTGTATCTGTGTTTTACTTTAACCCTCCCTATGTGCTGTGTATGTCTTTAGTACTGTGTATTGTTACTGAAACTACAGAAGATGCAGGAGAGAGGGACTGTGAAACTGATCTTCATAGCTGGACATTATGTGGAGATTGTAGTATTTGGAAACCCACAGAGCTGTAGTTCACTTGCTTTTATGAATTCTTCATTGTCTGTCGTTATGAAAAGCAACCAACCTGCTTTCCTTCTTCTCTTCCTCCATTCCTGCATTTGCAAAATAAAAATCGAGTCATTTGGAGAGGTCAGTGCATAGATAGAATCTTGTGGCTGAGCCTTAGTTCATAGGGGAATGATGCAAAGATGTCTGGAAGGGAAATTAACCAATGAATAAGGTAAGGAAATTATTCCCAGTTCAAGGAACAGATGTGGTTTTGCTGTTTTCTGTTATGGTTTAAATGAGGAGATTTGGTTTGATACCCAAGTTGCAACTATACAGTGACAATTGTCCTGATTTGTTTTGATATCATCCACATACTCTAAAAATTCATGCATCCATGTGATTGTACCCATCCTCTGACTGTAGACTTTGCCTTCACAAGGTTAGATTACTCTCACAATCTCTGCATGATTTAAATCCATCTGGAAACTAAAGCTAGTGTAAAATCTGGCTGCCTCAATCCTGGCTGCTCTTCTAAGAAAGTATTGTGCCTTTATGGAGTTCAGTGCACTTTTGCCATATGATCTCCATTGGCTACCAGTAGACATTTGGGTGTTTTGACCCTTTAAGCTCTAAATGACTGTGTACCCAAGAGACTAACCTCCTTTTGTGTTATTCCTGAACCAGCTGCAAGCAGCAGGCA
This sequence comes from Athene cunicularia, assembly GCF_003259725.1. NCBI lineage: Eukaryota > Metazoa > Chordata > Aves > Strigiformes > Strigidae > Athene > Athene cunicularia. The sequence continues at coordinate 45,191,167 of NW_020799097.1, read as the reverse complement.
TGCTGGATTCCTTTTCATCTACCAAAGAAGGAAATCTTGGCAAAGTATGGGCTGTGATAGCTCATTCAGATTGCAAATGTGGTCATCTAGTTAGTTCTAACTTGCTCGGTATCTGAAATCTTTACTGGTTTGTCCTTAATCTTCAAAAGATTGTGGCACTAAGTAAAAGAAGAAAGCAAGATGACTAATGATTAGAAAAGGCAGTCTGTCTTAATATTTTCTTTGATGGTTTTCTAATTGGGGACCAGATGGAATTGCTTCAGATTAAATGGCATATCTTTTCTTAAGTAGAGAAAAAAAACATATTATAAATGTGCAGTTCCCTTGAGTTAGACTCATGTGTCTTCAGACTATGTTGTGTAAAGTCCATAGGTTGTTGTGTGCTTTTTCTCCAAACGCTTGTCTGCCTCCCATTTCCCTGTCTACACCAGGCATCAGTTTAATAAATGTAGCTTGAAGGAACATGATGCAATCTGAAGCTGGATCATCTCTTTGAGAGCTGAGATTGACATGAGGAGGGTTGAGATGAAGCACAAATATCCTCCAGCTGCTATGCACATAGTCTCTCAAGAATCATCAAGGGCACAGTGAAGTTTAGAGAAGTCAGTTACTGTGGTGAGGCTGCCAGCCTTCAGACTGATCAAGCCTGTCTCTCTTTTGGAGAACCACTGCCAGCAAGGCCAAGGTGAACAAGAATGTTGACCGCTCTGATGGGGCCTTAGGCTGGGACCAGACAAGATCAGGAAGCAACAACCAGTTTCCTGACTGTCTCTCCTTGCTTTTTTTCTTTTTTTTTAAACTCACCTTCTGATCCCAGAGTAAGAAAGCTGAAGCATAGGCTTTAGTTCAATAGTATAAATGTATTTAAAAAAAAGACATAATGTGGCCCGAAAGGTAGGTAAGATGTTGAACATGCTAAACAACAAACACTTACTAGAAAACATTGCATAATGAGGGAAAATTACACAAGAACATGAAAAGTCAAAAGGAAGACTAAAAAAGAGGTAACAGGCCAGCTGTAAGGAGCAATAGTTACTAAAGGGTGTCTGGTCTTGAAATCAAAGAGCAAAATTAGTTATTTGGCACATAAATTTTAAAAAGGATAACAAATCTAACATCTCACTAAGCATGTTAAATGTTAGAGCTGTATTTCTGTTCTCATCTACAGCATGATATTGCCTTAGAAAGTATTCATTTCACTCACTTAGGAAACAGAAATGCTTTTTAATTAAATATTTATCAGAGGTGGGATCAGTTCTATATTTCCTCTATAAAATGTCATCATTCACTTTTTTTTTTTTACTTTGTATTTGCATAGCAACAGATGACCATTATCCAGAAACTGGAGACCATTATCTTGTAACAGTACTGTGGGTTCTCCAAGGTATACGGCAGATGGGGCTACTCCAACTGACTAATAATTTTGTTACTCCTGCTGCAGCTATCTGTACAGCGTAATTACCAGCAGTACTAATTTATACAAATCCCCTGTATGCAAGGGAAAGGACATAACATCTCCAGATAGCATACAAGAGGTATTTAACCTCTTTCACATTGAATCACATAAATTAATAAAAATAGGGGAAACAATCAAAATATCAGAGCAGTGAGCTGTGCAACCACAGGATATTAGCTTGTGCCAGAGACCACATTTCGCTGTGGTGAATGTCAAAAGGTTGATGTTTTCAACACCAAATATAAAAGCTACTGGAGCTGAAGGACTTGCCAATAGCATTACTAAGCCATTCTAAATTGACTTATGAATTGAAGGTTAATAAAGGAGAAAAACACGGGAACTGAGTGTACACATAGCAGGGCTCAGAGCCACTTTTCCCCTCCTGCTGTGTTTACTGACAAGCCAGCACTAGAATATGAAGTCAGGGAGCATTGCAGTGGGCACATGCTGCCTCATCTCAGATTAATATGCCTGATATAAGTCTCACCAAGTTTAGTGGGAGGTTTCTAACTATCTGCAATGAACATAGGATCATTCTTTAATATCTTCCACCTCTTGTGAGGCACAGGTAAACATGACGCCTAGTAGAGTGCCCGTGATGAAACAGACACTTTCCAAAATTCTATGAAATTTTCTATTAAATGTCTCAGCACTGCTGATAGATGAAAATAGGTGACATATTAGCATGACAACAGAACTTAAAGCCCCAAGAGATCACTGGGCTTAGAACTCTGTACTTTAGCTAGACAAAGCAGTCGTTGAGAGGGAAAATGGAGGGGTGAAGAGTCTTACCAAGGTCCTCTCACCTCTGTAATTTTTCTTTTCTTGTCTAACATTTCTTCTTCCATTCTGTGGTTCCTTGCAGGCAAAAGTGTCCCCAGATAGCATTGTGCCACAGCTGTTCTCTGTGCCATGCCGTTAAATTGGAAAGTGATGTATGCTTCCTTATTTAGGGAAGGAACATATGCCCAATATGCTTTTTGTGCATATACATCCATAAACAAAATATCTAAGTTTAATGGAATTAGGATAAGAAGAAAAAATATTTATAATATACATAAACCAGGTGAAATCCAACTTCTTCCCAGTTCTAAAATCTGTAGTGGGCTGGAGGAGGAGAGGACAGGAAGAATGGAAGAAACAGGGACAGAATCACTGAAGAGTCACTGTCTTCAGTAAGCACATAGTTTTCATAATGGTATAGGAAAAATAGCAAAATTATGCAACATGGTAGTCAGGGAGGGGTAGAAAGACTGGAGAAAATGGGTAAGGGAAGAAAAATAATGCCATGAAGAAAAAAAATTATTAAATACTTTGATCAGCAATGTGAAGGTAACATTAAACACATATGCCTTTCATCTTAAATTATTTGTGGAATTCTATTACCAGATGGAAACTTGCACCTCTTGATACTGAGATCCTGAAATAAGTAAAGGCTAGAAAACACTGCTAGTCTTCATGCTGAAGCCATCTGTTGATCTTTTGTTTTGATAACCATTTCATATTGTGCACATTTTAAAGTTTCCTGTCAGCCTACTTCTCTTTGCACTATTTTGTTTTCTCTTTCTTTTTTCAGGGATTTGGTTTTGATGGTAGTTTTCCTTATAAGTTACCAGTTCTGACATCAACAAAACAGTGAACAATTTCTACAGGGAATTGAGGCTAGGTTTGGGTATGGTCTCATGCTAAAAGCTAAACCTTCAGACAGCTAAAAACTGGAAGGGTTCACAGTCTTATCCCAGTGTAATTTAGAACAGCTGCAGAGCAGTTCTAAACCAGTCTGTCGTGCCATTTCCCAGCAAGGAAATTCCTGGGTATGACTAATAGTAGTATACGTGGGAATAATCAATACAACACAGAAATAAAATCAATCCTTTTCCCAAGTACCTATCTGTCTGGCTATAATCTACTTTTCTCCAAGACATAAATACAAGAAATATGTTCTTCTTAAAGCAAGAAGTCAGTGTTCTAAACAAAGGTTTTCTCTTGTGAATCCTACAATGAGTCCCTTGCGCTGCACAAAATCTCCTGAAAAGCAATGTTCCAGCATCTCGGAGGCATTTAAAATAAAATAAAATAAAATATTTAAAAAACCAAACTTAAAAAAGAAGAGATTACCAACCCCTAGCTGTTGGAGGAAAATGACAAATTTGCATGTCAGGACATTATCACATTTGCACGTTGGGAACAGGAGAGAGTGTGCCAGTGCCTGACAGGTTGGTCCATGGTGGTGGAGGAGCAGAAAGTAGGGAGTCAGTGAGTGTGTTGCATGAAGGCACATATCCTTGTTCTCTCAAAACCTCTGCTACATCCTGGGGAGCATTGGAAACCCCACTTGCCCAACATTGAAAACTCATGAAGTAGAATTTTTAATCTGAAAATCTGGAGTAAAGTGATAATTACTGATGTGAATGGCTTGTAATTCAGTGCCACGGGGAACTGTGATTATTTAGAACCCACCACGATTACGGTAATTCACAAAGATTATTCACATGTCATTTTCTCATTAAAAGCTTCATTATTAAAATGTTCTATGGTTGCCACAGAACATGAAATGCAGATTTTTTTCTCCCAAATAATAGCTTCTTAATCTTAGCCACATAATGTAGAGCACGCCTACTCATGCTGGTGATACATAGCAGGGTTTCATTAGTGGGGGCCGCAGGCATCTCTGAGGAGGCAGCTGGAATCACCCTGTGCTGGCCACAGCCACCTGCCAGGACTTCAACCCGTCAGAGGAGCATGTGATGCCTCAGCTCAGAATTACTGAAGAAAAAGGGCAATAGCTGCTGCAGGCAGGTAGGAGGAACCTGAGGACATACAAATAAGGACATGAGGGATGCCATGTGAGGCCACACACTAGAAAATACAGGAGGATGCATGTGGAAGGGGATATTGTTGGGGACATGGCTGGAGACACTCTTGGAAAGAAAACCTCCATGCTGGAGGGCGTACATCTCTGAGGGTCTGTGGCCACAGGCGATCCATGCCAGGGCAGGGACACCCCAAGGGTCTATGGCTATGGGTGACCCACACTAGGACAGGGACACACTGAGGGACTGCAGCCTGTGGAGGAAATCATTACAGAGCAGAGAAAACAAGCAAGAAAGGAGGTGCAGGGAAATAAGAAGAAAGGAGCATCAGGAAGGAGACACCAGGCACTGACCCCAGGCTCCTGTACCACCTGTTGCCTCACCAAGGGCCTGACCATAACCTGTGGTGCAAGCAACAGGAGTGGAGATGAGGAGGGAGGGAGGAGAGGTGCCAGGACTGAAGCTGAACCTGGGAAAGGGGGAGGAAAGGACTTTTCCCTAAGTGTTCATTTAATTTACTCTTTTCTTTGTTTCTTAGCACCCAAACCAATAATTTCTGTTAATCAGCAATGAAATAAATGAAGGGGAATGAGTCAACACTATTTTGCCTGCAATATTACTCCAGTGTAAGAATATTTTACTGTATTTGTTTCTATTACTTCATTGTTTCAGAGGTAACACCAGGACTTAAAAGTAGCGTTTTCACCTTATACATAGAAACCTTGTATCGAATTGACAGAAATGCATGAAAAAACATGGCCAGTTATGAGAAGTGGTATCCCACTGACACTAAAGTACAAACTGGGAGACAATGGACATGTTCAAATCTTTATTGTCATTTCAGTCCAAATTTGAGGAATTTAATTCACATCTCTGCACTTGTGTTTTCTTCCTCTGTTCACTTAGGAGTATACATCCTGAGCAATTTAACCGTCTCACTAAATCTGTATATTGGATTTCTGATGTCAGAACCGTGATCTGACTTTGGCCTGCTGAAAACTACTGTAATGTAAAAGTAAAAATAAAATATCTAATAAAACTAATACTTACATAAGCTAACTAATAAAAAGAAGACATAAGCATGTGAGATTTTTCTCTTAGGTCCTGACAAAAGACAACAAATCTCTTGCTGTCATAACATGAGCTTACAAGTGTAAAAAGCACATGAGTATTGACCATGGCTTGTCTGTTTCTTCTTAAGTGATTGAGATGTATTGATTCAGGATTATTCTAAAACTTCCCATTCAGTCAAGCAGAGCAAAAATGGCAATTCATGAGATGAAAACGTATTTTCTTTAGAAGTCCAGTGACATAAATTGATCCCAGGTGCTTATTTCTCACATACACACTGCATCATGTAAAGGTACTCAAACTTTAAGACCATTTCCAAAAAATTCCCTAGGAAACTAAAGTAAGATCTAAGCAAACAATAGCACCTCAGGCCACATTATGATCTTGAAAATTTTACAGTCTAATCCTAAAACCAGCTAAACTATAGGTTTTTAGAGCTGCAATAGTTCATCTTGACAGGATAGTTCTTCCAGGAAACCATCAGCTAGAAGTGCAACTGATAGTCTTTATTTCTACTTGGATGGTCTTAGTTTTGACTATTTTAAGGAGAAAAAGAGAGTTAAAAGTTTTCCTCCACTTAATTTCATGGTATGCAGAAAAATCCATCCCTCACTGGAAAAGGTAACATGTTCCAGTATAGTATCTGCTAACTTTCGTTGTCAGATGAATAGGGATTCAGGTGGAATCTTTCCATCTTAATATTTGGTTCTGATGGAAATCTTTTGGCTTGAATTCAGTTTAACATTTAAATGGTATCTTTATATTAAAACTACAATTTTTTAAAAAACTCTTCCCTGTAGTAAAATACACAAAAATGTGATCAGTTACAGAATATCTTAAAGGCACAGAGAAAACTCTGTGCTGCTAAGGAAGAATCGTAGATAGTGCAATGCCCGACCCAAGTCAATAATTAGAAAGAAATTTATCTTTCTGACTAAAAATTTAGTCTATATCTGAAGTTACTATAAAAAGTCTGTTTCTTTAAGAACAGAAACTATTATTAGCACCCTTCAAGCAAATAGCAAGATCAAAGTAATTCTTTTACAAGTTGTATCATTTAATCACTTTCTCAAGAATTAGGCATGTATATATCTGTAATCTGGGTGCTGGTGTTTTGTCTACTCATTGTTTTCTGAATTAATTTCCTGATGCAGAATGACATGAAAGGATGTATTTTTTAAAGACAGAAAAAACAAATCTACGAAAGGTACTGTTTATAAAAGACATCCCATATACACAGAAGAATTTATGTGAAAATGTGTGTGGAGGCATTCAGTCCACTGAAACTTTTCCATAGTGACTATTTTCTGTCTTTAGTATCAAAGACTTGGAAATGCCCTCTTCTTTCAGAGTAATTATTGCTTCACTGGGAGGCTTTTCCTACTGATGCAGTAGTCAGCAATTTATAAATGCAGTCTCCGCTCTTCTGGAACACTTATCACTTGTGTTGCTGTCAGTCACTTTGAGCTGCAAAACCAAAGTAATTCAGAAAGGACCAAATAGATAATGTGCAGCTTACCTGGTCATCCAGTGTGCACAAGGAATCAAGTATGTTTTATTCAGACAGCATGTAATGCAAAGCCATAAAACAATTTCAACTTAAATTCAAAATCTTTTAGAACAAAGAGGTATGCCTGAGCAGCAGTGTTGTAAAACCCCATTTTGAGAAGCTTAGTACTATCAGATGAAAAATACCATTTGGATGAAATTTCCGCTGCTTATTGTCAGCCCAAAGATTTGGAATGTGTGTTTGTGAGAATAGTTGGTAAAAGTCTATTCATTTATCCTAAGACAAAGTGGTTTTCAGCTGCTTTTTGTCTCCTAATTTCCATATTCCTCTCCCCAGTGAAATGAAGTACTGTCATCTGTCAAAAAAATGCCAAACGCATCTTGATAGAAGTAAGAGGAGGAGCTCACACAACACAAGTTGGTGGCTGGAAGCATAAGGTAATTGCTTATACAAACTGAAAGGAGAGGGTGAAAGAAGTTATTTTGTTGTGTTTAAAGAAAAGTGGTTGCAAAACAAAGGAAGTCTCTGAAATTTAATCTATATGCAAAGTATTATTTTTCCTGAAAAGTGTTGTAGTAACATAAGCATTTCTGAGAATTCTTATGAAAGATATGTGGGATATATGTCATATTATTAAGTTTACAGAGATATACAAAAGAATTCCCAGTTTTCTTCTTCTTGCTGCTATTGTTGATTTCTACCAACTGAAACAGTAGCAGATCAAAACCAAGGTAAAAAAAATAGTTCTTTTTAATGCAGGTTAGATTCTGAATTATGCCTCTGTAAATCTTAGCAGTCAATAATGTCAATACTAACAACAATGTTACTTTTTTATGGTAACTCCATTCGGCCCACCTCCTACAATATGAGACGCAAAGAACAAAGATGTCCTCTGCTCAAAGGAAGGTAGCCATGAGATTACTGACTACTGTACTACTATGATCATTCCAGTCTGCAGTCAGGAGCTGTGACCTTGACATGCCAGACCTTATTAAGTTGGCATTATCTAGATGGTTTGTGCCACTACACAAATAAAGAGGAAATGGCAGAGAAGGTAGTGTTAGGACACAAGCCATTGCAAAGTCAGTTATCTTGTCTAAGTATGTTCAGCTCTCTCTATAGTCAGAGAGACAGATTGATGAAGGGAGGAGCATCCCTGGAAGGTAACTCATCTAATCATAAAACCAGTATTTAAGATAGGCACTTTCAGAGAAATGTCATGTGGATAACCAGCTTCACCTAGATCCCTAATTTTTACCTGGGAAAGGTGACAGCCACTCTACCTGTACAAGCTTTCAGTGTAGTTTAACCGGAGTTCTTCCTGTGAAGTATTAGTAACCAGATTTATATTTGCAAAGGGTATACTTGTCAGTGCAAAACAGTTAGGAAAAAAATTTTTAGTGACTTTAATACAGCATCCAAATGTCTGTAAGGATCCATGGTTACATGAGTGAAGTTTCTGTTTTCTCTGTTTTCCAAAAAATTATATTCAAAACTTCTAGACCAGCCTACAGAACTCCAAGCCCTTGTTAACAAAGCCAGCTCTTCACAGTTAGACAAACCCGTTGCGGCAGAGGAGACATAAATCTTCAGCATGCCTTCAAAATCTTCTCTTAAATCTGTGGAGGAAGCAAAAACAACTGGGTTTTTTCTGGTTGAGCTTTTCAACCATCTTTGCCAATCTCTGTCATGTATTCACCAGTGCTGTCACACGTTGAGTATAGGTACTCTGTATCTCAAGCCATAGATATGCTGGTAATCTAGACCATTCAGATATGAAGTCCAAAACATCTTGAGCCATTTGAATTCTCTGAATATGTGCTTACTGTCAAGACACATGTACCCACCTGGAAAGTGCTAGAACTACTATCCTGCATCTCTATTGCTGGCTAATGAATATCACCAATGAAAGGAACACAGCTGGGGTCTGTGAATATTGTATGAACTTACAGAGACCACTGCAACAACCACATCCAGAATCCTTGACAGTTATCCAGAAGTCCTAAGATTCTGCCTCATTAAAGTTTCTACCTGGAAATAAAAATTGATTCCATTGAAATACATATGGTGACTCTTTCTGAACATTAGTCAGTGCAGTGCTGTGCTAAGATTCTGCAGTGTGCATGTTCATGTTAATAGCAAGAAAATGTTAATAAATGTTAAATATGTTAATAAATAAATGTCATTTTTCATGTTAATAGTAAGTAAATATTCTCCATAAGCAATTACTTGCAATTATAGTTCAAATTTTATTTTAATTTTTAAATTGTAGCATTGGGTAGTATTGACTAGATGAATGAACTGCAGGTAGAAAACTTCTTTGTTATTGATTGCTGTATTTTTCTCCAACTTTATAGAAAACTAATGAGCTGTGACAGTTCTGTTGTTTCTCTCCCCACTCCCAATGCAATTTGAGTATCTTAATGTTCAGACTCTTTTTGTAATTTAAACTGATACCATTACATTAAGTGCATGAGCAGGTCAGTACAGCATCTCGAGCTAATTTATAGCTTCTGGCAATTACTGACTCCCAAAGTTTCATACCAGTGCCAAATTTCTGTAACACTTTCTTTCTCAAGCCACCTTCAATTATAAGGAATTTATAATATATTGTAGAAGGCCATTAATTTTAACTGTGGTGTCTATTCAGCCAGCCTACTTATTGGTTGCAGCAATTCTAAATTGGTATTTTACAAGGAGAAAATAAATCCTCACCTCTCTACTTTTACAGTGTTAAGACCCAAATGCAGGGGCAGAACAGTAAATTCTCACACGACTGCAACACTGCTCTCTGTGTAGATGTGTCCCAGAACTTAATGACAGAAAGAGTCCCATTTGTGGGGTTACATCTCGGCCCCATTAAAGTCAGTGTCAGAATTCCCACTGACTTCAGTAGGGATTTTACTGATACAATACATTTCCTTGTCAATCTGGTAGTTCTTATTACTCTATATGCCATAAGGCATTGTCCTTCTTACAGTCCCAGACCACACATCATTTTAAAGAGAAAAGACTGCCTTTCCTAGCATAAAAAAAACATCACCCATTTGTTTCTTTTTACTTTTTTTTTTTTTAACTACTAGCCCACATATATCCATACTCAGAAAGTATAAATAAAGGGCAGGAGTAAACAGAGGATTGCGGTAGGACAGTGGAGCACAGCTAAGCCATGACATACCTGGTTGACCTATAAGTTCCTCCTGCCTATTAGATCCCAGCCAACTTTGCACATTGTAAGAGCCTTGGCCAGAGGGCATTGTACTTTCTTTTCAGTGTAATACAAGCCTAAATTCTTGCAATGCAATCTCAGCTCCTATCTGTAGCATGTGATTTGGTTTTTGGTTTGTCTCAAATCATAAGTATGCTTGAAGAGCCCATTATCATCAGGATTTCATTAGATGAAATAAACAGGTGCTTATACTACACATTTCTGAGGAAATAAAGTCATAACTATTTGGAGACAGAAAAAGAATTTACTCAGATGCACCTTTATAAACACATGGAAATATTTAGCTACTCATTGTCACATAGGTGTATTCTATAGATTTGGCATAATACACAGTAGTAAGATTGCAGCACTTCATAAAATCTGCAAGTATGTAGTTCAAAATGTTTACAGAACATACATCTAAAACTGGCAGGAACAGGAAGGCTAGGTCTCAATATTTTGTTTGTAGGGTTTTTTTGTAATTGTGACCTTTTAAAGCAAAGTATAAATTCAAGATGAACTGATGTCATAAAGTTGGCCAAGTAAGGAACTAATTTATATAAACTCACGTACTAGATATCAAGCATCTGGCTCTTGCTGTAAAATGCATAAAAAGCACCTAAAACCTAGTATTTATGTTGGACACTAGAGATTCAGTTATCAGGCTTTACAGTGATTGCTGTCACTTTATTTTTAGCTGCTCTTTATTATATAACCTCCACCAAGTACTTATTTTCCCCAGGTAGCTGGAATTCCAAGATTTTTGGTCATCAATCAAGTCCTTCAGAATTATAGAAAATAAAAAAGAACTCTTTTTTGAGGCAGCTGATATATATCTGTTTTCCTCTGGTTTCACATAAACAAAATTTCTTTAAACAGATAAACTGACTTAAGCAAGTGGGTTCTCTCTGTGTGAGACCATGGCAAGAGTGGGGCCTCACTCATAAAATCTTTGAAGCAAAAGAACACAATAGAATTGTCAGTAAAGCTACAATGATAATACAACACTGAGCTAATCTCTGAAATAGGACAGCTGGGAATTCATTTAATACTGCTCACATTTTTAAGAGTGCACTGTGTGAATATTCTTTAGTGATTTAAATAATTGCCAAGATGTCCATCAGGATTTTTTTTTTTTTTTTTTTTTTTTTTGTAACTGTAAAATGGAGGAATTAGTTCATTTATATCCATTTATCTAATAACCATAAATGTGAGCAAAGTACAATTTGCTACAAATCATTGCTATAAATCTTTTTTGTAATTATATCAAGTAGTCATATTATTCTAATTTTGTCTTCTTCTATTATTTTATATATGCTGCACCTGAAGGGTCATCTTCAACAAGATGTGGCCCAAGCTGATTTTGCTTCTTCATATAACTATTCCACTGTATAGCTTTCAAATTTTTGATGCAAAAAATTAAATGGTTTTAAGAATTCATTCCTGCCTAATACAAACTTCTAAATAATAAAAAATAACCTTATTAGAATATATGCTTGAGTTTTAAATGCGGGCTTAATGACACATGATGCAAGTTACTTTGTAATGATTTTACTGCCCAGGCAGTGTAGACAGTTGTATTTTTAAGAGATTTATGTCTTGTATATCCCACTTCAAGCTATTTCTGTCCAGGTTGTGTTCACCAGAACAAATTAACTGGCTATTCCTTAAGCATGGGTTTTCCAAAATTCATAAATTTCTCAGCTTCCACCACTAACTGCTTAGAGACAAACTATTTCTCAACAACTCCATACACACAAGTGTGTTCTAACACTATCTGAAATCTTCTGGCTGTTCTGCCAACATAAATTCTTTGACCACTCTTAATGAAGCAGATGATAGAGCAGCTAATGCTTGGGGTGGATGTTCTCGTGCTCTCTTTCCTGGAAAAGAAGTTATGAGGTCAAACAGCAACAAGGGAGACAGGTGAGGCACAAGAAAAGTCTAATCTAAGAGTACCCACATATTGCAGCAGACTCCCTGGTGGTGAACCTGTGGGGTGTGAAGTGAAGGGTGTGGCTTCAGAAGTTGGAACTGCAGGTTGTCTCTGCCAGTCATGCAATTAGTAGTCAAATCGAGATGCTGCCATAGCAAAAAAAAAATTAGCTTCATGGGTGATTGGTGAGCATGTTCCCCTAAAAAGAAGGAAGATTTGAGTTTCGGTCCCTTCTCTAGGAAATAAATTACTATGTATCTTATTTAAAATAGACACTACTTTAAAAACAAACATGATGTCATTCAACTAGAATATGAGCAATTGTCCTTACAATAAAGATAACTTGCCCATTTTGCTGACTGTCTTGAAATAATTTCCAGTCATGTTCTACCATAAACTAAGCTTACTTATTCTTCAGTCCTACTTCATTGTAGTCCAGAATCACAATTTATTATTTGGGGACTGTCCAGTGACCCCAACTGAAACTTTGTTTTGAGCCAAAAATAGACACACTGCAGATAGAAATCTTTTCCATTAACCACTCTGCAGAATTGCAAATGTAAACTAATTCCACTAAAATATGGAAAGATTCATGATCAGTGTTCCTGTACTGGTAGATAGAACACCCAAGAGAGAACAGTGTAAATCATATTGTAAAATTTGTCACCCTACGACATTATAATTTCTTCGGGGTAAATCATGTAGGAAGAAAATAGGTGCTACCTTAGTGTTGACTGACCTTAATTCTGACTGGCCATAGTCTCATGGGTTTTGCAGAAAGCAGGTACAATCTGGTATGAAAGGGTACATTGCCTCAGAGGACCATTCATCTCAAATACATATCTTAATCATCTTATCTGCATCAATCTGCAACCATTTCGGCTATGTGTAATGTGATTCTTCAGACAGTGAATGGATCACAGGGGATCTTCAGAGGACCATTCATCTGCAGACAGGCCAGAATAAGTTTTTGAGGCCATGCACCTAGATTATCTCAGTTAAATTCAGCTTGTCTACTTTGTTTCTTTATCCATCTCTTCTACTACATCTAAATATCTCCATTTCAGTTCATTAAAATGGGATCCCTAAGATAAGAAAGAGAACCAAGGACCCTTTTGGATAACTGGTTGGCTGAAAAGAGCCAAAAGAAGTGTCAGAAGTTATGCACTTGAACTATGTTCTGCCTTATTTATCAACATCAGGCATTTTAAATGATAGGCACATTATCTTGTGTCTAAGCAGGTTTTGTAGGTTCATGGCTGCATGGTGAGCCAGTGGGTCGTTGTCCTTGGAGGACTAGTACAGGAAGTCCCCAGAAGCATTTGTCAGCTTCTGTTTGTAGCTTAATATAACTCTTGTCATGTATCTTCTTAGAGGATAACCTGTTCTCACACAAGAATGGCTAGATTCTGCACTCAGAATTTCAGAGGCTGCTTCTTCCTTCTGTGTATGGCTGCGCGTACATTCACAGCTCCAAGGGGATGGTTGCCATCCTTGCTGACCAACCTATGTGATGGATGACCTCACCTCCATTTTGCAATAGTAGCATGAAGCAAGCCTTGAAGAAGGGCTCTATCTACTAAGAAAGTTTATTTTTCTTCCTTTTCAGTATATATATTTTTTGCCCTGTGCTCCATCAAGTATCGCATATGGGCAACAATAATAATCTAAATATATACAGGGGAGTGGGGGGAAGCTACCAAGATATTATTTAGGAAAGAATATGCAGATTATAGTGGTTCACAAGCTGACATATGTTTGCAATGTTATGCTGCTGATGCTGCAAAGAAAAAGAAATTAAATCCAAAGATCACACTGGGATGTATAAACAAGACGGTAGCTTGCAAAATGCATTAGTGGTAAGGCCCATAAAGACAGCGTACCTCGAAAGAACTTTGTTTATTGAGGAGGAACCTTAAAGAAAACCGTTAGTCCATATGCCTGCTCTCAGATCAGAAGCTCCAATCGGTGCACTGCTGCTTTTTCTGGGAATAGTCTTGGGAGACATCAAGCTAAGAGTGACTAGTTTCAGCAGATCTTGTTACTCATTCTCTGAGTTTACTTTATTCTTGAAATGCAGTTCTTCCTTTTGCCAGTTTCTGTGAATCATGAATTCTTACTGTACTCATCATCAGTTGCCCAAACAGCTCTTACCTTTTGATTCTCTACCCATTCTTTCCAACTCAGATCTTCAGCAACTGTAGATCTGTCAATATTGTGTACCTCAGATTAAGTGTCTGAACCCTTAATATTTCCTTTTCTCTCACCTGTTATTCTGAATAAGCTATACATTTTCTGTGAAACAGCCAGTCATCAGAATGACTTCCACCACCTTTTTGTGATGCCAGTTCATATTTTTGGTCATGCATTAAGCATCCCAGTGTCTCTTGTATTACTATCCAGGCATTTAAGTTTGGTCAATAAATTTAATCATGATAGAGCAATGGGAGAAAGCATAAAAAAGAGGACAGTGGATCAATCTCCCCTAGGTTTAGACCTTCAATTTGTGTGGTCTTTCAGATGCTGCTCTCTGCTCCTAGTTTTAAGCATTAGTCACTAGATTAGCATACAAGCACACAAAGTTGCTTTTCCCCTTTTTCATGAGACATATACCCTTGGTCAACACAATATTTCTGCATGTTCAAGAAAGCCGAAGGCTTACTGGTGACACTATCTCACAGCATTCATTTTTCCTCTATCTCACCTGTGAGAACTGAAGAGAACATCTCCCAAGCTCTCTGTTCTCACCTCTCTTCATAAAGTCTAGTAGCAAAATTCAGTGATTTCTCAAAATATTATTGGCAATACACATCTGAAAAAAAATACAACATGCATATTCATAATGCATGTTTCACTAAATAAGTGCACATAATGTTTATCCAATAATATGAGTATTCACAAAATGTAGCATTCATTATGGTGTATATGCACAATTTGTTCTGACATTTCCTACTTTTGAAAATGTGACTATGCAAAAGTAAATTGTTTAATGTGGTACTGTGTAATAGTATTCCTGTTAAAAGAATAACATCTTGTTAAAGGATAATTTTCAAAGGCAATTTCAAATCTGGTTACAAAAAAAAACAAAATAAATGTGTAATACTAGCTGACTTAGTCAAGAAACTTCTTTATATTGCCGTATTCTTCTTCTGAACTGGAGCCATACTGGTGTAGCCAGAAGGACATCATAAAATTTGACTGTATATATCACAGAGGACATCAGACAGAATTCACTAATTTCAGAGCCACAAGTTCTGGTTTAGTTGTTTGGGTTTTTTTAAGTTAATCACAAAGATCAATAATGGATGCAAAGGAGAAATTGAAGTATCATTTTCATATTAACAAGTCAGTATTAGGTTACATTTATAGTGGTCCCTGTAGGCAAAGTTCACTGCAAGGATACAGAAGATGAGCTGAATAAAGTCTCCTGCTTGGGCTAACAGAATTGCAAGTTTGCCCACTCTGACATTTAACTATGCAGTTTCCCACCCTTCACTTATGACGACTCTTGCTCACTTTAGCAGTACATGCCTCTAACCCATTAGATCTGACAGTCACAGATGGGTTCACAGAAGTTTTTCTGGTATACTGGATACAAAAGCTGGTTTGGATTGGAATCAAGCTGTTTATTGCTGAGTATGATGTAACACACGGATGGTGGTGAATCAATTAGGTGTTTCTGCAATAGCCTCCACAGCAAAAATAACATTTACTGCCAAGTTGTAAAATGATTAAGTAGAAAATCTGGAATCTATTTTTTTCAGGTGACTAGAGAGAACATTACCTTTTATAATCATCTGGAGTTCCCCGTAAGCAATCCGAATTTATGGCAATGTAGGCGGGAGGCTCATCAGCTGATGGGTATAATGGATGAATTATGTGCTAGTTGTAGTAAATCTGGGTGCATTGTCATAGTCTGCACTCCAGTGACCAGATTGTCACAGACAGTTTGCATACCATGCCTCTTCCTCAGGCCCAAGCATGCTTTATCTTGAGCATATAGCTGATGCAACAACATTATGTTCTCATCCCTAAGCTAGGCTGCTTCTCTCTTTTTCTGTGGAGGATAATTGAAAACCCAGTGAAGGCAGAGATTTCCATATGCCTTAGAACACACTTTTGATGTGGGTTGTTTTGTTTCTACCTTGTGCAATCTGTAACTTTTCTCTGTATAATTTAATGTTTCTGCGACAGAATAACCCTCATTTGTTTTGTTCATTGCTTTTCATTACTTCTGAACAGAATGAATTTAGTCCAGATTCTATCAACACACTAATCCCTGTACTGCTAAAATCTAATATATAATAGTGAACTGTTTATTAATCTCTGGACTGGAACTCTGGGCTGAGTATCGGGTTTAAATTTACTGGTAAGATTGAGAGTATTTGCTTATTATAGAAATCATAGCCTTGAAAACTTGACTACCAGAAAAGCAAGCAAACAACCAAACAAACAAAATACCAACTTAATTTCAACAGAAAAACCTAAACATTTAAAAACAAAAGCAAGAGAATCACAGCACTGTGATTTAATATGGTCTTTCAGAATTCTCTTCCTTATGTCATTGGAATACTTGATATACAGATTCTGCTGGTTGGGTACAAAATTCAAGCCCTGAAGTGTTCAGATACTGTCTTACATTTTTATAGTAATTACATGTGGGATGCGATAGGTTCTAAGTCATTATTAAAAATTGTCCCTCTTCTGGTTTTGTCCTTTATATTGCTGGTGAACAACAAAGATTTAATGGTGTTAATTAGAAAGTAAGTAAACAAATGATCAATCAAAATTGATTTCTTAAACATAGCCAGCATGTAAAAAGAAACTCAGTTAAGAGCCCTACATGTTTACTAAAGTGGGAATGCATAAAGAAAAACCCTTAATATACACTTCCTCATCCAAACAGGAGTTTTATGTTTAGCTTCTTTTAAAGACTGTAGAGTACTTTCTCAATGAAGATGAGATATAAGGATTTGATTTCTTATTCTGTTTAAATTTCATCAAATTTATGGAAGAGATAAAAAGACATTACATACAGTTCACTGCATGTAAATTGTCCCCAAACACATCACATTTCTCTGGTTTTAACCCATTAGGTACTTGTAGTTATAGTCTATGCACTCCGTTCTTTTAGTACGCTGGCCACTTGATAGAAAACCTTCCCCTGCCACAAAGTCTTATTGCAGCAGCCAGACAGAGTAGTGAGTACTAACCTGCATCTAACATTACTTAGATTCGAATAAAATTCAACTAAACAAGAATAGTTCCAAATTCCCTTCCTCCTAGTCATTAGTGGCCCAATTCCAAATATGTTGATGGAAAAACCCTCAAGAGCTTTAGTAGTTTTTGGACTGAGCTGTCAAATAACCACATTATAAATCCTATTCTTTTTTACAGTCTCTTTCCTTTTGACCCAACAGTAGAAAATCAGGCTATTCAAAATGCTTACCACACACGGCATATATTTTGCAACAAGAATGAATCTACATTTCAGATACATAACGCTGGAATAAAAGGGATAAAGCTCATTAGCCCTTACATATTCATTGGAGAGATGAAGGAGGTTTTGATTATACCTTCCATCCATTAGAGAAGGTGCAATCTAAGGTGGCCTCCCCTAGTTTCCATTTAGGAAAGTCTGTGGAAGATGATCCAGACCACTCAATGTAGGTATCCACCTCTTTCCATTGGCAGTATATGAATTCTACAGGAAAGGCTAGAGCGACTCTACCTACATGAGATTCAGTCTATCTAGTGTTACTAATCCGTTCTAAAGTAGTATCTAAGGATTAACTCATAGGATAGTTAACTCTTTTAGTAATAGAAGATGGTGATGCAGCTTATGACTTTCTCAATAGCTTTGCACTTAGAAGGTTTACTTCAGAAAGGTAGACCTCAGCTGCAGGATCTCCACCTGTGGGTAGTGAGGTAAAACCAATGTCTCCTACATTCTAGTATTCATGGAATTCTGCTAGAAGCAACTCCTGTGCTCTAGACTTGGACCTTTAACTGTTTTGGTCACCATGTCTTGAAGATGGTTGCTGCATTTGGCATAAAAGAGTTATAGAGTCTAACTTTCCCTTGACTTTCACAGCCTTTATTGGAAAGTTCATTCATCTAAAGGCTCACAAGATAAAATTTGAACAACTTACTAGCAGTAGGGGAAACCCATAAGTCTCTCCTACCTTGTCTAAGAACCCTGAAGAAAAGGCAAGAGTCAGGTGTCCTCTTTCCCACATTCCTTCTCAATGATTATTGTATTCCTGGACACAGTGACTCAACCTGAATAGCAGTGCTAGCCCATTGGGCACTCCACATTATGCACACTGATGACTGGCATAATTTCCTGGCAATGTGTGCATACACCTGCTAAGCTTGAGATATACTCAGAACCCAGGTTTCCTCTTCCCAGACAAGTGTTTTAGTCAATGCCATTGTACAAAGGGTGAAACATATTATGAACTGAGATACTTATGCAATAAAGCGTCACTGGAAAATATGTGAAAAGAATCCCCTGTCTGTATCTGGCCTATTAAAGGGAGATTTGGCTCAGAGCTGACTAGGAAGGCTGCACATGTTTAAAGGAGTCTGCACAGTCATGGCAGAGAAACTACTCCCCTAAACTTGCTCCCCTTTTTCTCTGCTTTGCAGAAGACTGAACAGAAGGATCAGTGTCCCTTCACATCACCTCCATAAGAAGCTCTTATGTCAGCATACTGTAGTCCTGTAATTTCCGTCAATAACATCTGTTCTTATAGTCAAGCTTTTCTTGGACCGTGTAAAGCCAGAATAAGTTACACTATAAATCAAATTAACATGGCACAAAACATCATATTGTCACACTCTTTCTAAATGAATAGAATAGTGCAGGTGGTGTTCAAAAATCAGGTCTTTTTATTTGTGATTTTTTTAAAGATAATTTTAAAAAATCACACTGTTTTCAGTAATAATCTTGTTATTTCACTTGTCTAGCTTTATTTGCCCTAGAATGGTTGTGTATCTTCTGAACCATGTTCAATGCCCTGGATGCAATTAACTGATTGTAGTTTCTTCTACCATGATTGTGCTAAGCTTTGCAACTGAAATTAGAACACTCCAATTAAAAGTTTCATCAAATTGTAATGTATCAAATGGTAGGTCTATAATAGATTCTCTTTCCTGATTTTTGTAACTATGTTTAGTGGTTCATAAACCACTGAACTTATTGCAATTCCTAATTATTAGAAGGTCACAAGGTTTGATTTAATTAGCTAGGGTCACAGAATATATTAATTTACTGCAGTAAGTTATGGCCAGGCTGAGCTTGTCTGCATAAAAACACATTTCAGTATTCACTAAGAAAACTTGATGGGTCTGAAAAATGCTTTCTGCGATTGATGTCTGTTGTGTAACAATTCATATCACCATTTTTTCTTAAGCTCTCATGCATTTCCTGCCAGAAAATATATTGCTTTATACAAAGTTTGGATATGATATCTCATTTAAACAAAACATATCAGTGGCCACTATGTGCAGTTTGAAATAAGCAAGGTAGTGAAAAGTTGGAGCTTTGATGATCTAAAATTAAGAGAGAAACAAGGTGTGTTTGTTATCTCTAGATAATAAAATACATCAGACTCATACTTCAGCTCATTTAATGACCACTAGAGATTCCCTTGTTTATTGACAGCACTGAACAAATAATTACATCTTTACAGACGATGAGTACTAGAGCTTTCAAAATGTCATCTTGTTCTAAGCCATTGCTGAAGTCAGGACACTAGATTAAATTAGTAAATACTGTGGCAGCTGCACCTGCCCAGTGAAAATAGGGATTCCTGGCTGCTGAAGTGTAGCAGCTCCCGATTCCTTTGCTCTCGGGGCTTCACGGTAGCTGGGGCCTTTGGCCAATGGGAGCCGCTATTGACTACAGGTCACATTAAGCCTGGGGATAAATGGAGTCCCCTGGGGAGACATTTGGAGCTCTTCCCCCGGAGCAGCAGCTGCAGTCGAGGACTCTCCCCTTGGGTCAGGACGCTGCCCAAGGAAACTCCTCGAGGTGCCTTGGGTTGGGACGCTGCCCTGAGCAGGTCCTCGAGGTTGAGAGTCCTCACTTGTTAGGGGAGTGACAGAGCATTTTGGGTTGTCATTAAACCCTAGGGAGTTGTTCTGTTCTCCTCTCACAGACATTCGAACCTGTAATTTGTGGAGGGCTAGTTAACTGTGTTGACAATAAATTTTTAATTTTTGGTTGTTGGTTGAGAGCCTCTGTAACAATACTTATGCTCTTTAATACTCTTTTATCCTCATGGTTCTTTTCTTTACATTGCTAAAACATTAATGTAAGGATCAGGTTGAATGAAATTCAGAATACTACTATAATGTAGACTACTGAAGCTAAAATCAGAGTCATGAAAACCCTCCCTTAGCAATGCTTTTAGAATTGGTGCCACTTGAAGTTCTAAAACCTCGTGCTCTGTGACTCTGAATATACTCAGAAACTACAGAGTTTAGACATGTCTAAGTACTCATGGCAAAGGTCAGCCATGGCTCAAGCTCCAAAAAACTAACTAATCCTCTGACTAAGTTTCTGGAGACACCTCCTCTTGTAATTATTCACTGAGGATGGATGTTTAATACACTGAAAGGCTCAAAATTGCCAGGAAAATGCCAATACTTTTTTTTTTCTTTTAAATCAGAACCAGAAATAAAACCAAACATTGTCAAAGTCACACACACAATGCAGATGTTTCTGTGGGGAACTAGGGTGCATTGCTGCTGTTTACTTGAGAGCATTCAAACCCTTTGCTAGTGACTGCCTTGGCATGTGAGAGACAGGAGCAGAAGAAAGGGAGGAAAGATCATCACAATCACAGAGGAAGTGGTCAGAGACCTGCTACACCCCTTGGATGCACACAAGTCTGTGGGACTGGATGGGTTTACCCAAGGGTGCTGAAAGACTTGGCAGATGTGCTTGCCAAGCCACTGTCCATGATTTACCTGAAGTCATGGCTAACTGGGGAGTTCCATTGGACTGGAGGGTGGCAAATGTGACACCCATCTACAAGAGAGGCAGAAAGAAGGATCCGGGAAACTATAGACCTGTCAGTCTGACCTCGGTCAATCTGCACAAGGATAGGGAGGCTCTACAGAGAGACTTGGATAGATTGGATCGGTGGGCCAATGTTAACGGGATGAGCTTCAAGGCCAAGTGCCAGGTCCTGCACCTGGGCCACAACAACCCCATGGATGGCTACAGGCTTGGGGAGGTGTGGCTGGAGCTGCCTGGGAGAGAAGGATCTGGAAGTTCTAGCTGACAAGCAGCTGAACATGAGCCAACAGTGTGCCCGGGTGGCCCAGAAAGGCAACGGCATCCTGGCTTGTATTAGAAATAGTGTGACCAGCAGAAGTAGGGAGGTGATAGTCCCTCTGTGCTCTGCACTGGTGAGGCCACACCTGGAGTGTTGTGTCCAGTTTTGGGCACCTCATTACAAGAGAGATATCGAGGTGCTGGAGCGAGTGCAGAGGAGGGCAACAAAGCTGGTGAAGGGCCTGGAGAACAAATCCTATGAGGAGTGACTGAAGGAGCTGGGACTGTTCAGTTTGAGGAGAAGGCTGAGGGGAAACCTCATCAATCTCTACAACCACCTGTAATGACATTGTAGAGAGGTTGGTGCTGGTCTCTTCTCACAGGTGATTAGTGACAGAACAAGAGGAACGGCTTTAAACTGCAACAGAGGAGTTTAGACTGGACATTAGGAAAAAAAATTTCACAGAAAGAGTGGTCAGAGAGTGGAATAGGCTGCCCAGGGAGGTGGTGGAGTCACCATCCCTGGATGTGTTTAAGGGTCCTAATTAGATGAGATGTTGGGGGATATGGTGTAGGGGAGAACTTTGTAGAGTTGGGCTGATGGTTGGGTTCAGTCATCCCAAGGGTCTTTGCCAACCTGAATGATTCTGTGATTCTGTGAAAGCTTCACCATGAACTGTATTGTGGGGTTAGAATACAAACTCCCCTGTACCCCAAGGACAGCACAAGAACAAGTTTAACTGTAAATTGCCTATGTTTGCAGGGATACTCATGTTACAGACTGTCATTTTCAATAGCAAACCAACAAAAAATCTCTGGAACACATACTATATTGTCCTGAGGGCAGGATGTCTTTGGGCTGATGGAAGAATTAGCTTAGTATTTCTACTTTTCTGCTGGACCGAATTACACTGGTTATAGGACAATCCCTCCAGTATGAAGCAGCCCGCATGAGGTGCTGGTGTACTACACAGTCACACTAGTTACTGAAGAAACGTATCTCCAAAGGAAAATGTTCAGGGATTGTTTGTAACCTAGCAGACCTTGGTTTCTTACATTCTTTCCTGACAATCAGAGGTCCGTCAATTATTTGTCATCGTATATCACAATAAAAAAAAATACTTTAGCTTGTCCAAATAAGAAACTCTTTGTAATTAATTGTTTCTAATAATCATTGTGTATAGACTGTCTTTATTTTAGTGTAAGTGGACCTTCAGTTAGTATAATTCACTTCAGAAATCAAAAATTCTTTGTGTTAGAGTGGAACATTTACACCTCACTTAATTGTCAGCACTGGAGCATTTCGTTTTAGAATAAAGTACTCTATTTTTAATTGTTTTGCAAGTAAAATGTGTAGAATTTATAAAATTATGGGTTGTTTTACAACCACAAGTGAATTTTACAACAACAAGTGAAATACAGTCTCCCTAGGACTGTTGTAAATAGTGTATTTTGCACAGTGCATGTTTTTTCCTGTTCTCAGTAGAGACCGCCTTCTACTTCATTCTGTGCTGGTAAGGGGACAGCATACACTGGGGGCAATTCATTGAATAGCAAGAGCGACAAAAGTTTGGAAAACATGGTCAACAAAGTTCAGTGAAAGAACTAGATTTGTTCAACCAATGAAAGAGAGTATTCTTGATACAAGTTTCCAGATATATGAAAGGTTTCTAGATAGATTTGTTTTCCTCAGGAGGCAGGTATTACCATGTGCCAGGAAAACACAGTGTTGCAGAAGGTAGAGGAAGCTACTGAAGCAAATCTTTTGTTTTTCAGAAATTCTTTCTATCTATGTACAACTTTTCATGTACCTTTAAGCCTTAACAGGCAGGTATCCTTCAGCATTTGTCATAGTCTTCTAAAATAGTTGCGCAGCTGAACAATCATATTTGTCCTCCCAATTTGCTTCTCTTATTTTATTCTGTTCCATTTTAATATAGTAGTAGTTATAAGAATAAAATGGTTGTGCTGAAGAACTAAATAAAACTAATTATTAGTAATCTCAGTGTTTTACCTAAGTAACCATTGCAATCTAAACTACCAATATAATTGAAAAGAACTTGAGATATTGTGATTTTTACATTATATTTTAACATTAGAGCATGAAAATGTTATATTTTATCTGAGGTTTTATAAAGAAATGGGGATGTTAAGATTTCTTTAAACTTTCTAGGGAGAGTCTGAAAAGCTGTGAGAACTATTTATGCTGAATATTTCAGTTACAGTGCTATCTTCTTCAAAATACTTCTGATTTCCAAAGATTTGTATTTTAAGTTGTCTAAAGAAAAAAAATTTGCTTCGGAACTGAAATAAATTGTCTTCTCCTAGAAGTGATATGAATTATCATTACCAGATTTATATATAATCTGAATTTCTTATCAAGGAAGTTAATACACATCAGTAAAGTTAAATGACTGCAGAGCTATCCAAGCATGTACTACTTGTTAAAAATTGTTTCACTGTTCTTAAAATAAATTTTCACCGTGGGCTTGAAGAAATCCACTGAACTCAAAAGAAATACCTTCCAGTTTCCTGCAGACAAAAATCTAAAACTTATTAACTGTTGAGACTTACAGATCTTATATCAAGATGAAGTTTGAAATTCAATTATGATTATGATTGCATCTTAACTTTGATGGTAGTTTCAGCAACTACAAGTACTGAACTTTTCTAATGAAGAAGTACTTTTCCTGTCCTCATTATTCAGGAGATGCTTTCAAAATTTTTCCTTAGGATTGAAAATCCCATTGTTAAGTGCTTAAAAATAGCTACCGGTGCCTAAAGTTTCTGATTATTTCTTCTAACTAATGAGGTCATATGAGTGTTCTCATGCTGTCATTCATTATAGGCAAACACAATTCTCTTCCATTAGAAACTAACAAAGTAGGAGTGGTAGCTTGGTGTCTTGAATAACAACAGTGGACTAGAAGGAAAAGAAACTGTTAGGAGAAACAATCTCCCTACTTTTTCAGTGCAGAAAAAAAGTATGTCACAAAGTGCCTAGCTAATTCAAACTCTATACATACTTGTATACACATCATTTTATACATACAACTTTCATTTTTCCTACTGCAGTACAAGACAGTAAAGCACACTTTGTTGTGGACTCTTTTCTCCCGAGTGACACCTAGATTTTCATCTCAGTTTGAGCTAGCCTTTTATCCTTGGAATTCCTGTGCAACTCTGATTCTTACTTTATTCCTTTGCTTGAGAAGAGGTGGCTGTCACAAACCAAAGCTGCGGAGTGGTATTAGGTCTCAGTTATTTAGACACTTCTGCTGGCAGAAGTAAAAAATGTGTAGACCCTTTACCATGTCAGAAAATTTCACAACCCCCAGATCTCTCAATATTAAAAAAATAATTAAGACAGGTAAATGTGGAGAAGGAGAAAGAGATTCATAAAACTAAGTACAGGACAATTAGAAGGATACATTTGTGCAAGAGGAACAGGGGTTTAATAACACATGTCTACAGATGTCAGGTGCACACACTAGAAGGAGGACTTAGAGGTAGGCTGTACATTGTTGCAGCCACACAAATGCAGCTGAAAAGGTTGAATTGGCATAGCTTTCTAGCCTCTCTACTGGCTCAAATGGAAAGCTGTTTTAAATTTGTAGTCTGTACTAGTTCTGCTATGTCAGAGATTGTTATATTGGTCATGGGAAAAAGAACTTACCTGCAGCATAGTCCACATTGGTGTGCCTGCAAAGAACAAAACATACTTCTTTTATAATGTGGCCAAGGATACAAATAAGCGGTTTAAAAGAAGACAGGGGTG
>NW_020799097.1:45161726-45166056 GCF_003259725.1 Athene cunicularia | reverse complement strand
GGGGGGGTGGGGGGTGTGTGTGTTGTTTTTTTTAAAAATGATCAGTTTAAAAGATCAGCACAGATCAGTTGTCATACTGGTTTCCATTGTCAAGTGTTGACTGAGCTGAGAGTCTGAAACCCACTCCAAAGATGTCCTGATGTTGCAAAAAGTTAAAATTAAGAAGGCAGATTGTAAATGTCATAAAGAATTAGTTTATTGACACTGACACTTGCACTGTTCATCAGACCTTCTCACTACGAGGACGATACTGCCATAGCGGCATATGGGGTCTCATAAGGCTTGTGAGCAAGTAGAATTTGCTTTTGCATTGTTATTCTGGGTGTGCTCACCTGAAGATGGTAGCTTGCTGCCACAGCCTATAGCCAGCTGACCAGACAGAGAATGTGCCCTGATTGTTTTCCTAAAGTGTGTGAGCAAGTAGACCTGTTTTCCATGAGCCTTTTTTATTTTCCAGGGATGCTCTGATTTGCCTAACATGAAGCAGTAGCATGCTGCCAATTTAAATAAAAATCAATATTAAGAGGGAAAAAAAAAAAAAAAAAAGAGAGAAATAAATAAAGAACTTCTCAGAAGGAACTTCCATGAAACTGCCAGACAGAGACATAATGAAAAAAACTTATGACTCCAAAAAGAAAAGTGGCAAAGGGGAAGAGACGTTTCTTGGGCACAGCACCAGAGTCCTTGGCTCTGAAGTTATATTACGTATGACTGTTGCTGTGCAGGAAAGCATGTATAAATGCTGAGGGTATATCTTTGACTCCATGTCAGCAAGGAAAATAGACTCATCAAGGCTCAAATCATGCCTTTCCATGCACATTGTTGCAAGTTCTTTAGTATAAAATCACAAATGATCTGAGGCATAAATAAGAAAGTCAACCTGAAGGAGGAAAAAAAGAACCAAACAGGATAATGAATACCTGAATGAACTTTTATATTTCTCTCAAAATATTAAGGATAGTATAAAAATATCTCTCTTAATGTCTCTGAAACTTTTTGTTTGATAAAAGATCACTAGAAACAGATTATTTCTTTTACAGAATGTGCTATTGCTTCTAGTCAACGGTGATAAGAAAAATACAGACTCAAGCAATAAACAAGTTCTTGCTGTGAAAACATTACCTCAAGAAATGTACAAATGAGCTAAGACATCTTGAAGTACCAATTCATTAATTAAACAGCAACAACAACAACAATAAAAAGCTAAGGGCACAGAGGAATTTATTAACATTTGGCACTGAAATTTCAATAAATATTTCTCACCTCATGACACTAGTGCACACTTCAGTCCTATTAATAGCTCCCTCCAATTAGATATTTTGCAGATAGAAAGAGCTTGGGGAGTAAACTTGAGATTTATTATGTAACACTGGGATTTTATTGCTTTTTTTCACTCTTGGGCACATTGGAGCAGTAAGAGTATCTGAAAGAATCACGTCAGAATGCAGTCAAAAAAGTGCAGTCTGTGCTTCCTCTAGAGGTGGCAACTGTTGTCTTTATTCCAGTTCCTCCAGTTTTCCCTTCAAATCATATTTACCTGGAACACTGCTAGCTGAGTAGTGGAAATTTATTAACAAATATTTTATTTTATTATCCTTCTTTCCAAACTCAGTATACAAACTCATTGCTAGCCCTCACTCTCTGCCATGGCTGAACCCTGCACACTGGCTTGGCTTGGCAGAAGTAATGATGAAATGTATTTACTTTGTCTGGGAGAGTGGTCATTATAATGTGTGTGTACTTTCCATCTTTCAAAAATGCTCACATTATCAGGCAATTTGGCAAATTGATTCTTCTTAGGTGCCCAGACAGAGAGGTTGTTCTCCTACTCTTTCCTCTCCAAGGAGAATGACTTCTTTATAAAACTGAGCACGCTCTAATTCGTTGTTGGGTAGATATTTTCGCACAGGGATAAAAAGGGTGTAGAAAACGATGTTTAGCAGCACCACCTGGTGGTATAGACTTCCTGTAGTTATTTGGTGCAGCCCTGTGAAGCATCCTGCCTCCGTTGCGCCTGTAAGAAGGGAATTGTATCAGGGCAGTAGAGGGAAACAATGTGGGGCTGCATTACAGCTCTTAGCAGTCCCTCTTCATGGGGAAGTGGGAAAGCAGACTGTAGGCATTTGAAACTTTGTACTGAATGTCCTATGAAACAATAGAGCCTCCTTCTATGTAGAAATGTGTCTGCAAAGATACAGTGTGCCAAATGTCATTCCTTAGGAAAAAGCAGATGTTTCAGTCCTCTTCAACCTGATAAAAAAATCCTGGTCATAAAGGGTATGATGTTTTCAGAGACTTTCAGCACCTTGGGAGAAAAATATAAGCAAGATAAACTCCTGTGAATTATATGTGATGTTTGCTATTTTCTAAAATGCCAGTAAGTGAGAACTAGAAGTTAAGACCAAAACCCTAGATTATCCACAGAAACTCGCTTTTCTTTCAAAGAAAGGTTAATTTAAGGGAAAATATTTTGAGGGGATAAAACAGCTTATAACAATAAACTCAAATTAATATGAAGATGTTATGTCAATATACTGATAGATTACATTAGAGAAAGGAAAAAACCTTTAGCTGAACTTCAGACATCAAGAAAATTCCAAGTCAAACTCTTTTTTTTTTTTTTTTAATTTACTTTCTTCTTAATATCAGGCTAATGTATTCAGAAAAATGAATTTTTGACAAAAAGTCACAATCTCCCTCACAGACTGTCCTGTAAGTTTTAGATGCACCACCTGAGGAGAGCTCTGTGCCAAAACCCAGAAACTGCAGAAGACAGAAATGCTAAAGAGAAGGACTTATCACCTGGTTCTCCAAGGAAATGAGGTTCCCAGAACCCATGGGAGGGAGGTAGCACCCTCCATCCAGGACGCATATCTCTAGTGCCATCCATTCCTCTTCCTCCACCCCACCTCTGCAATAATTTCTGGTTTTCTTAGAAAGAAAAGATGATGATCATGAAATTACTTCTGTGATCATACAGATGCTGTATAACTCTCCTGGATCTGGTAGACTTGAAATAAATTTATCTGTGCTGCCCAAGGGAGTTTGTGATGAACGTGGTCTAAACATGTGGGCACTGTGAGGTAGGAACTCTGCCATCTCCTCCTCATACTCTTCAATTTCTCATGAAATAATTAAAATTCAATATACCAAAAGGAGAGCAAGAGAAAGAATGAGTACACAAAGAGTCCAGAGTACCAGTCTCTGCTCCAGTTAAATCTTAATGCAAAATAACTACTCCTTTTATTGCTCTGTTCCAGGTAAGCAACCCCAAATCATCTGAGAGCCAGTCTGTTTCTTTCATTACTTGTCCCAAATCAGATACAATATTTTGTGTGCAGCTCAGATCAGAAGGATTTGATAATTTGCATTGTCACCAACTATGAGTCAAAACTGTTATAAATCAAAAACAAATGTCAATTGTCTCCATTAAAGATTAAGAATATAAAGAAATTAGCAATGTATGGGCACATAATGGTTAAGACAAGAAAATAAATGCTTTCACAGCCAAAAATAAACTGCTAGATTTTGAGTTTTATCGCAGTAAGCAATAAGCAGTGTTTACAACCTTTACAGACTGATAGATCTTAATTTTACCTTGCAACAATTTTCTAGAGGTTTAAGTCTTCCTTTTGAAAGGAAAAAGCTTTTTAGAACTGCTCTAGTTATACCACGCCTGGAGAAAAGATTTAAAGCAGTAATAGTTTTCAGTAAGACATGGAAACTGTCTGGTAGCCTGGCCTCATTTCAGCTCTTAATAGGTATTTTCATATTTGCCACCTTACTTGCTTTAAGGTACATCAAAATTATCAAATGTTCCAGGATTTCCATTCTGCCACTATCTGCAATGACCAAACATATGAACCCATACTCAAAGCTTCATCCGAAAGGATAAGTATCATACTTCCTAACTACTGCATCAGCTTTCTCATGGATTAGAAAGCTAGTGAAGAAACCTTGAGAGTTGTCTGCTGTCTTGTAAAATACTGCAAAATATGCCATTTGAAAATAATTCCTCAGCAAGAATGTGTATTTCAGAAAAATACCTGAACTGCTTTAAGAATTGTTCTAGTGCTGCAGAACCTACCTTTCATCCTGGTGAGCTGTTCCAATGGCTATTAACCACCAAGCTCTTAGCTAGAAATTGATGTCTTATTTCCACTGTGGTTTTTCTCTAATTTAGTTTTCAGATTTTCAGTTTAATTGTATTACCATCTGCCAGACAAAGAGCTTTTCTTCTAATTTTTTTTTGCTTATGTTGATATTTATAAATGATGAAATTAAAACCTTCTAATCTTTCCTTTGCTAAAGAGATTGTCATGTGTATCCC
>NW_020799097.1:45105463-45161676 GCF_003259725.1 Athene cunicularia | reverse complement strand
CCCCCCCCCACGCCTTGTCTCTCTCTACATGCCAGTCTTAAAATTGTCACCTTATTTTAAAATCTTCTGTGATTTCTGCTATGTTGTAAAAACAGGGCACAGTACTCACTGTACTAAATATAATGTCTCTCCTTCTGTCCCTCCTATTGGTATTAATGTTTATACGTCTAAGGACTGTATTTGCCACCTATCTGAACTGTCTCACCCAAGAGCCTGTGTTTATTTGATTTTCCACAGTGACACACATTCCTCTCTCCCTGAGGAATCCTTTTGTCTGCCTGACTACATTTGCCTGATTTACCCGGATTTAAGAGTCCACAGAGGACTCTAGCTAACACTGTTTCTTTTTCCCTCCAGCACATGTGGAGGAGAAAGTAATCTGATCCTTTCCACTGGAGCAGGTACCACTTTGGCTTGTGTTTAATTACCACTGTTGGCTGGTTCTGTCTGATTGACAGGGATTCATTTAAGTTCTTTGACAAGTAGCAGGTAAGGGAGGAATGAAACCTGCAGTTATCTGAAGATGCAAAAATCTCTGGTAGGAGTATTGGGGCAGCTAAAGGCAAGTGGACTGGCTCAGCCACGTGCAAGGCAAGGCAGCTGGCATCAGCCTGAGAAACTTTCATCTCCAGAGCACAGGCCTGCAAAAGGGCATCTCACTGAGGCTTTCTCTTTCCTTTAGATGTAAACCTTCTTTCCCAGATTGATTATTTTTTCCTAGTAGCCTTTCTCATGTGTCCACTCTCCTGAAACATTTCATGTTTCTTATACTCTTATGTGAACTGCAGTTCTCTGAGGGGGTATAGGGGGAGTGTCGAGTTTTTAAAGATAATTCAGAACTTTTGGGCAAGATTTTTTTTCTACAGGAGCTGAAATGGTAATCTTGATTCCAAATCTAGAAAACTGAGATGTGTCTTTGAAATGAGAGAAATTTGGAACGTTTCAAAAAAAAAAAAAATAGATTTCCATTGAATTTGAAATATTTTTGCCCAAATTAGGTGTGAAAGGCAGTTCTGACAATAATCTTCTGTCATCACTACAATACTGATTTGTCTTGGCTTCAAAAGTCTTCCATTCAGGTATTTATTGCAAACACACTATGAAAATTAAAAAAAAAAAAAAAAAAAAAAAAAAAAAAA
Source organism: Athene cunicularia (assembly GCF_003259725.1). NCBI lineage: Eukaryota > Metazoa > Chordata > Aves > Strigiformes > Strigidae > Athene > Athene cunicularia. The sequence continues at coordinate 45,160,537 of NW_020799097.1, read as the reverse complement.
AAAGACTAACTCTCATTAACACAAAGCGGGCAATCACATACTTATATGAGAGGGAGAAATAAAAATATTATTTAGGTTACTACCTTTGCATATCAGAAGCAGAACCAGATGATATAATTTGAAAAGCCTGGACCAGAGCTGTCTGGTCATCCCTGCTTCAATACAGTTCAGCAACTGCCAGGGTTCTTTGACAGTTATTATGACGTTATGCAGATATGGCCATTTCCCTCTGTTCTTCTTTCCTATTTCGTGAAAAGGATTCCCTGAAATGTCAGGGAGGTTTAAAACTGTGAAGATGAAAGTGCTATGGAACTTGGAGTCGGCAGTAAAATAGGTATGGTATTTTCCCTGTGATCTTTAAACTTCTTTCACAGAGTGGGGGTTGGTTTGTTTGTTTGTTTTCTCCAGGGTGGCTATCGTGCTGGGTTTTTATATTCAACATTTGTGTAAGCGTTTAGAGAAGGGCAGAGCAGCAGGGTGGGCGCTGGGCACAACACCCTGTCCCCGGCTGCTCCACCAAAGATGGCCTGACCCAGCGGCGGGTCTGGGCTCAGGGGTGGAGGGGGAAGTGCTGCAGCCTCCCAGGGCCAGGGGGGTGGCACTTACGCCACCACTTCAGCCAGCTGCTCACTAAGGGGGAGCTTTCAGGTGGTGACAAGCCGGGGTCCCTGAGTTCTGCAGGAGTGGGGTGGTGGGGAGGCCCAGCTGCCGGGGCGAAGAGGGGCACAACTGAGGATGGTGCAATTCTCTGAACTTTCATGCTCTGTGTGCTATCAGCCATGAGGGATTTGATGGTTGTTTTTTCTTACTTTTGTTTTTTAATGAAAAATAAGGAAAGAAAAAATTCTACTTTCGGATCGATGCTTGTCTTTAGTGGAAAGGTGTGTGTGTGTCATCAGCAAACCTTGATGGGCGTTGCCTGCCCAGGAGAACGATGAGAGTCAGTATCTCTCCAAGACTGTCTTGGAGAGAAAGATGCTGTGGTATTAAAGCAAAGTGCTTAGGATGGTGTTTTTATAAAGAAGACAATAGGAAGGCTAAGAAAAGGCTTGTGTGATATAACAGCTATGTTTTAAGTCAGCAATTCAATTTTTTAAAATAATTATAATTTCCCACTCGTTCCTAATCATTGGAATGAGACAGAATGACGTTTTCTGATGGTCATTCACTGCCTCACTCTTACTGAAGAAGATGCAAATACCTTTAATTTGCAGCAGAAATTGAGTCAAGAATGAAACATGTTTTTCAAAGGCTATTTTGCAGCATAACTATTAAGCATTAAAATCAGGGTTATCAGATTGGACTATTGTGTTTAAATACTCTTATCTCCTGACACTTTACCTTATATTTTCTTGCATTTTGATACCGGAGTCACGTGAAGTCAAGTCATACCATGTGAAGAAAAATTACTTCCTTAACAGTTTAACTCAGGTTCAGTAAACATCCGCTTTGTAATATCAGCTAAAGAGTAGTTAGGGATTTATGGAAAAATTCTATGGAAGCAATACTTTTATTGCATTTGTATTGTGTTTACAAGGAAATCTCCAACCAGACTTTCTGCTATGATGTCATTTAAGTTCTATGACTCAATGAAAATGTAATATACTGAGCAACATTTTCAGTATTTTATAAGTTTCTGTTGTTACATTTCTTCCCCCTAAAAAAAAAATTTTAAAAAAACACACAAAAAAATAAAAAACAACCACAACAAAAAATCTGTCAAGGGGTGAGATGTCTACACCACAGCAGTTTGTTAGTTCAAAGTTATTATTTTGGATAGGAAGTCTTATTAACAACATAAAAATTTTAATAGTCTTTTGGAAAGTTACGGTTGTTTTTTAAGGTGAGTATTTGTGAAAAGCGTAAACCCAGATTATCTGCAGTTATCTCTTATACAGCCAAGTAGGCAGTAGACTGCATGGGAAGCCAAGGAAAAGCTGAGTCTGTTGTGAGTATAGGAGGAACATCCAGAAGGTTTCTTATGTCTCCTGGTGGTAGGTGGTGCATTGCACACAAAAGTCAAGGAAGACTATACTTGATCAGGAAATGTGATATCACTGACCTATGACCTGGTCTTGAATTTTTATCCATCAGATTGGTTATGTTGGGGCAAAGATACACTGGAGCTGTATGTATAGTGAAACAGAAGAATACAAAAGAAGCATAAGCAGCAATTCTCCCAGCTCTGTGATAACAACCCAGTGGGTTAAAATAGCAGGACAGACCCTAAGCAGGCCCAGAGATTAATATTTCTGTGTTCTCATTTAACTCAGTTTCCAGTTCATTGCTCATTCTCAAACTTGGTACTATGTCCAAGTAATGGGAAGTACCCTGTACCCAGGCTTATAAAAAGCCACATAAACTTTTAAAATACATGTGCTGCTTCAAGTTCTTCAGCCTCAGTGGATGTAAATGAATAACCTAAGCAGTAAGATTTACCTTGCAGCACTGGTCTTTTCATCATGGTGCAGAAGGGCTTGTTGCATGATGGTGGAAGGGCCTGTCTTAACAATGCTTTACAGAACTGAACCAGATATTCTGTGGTCCAAATTTCTTCTTTAGTTCTTGGGCCATGTAGGTAAATCTCTGTATAATTTACTTTTCCTCTCTTCATTTGAACACAGCTACCCTCACACAGTTGTTAGTAGACCCCAACCCTGTTTATGAAAAATCTCATATATTTTATTTTATTTTATTTTATTTTATTTTATTTTATTTTATTTTATTTTATTTTATTTTATTTTATTTTATTTTATTTTATTTTATTTTATTTTATTTTATTTTATTTTATTTTATTTTATTTATTCCTAGAAGTAAAAACCAAAATTCTATCACTTGCAAGGGCATGGTTGAAACACAGATAAACTAATATTTCTTTCACATGTGTGTCAGCAATTTAAATTGACCCATTCCACAGCTGCTATTCACTTTGACTGTTTAAACAGTAACCCCTTGCCATGTAATGTATGGCATGCTGCTCACAGCAAACAGACTGCAAATTTTCCAAGGGAAACATGTTCAGGACACTTGCTAACATAACAGCATCCCAGCATCACCAGAGTCCTAGCATATCCCTTCTAACTGATTTATGATACAAGATAACAGTTTTGTATAGGTGGAAGATGAACAGGTTAGAGAGTGCTCAGAGCATACTTATTTTAACAAATTTGTAGGCAGATTTTTTAAGGAGCTCTAACAGTTAAATCTTTGCAAATGCCAGAGGAAGCATAAAAGGGGAAGCAATTAAGGTGTTTCAGTATTTCAGAAGTAGATAATGAAAAAGGTTAATCAAAAGTAGGTTGAACGGCGTATTTCAGCACAAACCATAGTCATTTCCTTGGACAACAACCTTAGACAAACAACGAGGTAACTTTTTTCCACCTTTATTGACACATCAAAAAAAAAAAAAAAGGGGGGGGGGGGAGCTTTTTTAAAGTCAGAGTTTATCAATCTCATTTTGAAATGGATATAGTAAATGTCATCAGTGTTCTCACTTGATCTCTTGGGCAGATTTCTGAATGGATTCAGAAACCCAGAGGATTTCTGGATGCCCTACATTCTTATGTAACTGCTTCAAACAAGCTTGCATAAATTTCAAATTTCTACTCTGAGTTATGGTGTTCAGACTTGTCAGCTCAGGGATCCTTTCCTTTCCCAAATCTCTCTTCCTCCTTTCTTCTTTATTTTTTCTCTTGTAAGTTTTGTTTTGTTTTGTACTGTGTAAAATAATTTCTTTCCATGACAACAAAAAAGGATGAAAATGTATCAGTCATTTGCAGAATTCTTGCCTTTACTGATTGGGGCTCAAAGCACACTTCAACACTGGAAAAGTAATTTTAGCAAAGGAATAATTTCACAGATTATTATTCCCAAACTTTGACCACGTGCTTCAAAACCAGAATAACTATGTTCCATTTCCAACTTCCCAAAGCATTTTGAATATCTTTCTCTACCTGCTTATATACAGCATCCTGCACTTCCTGAAATATGCCTACTTCAAACAGGTTTCTAAATGACTGACAGTAATTCCTAGCTGTGAAAAAATTAATTAACAGACGAGGTCACTCTAAAAGCAATAGCATATTTTTCAATAAACATCAAACTATTAGTTCTTATTAGGCCTTTATAGCTGAACAAAGAAAACAAATATAAGAATTCAGCTGGAATTAGTACCTAGTTTTAACTAGATTCTTACAAGATACTCCCCTAAGATATCAAATATCAAGAAGTTTGCCCTTATTCCAAACATCCCAAATATATTTTGATCTAATTATAGGCTGTCCTCTTCCAATATATGGTTGCTATTTTTTTCTCTGCGCTCTGATGGGAATACTTTCAAATGTCATATATTGATTTAAAGAGAGTCAATTCAAATTGTACATAGCTATTTCTAGAAAGATAGAATGTAATGGAGAGGAGATAATCTGCCACACACAAAAGAAATTATCTAAACCAAGCTACTTACACTATATTCACATCTGGTGGAAAACTAATGAGTTCTTCGATAGGGTTGGCTCCATCTTTTCCTGGACATACGCTTTTTTGTGCCAGAAACTGTGCCACATTCCTCAGTCAAGCTGTAGAAAACACCAGAGTTTCTTCTATTTTCTTCTTTTTAATATTAAGTGTGTTCAAGCACATAGATCTCATTTTCAAGAACTGAGGTACTGTTGCATGTGTAAAAGGGAGACATTCACTCAAATGCCTTAGAAGCTGGCTGGAATTTAATCTTACACTTCTTTTAAGAAACGGATAATCAGGAATGTCCAATAAAGTTTGTAATGAAAATTATAAGAAATTGACTCTGAGTTAAGAGAAAGTGAAGTTTACTGTTCTGTGTGAAGAAGAATCAGTGAATTCCCTAATTATAAATATACTCAAAGCTGTGTGTGCTATTTTATCAAGCAGATAGTATAAATAGTCATGTAGGTATTTATTTATTTTAATAAGAAATCAAAACCAAATAACCACTTAAGAATTTGCAGTGTATGACTATAAAAACGAAGTGCCTAAAAGCTGTTAAAGGCACGGTAAAAATTCCTGCTAACAGCCCAAGTCAGAGTTTATGGTTGCCCTGTACAAGCACAAGTTGCACCCATTGCTCTCTGCTTTTCTCACTCTTTTTCGAGCCCTTATGACTATGTAGCATTGTAATTGAGCCTATAGTGTATTTGCAAAATGCAGATTGAATACCAGTATAGAGAATATTTTCTGTGTCTGGATATTTTATTACTTTATTGTGGTAAGAAAAACTTCATAAGTTCTGCATTTTGCAGTTGGACTAGCTGAGCAACAAAAGACATAATAAATATGTCTGAGGTCAGGCACTGAATCAGTGGCAGAAGCAAGAATTAAATCCACATCTAGTTTTTCTAGAATATAGGCAGTGGGAAAAAGGGCAAGACAAAGGATCAAAAGCAATGAGACAAAAGATGCCTTCCCCTAATCAAAAAAGATAAGCTTCTGACTCAAATCATTGCAAGTTAATGCTAAAATTGGTACCAAACTGCAGAACCTTGCAATGCAAGATGTGAGCATGCCTTCAGACAAAATCTGAGCATGTCAAAAGCACCAGAGAAAGTGAGAATCATTGTAAATGACACCGAAACTAAGTCAAGCAGTAGTTGAATTCTACACCTGACTTCTTCCATGTAGGAGTCAGTCTAGAACTGGATAGAATTGAATGAAAAGGTGATTTCTTTTTTTGCTATTTGATTAAGCTATTGCCAAGAATTATTCCTTCAGAACGCATAAATTAGAGATAAAAGAAACCACTCCTCTTGACTGATTTTGCCTCTAGTAAAAGTGTGTAGTGTTACTAAAAATAAATCAGGGTTAGTATGGACTCATTCCTATAATATTCCCTGGCAGTTATGAGGAGGAATAAATTCATACTACAAATTCCATCTGTTTTAAGTGTCTGAACTCCCTAGTAACAGATAAAATATTTAATAAGAAACACATCTATATACAAGAAGTTAAATTGGACAACTTGTATAAACATTTCAATAGTTTAACTGTTTAATATATACAAGAGAAATCTTAAAGACCCTCATTAAGAGTCACAACTGTTCTGTTCAGATCTGCACTCAGTTTCGTTAACCACTTTGATCCAGACCTCAAGAAGAAGCCCTACTCCATGTCCTAAATATCTGTTCTTTGGTACTGACACAACCAGGGAACCAATTTATTTTTGCAGGTTTTGGGGTGTGGGGTTTTTTTTAAATAAAATTAACTGTCACGGTGAATTTATGTGCAGCTGATTTCTGTGACCTTAAGTGATGAAAAATTACTGGTCTGAATTGCCCCCACAATTCTAGTTTTTCATGTAATAAGTTTTGTTGATTTTACTGCAGATGGTTTCTTGCCATGTCACAGAGGAACAACAGGATGGATTGTATCATAATTCAGCGTGTGACCCTGAATTATAGAGCCTTCAGAGGTCTTGCTGCACTTGCAGGAGCTTATAGGAAGTGTTTATAGGAAGTTTATAGGAAGTGAGGTACAAGAAAGAGTTAAGCAACTAGATCAGTAAGGCCTGTGAGAGGACATCCCATCGCTTATCTTCACAATGTTGACTATATGGGTTTCACTTGTGTAGCTAGGTGTTCTAAGATGTTTTCCTTATTGACTCAGACTTCCATTTTTGTATGGTAATAGCTTGTCAGAGGAAGTGCAGACTCAGAAGATATGTATTAAAATCTCGAAGTTTCAGAGAGTATCTTTTACACTATCACTGAAAAAAAGTTGACGATACACTTTTGAATAGTCTGTCTTTTCAGGGAGGATGTTAATTAAATTATATGGCTTTTTTCCACTCCCCAGCTGAAATCTAAAGGATGATCGATGTCAGTCATTTTGGAGAGAAGTAGTAAAATAATGATCTTTAATAAACCAAGAGAATTAGAAAAATAGAAGAGCTTATTAGCTTTAAAGATGGTCTATCTGACACAAAATTTACTTACAAAAATAAATTATTATCCTTTTCCCAATTCTTTAATGAAGTGCTGATCTTACATTTTCATACAGAAAGAAATATGATCTTTTATTGGCTAAAAAGCACTCGTCTGTCCTTTTTAAAAATAAGATAACATTCATTTACTTCATAGAATCTAAGCACTAAAAAGGCATAATTTTCATTTTGGTCCAGTGTAGCTTTTTACTGTTAAATGACCATTGGATCAATCACTCGTTAGGAATGGGAAGTTATACCAACAGAACCAATTTGAAGTTTTCCTGTTTTTTAATTCTTGAAAAGTACATGATTTTGCCATAATATATATAATTAACATGCCTCTAATGTGTCTTATAAATGCCTTAGTAAGGCATGGTTTCAAGCATATTTGTGAAGAGCATTTTTTTTCGCTGAGGTAGCTGGATTTTGGAGGGTATCAATCTACACCTCACAAAAGGCTAAATAAGGCATTATATGTCATGAACTTTTTAAACATTCCCCCTGTCCCACAGGTGCAACCAATATTGCATCACTTCTCGTACAGATACTAGATCAAGAAGTCCAGGGCAAGGCTCAAGTGTTAGCAAAAAACCTAGAAAGTGGTAACTGGGAAGGACCGTACACTTTAATAACCCGGGGAAGAGGTTATGCTTGTGTCTTCACAGGTCTTGGTCTCCAGTGGTTACTGGCAAGATGTTGCGACCATACCTGAGGCATGAGAGGCAGCTTTTGGTGGACACTCAGGAGCCAGCTGTGGGTGCTGTGGATGCCCCTGTGCTGACAGCTTGCAGTCTCTTCAGCTGATCATTTAAGCAGAATGTATGGGTAATGTTTGCTACTGCAACAGGACAAAATACACTACAGCTGTCAACTCTTAAAAGAGAAAATGTTATCAGTAATTGCAACTCCTTAAAGAAATATATAGGCTTACTAGTCAATAGTGAAAGATGTAGCTTAGACAAAATGTAGTTATTAATAAGGATGACATGCTATAAGAATGTCTGTATTCAACTTTCTGGTGTATCTTGGATGATTACAAATTTACTTAAATTATAATGGAGTTATTACATCACAGATTTCATTTTGAAAACATCATCCTGTTATGTACAATCCTGAATGTACAAAACCCTTTGATGAAAGGTTTTTATGAAATTCAGACAAATACTAAACAGAAATGTACACTTAGATATCAGATTTAACTAATGATATGCAAATTAATAGTCTATGAATAATTTATTTTCTCTTGCTACTACAGAACTAAGTCCTAAAGTCATTGAAGAATGAGTGAATTTCAGCCTTCTTGTCAGAACAGAACACCAGGATTGTTTAACAGCTCTTGGAGTGGGTGGCACCTCTACCAGGTGATCAGTGCTGCAGAGACAATCATCCTTCCCTCTCTGATTGGGGTTATCTGTTCAACAGGCTTAGGTGGAAATATCCTCACAGTGTTCACAGTAATAAGGTATGGAATTGAATAAATTTTTCAATAAGACTTACTGCTGAAAAATAAATTATGACTGCACTAAGGAAGTGAATTGCCCAGCAAAGACAGGGAAAGCAAGATTTTCATGTTCTGTTTAGTCATTGACATTTACTTCTCATTAAAAAATAATTAAATCATGACTATAGATAGCAGTAATGTATGCCTGCTTAGCCTTTTCTGTTATGAGAAAGCACTTAAGTGCCTGATTGACTTCTAACTTATTCAAGGAAACCTAAATACATGCCTTCCTCCCTGGTTTCTGTTATAATTGGCAGAAATCTTCCCACTAGCACACATAAAAGCTAGACTAAACTTTAAGCTTTAATTACGATACTAGCCAGGCATATATATGTCAGATAGAATTATTTTAAGATCAGTTGAAATATAGTCTTTTTCTTCTTTGAAAACTTCTATCTCAGATTATTTTAATAACAGAACTCTGTCTAACTTTTGCCCATTTGCAGCAGCTTCCTAAAACTCATTGCTTTATCCAGCATCACCTTACTTATGAAAACAGGGTCTTAGTACCAGTCAAGGATTCTCACATGGCAGGAATTAATACCTCAAGATATTTTTGTTGTATACGAGAAGGTAAGATTGCTGAAGTTGATAAAGTTTTTTGGGTCATAAAATCTGAAAATTCTCAAAAAATTATTTTACGCAAGAAAATACCTTCTAGTCTCTTAATTTTACAGGAGGTTTCTTTTTCCACATAATAAAGAATTTGCTCTCAACTGTCTGATGCTACCATGAACTCTAAATCCATAAACATGTATCTTGAAAAAGTGGCTTTTATCTGTGACGCAAATTTAACACAAATATGGCAGCATAAGGCTAGTATGTGTCACACTCTACAAGGATTAATAGATGGACTCCACCCTTTCATACTGTCCTTGTAAAGGAAAGATTTCCAAAGGGCAGCCTAGGGCTAAGTGTCTGTCAGCCCCTGAGCTTTAGTAAACTTCCCTTGAAACTACCAGAAATCCAATGTTGTAGCTCCTAGTCTGAACACAGAAGGGAACAAACATGGAAACAGTATGTCTGAAGTGAATATAATGGCAATATGACTTTTTAAACATGAGTGAATAGAAAGGAAAACAATAATTTAATTTCTAAAAATTAATTACAGAGTCTCTAAAATAATAGAATGGAAGGAAACTGGGAAGGAACAAAGATTTTATTTTCCTTGGTGAAAAGCCTTTGTCTAATGCAAATAAAAATATGAGAGACAAAGGGAATAGACACAGACAATGACTTGGGGGAAAAAAAGAACATAATTTAAACCATATTTGCTTGAGAAAATTAAAAGCATTCAAATTTATGGGCATGAAGATTTATACACAGGAAAATAGTCTGGAAATAACATGTTAAAAAATTAATGCAGTAGTTACCAACACCAAAAAAAAGATAGCCACAAACCTCAGATTCTTTAGATGAATGTCCGTTTACAGAGTAGTTGTATTTTGAAAAATAACCATGCCAAAATCTCACCTTCCACTAAACAGATCTAATTGTACTCAATGTCTCTGCGTCAGAGTTTCTCTCTTTATTGAACATAATTATTCATACATTATAGTTTTGTTAGCTTTACAGTGTCAATTCTTTTAAGAGAGAAAGAAGCTAGGTTATCTCTCTAATTGAGTAGAAAATTATTTATTTTCCAATAGCAAACACTTTACTGATGGTAGAAAGTAATAAAGAACGAACCTTGGAATTTCAGACCCCCAATTTCATCTGCAAGTCTGCCAGGTAGGGACAAACATTTTTAAGTGTGAATTAAAATGATATTATCTGCAACTTACTGGGAGAAAATAACTAAAAGTCCTAAGGAACCTTGCTTGTAATACACAGCTATGCAGTGATATAGTAGTATATGCCTATGCAGTGAGATTTAATTTAAAATTTACTAACTCAATGACTTTTGTCTGGTCCCCCTTGTGTGAACAATTTTCATCCCTAGGGAATAATAGAGAGAGAGTTGAGATATGTTGCTATTTAACTGTAAAGAAAACGGTGAAGAAAATCCTTCAAGAGTTCAGTGTCAGCCAGAAGTACTCAATAATCTTTAGCAACCTAGAATAGCTGGTCCTTAAACTGCAGTTCTGTGAGCAAATATTTTATGTAAACCTACTGACTTCAGTGAACCAGCTGCTGGGATAATGGCTGTGTGTTTCTGTGAAGGGGGAAAATGGGATCCAGACAAACCCAATTAGCTACATTAGTGTGACTTTATATTTTTAAGAAGGAACATGTTACAGAAGAGAAAAGGGAATCAAATAGAATTTCAATTATCTATAACTACATCTTTTCAGATTGAGTTTTAATAAGGTAACTAATAGCAAGTGGTAAAATAGTATTTCCTAAAATAGAAATTGCAAATAAATGTCACAACACTTATTACTTACATTCTGAGTCTTCACCTGGAGAAAGTGTTTTTGCTGGATGTAAAGTTACCAGCAGAAATTTTTTGAAACTGCTACATACAGCTAGTCTATCCAGATCAGATATGTGATCAGATTTTATAATCAGATTTTATATTAAGTCAGCTAAAGAACAATCTCATGAGTTCAATTACAACATGAGAAAAAATTAGCTAAAGTATGAATTCTAGGTGATGTTGATAAGAAACAACTTTCCTGGAAAGATTTTCAGGAGAAAATAGCTTAATGTGAAACATTCAGGGAGTTATTGTGGGACCAGCCAGATTTCATATTTTTCCTGAGACCTGGAGCAAAGTGTAGGAGTGTGCTAATAGTATTCTTAATGACATACACTAGAGACATGTGGCTGATGTGAAGGACTATAAGACTGACATACAGAAAGAACCTGATAAGGAATAGAGGAGGAACTAGAACGATAGAAATGTGGTAACATTTAATAGCAGAAAGCCATATAATTGTTTTCTTATTGGTATTTTTGTAAGTAGGAAGCACTGCTGTCAGTTAGAAAACAACAGAGGAAAAACTCCTGGGATTGCTGTGGGCTGTCAGTAGGCTGAAGCTGCGTGAGAAGCACACACAGCTGTAATACATGTAAGGCTCTGCCTTTCCGGAGGAAAGAGGGAAATGCTAATGCCATTCTCCAGGCTCATAACAAGGCCTGAAATACAACTCTCACCAGCTGTTTCCAGGAAAGAGAAGATATTCAAACTGGAATAAGAACAGAAAAGAACAATTATTAGAACCAGAAGAATAGAGAACTATGAAAATTCACCTAAATTTGTTTTTAAAAGAAAAGGCTCAGAGGTGTATGCTTGCTTTCTATAAATCAGGATCAAATACAGCAGAAAGGATAGAGGACTGATTAAGGGCTGAAACTGATACAAGAGCAATTGGGTAGCCTGCAGTCAGAAGGTATTAAACGCTGATAACTGGAAAGTGATTTTTACCTTCCAGAACAGTGATGTCCTGTGATAGCCTTCAGCAGGAGCAGTGGAAGTAAAAATCATTATTTCTGAGCTTAAATTACTCTGTTATGAGGTCTTTTCTGATCATGTTGCCTGCGATAGCCAATGACTCAGTTCTGTGACAAGGGTTGTCTCTTTCAATCTAAGGTTCCTGATTTTCCAAGTCTAGCAAAAAAAATCCCAACACGTTAAACAACATACCCAGTGCCCAACATACCTCATCTGTTTTGTTCTTTGTTCCTCACTAAGACAGCATGCTGTCAGTTTACTCTGATCTCTATGATTCTGGTTTAGATCTGTTTCAGAAATAAGAAACGAGCTAATGTTAGAAATGTGGGACTTCCCATGATGGCATTTGGCACAGCAATTGATACATGTCTCTAAGTGATTTTATCTGGCTTGACTGTGAGATTCAGTTAAACAGTAATATATTTTTGGACCAGGAATATCTTGGACAAAATTCTATAGCTATTGCTAATCTAATGCTAAACATTAGATAATACTGTTATCCAACAACAAATTAGAGAGTTGAATTACTTGTAAGTATTAATGGCTAGATATGGTTAAACTAGGGAAGGCACAGAGGCAGAGATGAAGAACAGAAATGGCTGCCATTTCTTTGTGCAGTTTTTCACAACGGGTACTGAGCAAGATTCAGTCTCCCAAGATTTTATAGGCCTTATACAATTGCACAGATGAGAGCAAATTTTTGTCAGTCTAACTTTGATTGCCCAAGCCAATCATCTGGGTTTCTCCACGAAGAGGCGCTCGTGAGAGTAATACATATCATCTTTGTCATATCTAAGACAGGATAAATTTCCCACAGAGTTCTGTTTCTCTGCAGTGGTTACAGAAGCCAAGATCACTTGGAGACAGTAGAGGTCTAAATTTCTAACTGAGAAGATTAGCTTAGAAGAATCCCACCCGCAATTAAAAGGTGAAAAGATAGTGCAAGTCTGTCCTGATAAATAGTGGGATGTTTTTTCAGCCACTAGGGGAAAATAACACATGCAGAAATGATCCAAGAGGGAGCACAATGCATGCTTACGAGCACAAAAGGGCTACAAGATAGTGTTAGGTATAGGACTGATGCTGTTGGACCTGCTCTTCTCAGGGACTGAGGATCTAGGTAAACTCCACAAGAGAGCAGAAAGTAAGCGGACTATGATCACATCAGAGTTGGAAATTTTAAAAAGTTTCTTCCAAGTCAAGCAGATTTGCTTGGAACAGTGAGATTTTGTAGAGGAAGACAGGCCTAGGTGGGAGGATGACTTTAAAGCTGGTGCTACTTGCCATTGCAGATGAAGGGATACCATTTTTACCTTTCCTATTTGAAGAAAAGGTATGTGCTTGTGTTTTTAAATGCATGATACCTATATATCATCTTCCAAAGATCACTTCCAAATTAACACTTAAGCTTCTAGTTAATAAAGTCTCTTTGTCCAGGAGGGTATAAATAAATTCTGATGACAACACATAATGCAATCAGAGGGGATAAATAATGACTGATGACAACACATAATACACTTGTCATGTTCCTTGAAGTTGTTACTGGAGTGACAGCCAGAATATGGATTATCACATTGTCATATCTGCTCAACACATCTTTTTTTAATGGATTTGGATCATTGAAATCATTTTTTAATCAGTTTAATCTGTAGAAGTAGAATTGAAGAGAAGGTAAGACTAACCACAGATTTGACATATTCACAGGTTTTGCAGAACAGCAATTGTGCTTTAGTACATTTTTCATAGGGTGTTTCAGAGATGGAAGTTAACCTGGCATGGGTGGAAGGATAAACTGAACAACAAATTCTGTGGCTTAAACTGCTGAGAAGTTTTAAAATCTGTGGTAAGAAGATAGAAGACACTGAAAGGATGAAAAGAAAGAAGTTTGAAAATGAGACTGTCACTATTATTTTCCTGGCTTTTTTTTTTTTTTTTTAATGTTGTAAAGTGATAGTTTTAGCAGAAGGCAAGCATCTCTGCCTTAATAAAATATAAGAAAGTTATAAACTATAAAATATGACCAGAATTATTTGAGATTATAAAGTTTACTTCATAAATTACCATTTAAATATTGTGGCTCTGAGCCACCACAGGAAACTGTATGAAAATCTGTATGAAAATACATGTGTCTCTGGACACTGATCTAAAAGGCATCATTTTCTGAACTTCAGTAAAGCATGAGACAGTGGATATTACACTTCCCTTTCCATGAATCATAGGAGAGCTTTTCAATGTGTATTCTTTGTTGATCAAATTTAACATTGTGCTGGTTTTGGCTGGGGTAGAGTTTTCTTCATAGTAGCTAGTATGGGGCTATGTTCTGGATTTGTGCTGAAAACAGTGTTGATAATGTAAAGATGTTTTTGTTATTGCTGAGCAGTGCTTAGACAGAGTCAAGGCCTTTCTGCTTCTCGCACCACTCCACCAGCAAGTGGGCTGGGGGTGCACAAGCAGTTGGGAAGGGACACAGCTGGGACAGCTGACCCAAACTGACCCAAGGGATATTCCAGACCATGTGACATCATGATCAACAATAAACTAGGGGAAAGGCTGGCTGGGGGGCTGCAGTTTGGGGACTGGCTGGGCATCAGTCAGTTGGTGGTGAGCAACTGTTTTCATTCGCAGCACTTGTCTTTCTTGGAGTTTATTTCTCTCTGTGTTTTTTTTATTATTTTATTTTATTTTATTTTATTTTATTTTATTTTATTTTATTTTATTTTATTTTATTTTATTTTATTATTTCAATTATTAAACTGTTCTTGTCTCAATCCATGAGTCTTCTCACTTTTACCCTTCCAGTTCTCCCAGTACTGATGGGGCAGGGAGTGAGAGAGCGGCTGCATGGTGCTTCATTGCCAGCTGAGGTTAAACCAAAACAAGCATAAAGTGTCCAAGTTTAGAATTTGAGATTCTCATTCTGAATACAAAATTAATTTCAAATTTAGTATGATTTATCCTGTTAATGTGATTGAAATAAAGCAGAAAAAAAATCATTTTAGCTTTTTCATAAAATGACAGCTTTCAGACACTTTAAAACCTGTGTGTTTGAGCATAATGGTACCATTTGATGCCTTGCAGGAAACACAGTTTGGGACTGTTCCTGAAGATTTCACATCCTTCAATGTTCACAAAGCTAAAGGCACTGGAGGAAAAAGATCTCATATGCGTCATTCTCTCCACAAACTCCAGTCATTAATGCCAGCAGATATACTTTATAGATGTCTGGCTTTGCTTCCAGTATCATAACCAGATGACAGTGAATCATAATTCATAACTTACTAAAAATGTTTAAAAAATACTTTTGTCTGGCTCATTCCCTTTAGTTTAAATTTGTTTCTTTGAAACAAAGTTGTTTCATAGCTAGTAGCATGCAATAAAGGCAACATTAAAAATATGAAATTAGGAACTCTTCTCACACAGGTCTTTTTAGGAAATGGCGGTCATATAGTTAGAATTCTGAATGTGGTTTGTGAGTGGCCAGGTGGAGTTATCCCAGCTGCATGTTCTTCTGTGTCTTACAAACAAACTGATACTTTGCAGTAGACTGAAATTTAAAAAAAAAAAAAAAAGAAAAAAAAAAAAAGATAAAAGATACTGAGGGAGCCTAAATAAATAGCTTAGACTAAACCTGTAATTTGTAGGTGAATTTAGGTAAGGTGATTTCTATATGGAAACTGTGGATAAGGACCATTTTAATAAAATCCTGTAATTAAAAAATATTTTATAAATATCAGTGCTTTTCAAAGATGCTTTGTGCTTCTTTCCTTGATTTGTGCACAATAAGGCAATATAAAGTCATGAATTCTTTCAGCTGCATGTATAACATTCCTCCAAGCCTAAATCAGGGAGTATACTAAGATATATTTTGGTAAAGCAATCTAGAAGAGCATATATATCACATAAAAGCTATGCAATATAGACATTATGAAACTGGCAAAGCCAAACTCTCAGTACTTAGATGAAGACTCTGCATACAGTTTTAACTCAGGTGTGTATAAATTTTGTAAGACTATCTTCAAATATTTAATTGCATGCTATTTTTTTCCCAGAGGATCATTCCTCTTTCAGCAGTTCCCTCTTCATCTTGAGCATTCAGGAATGTCCCGTCTGCATCCTTAAGTGAGATTGAGCCCTGGGTCACCTGCATTGCAGAGGAGCTCTGATCTCTCTTATTTATGCTAGGCTGATATTTCTAGAGTTCCTGTGTCCATCAGACCTGTGTTTATTTTGAACACTCTATAGTTTTCAAAGGAGAACATGGATAATTGTGCTGAAGTTAATACATAAATAGCACGTTCAAACTCACTGGAAAGCAAAATTATGAAAAATATTTTTGTTGAGCCTAAAATGTCTAGTCTGAAATATCTTTAGGTTGACAAACTTCCCCTGACTCTAAAAGAGTACTTCTGACAGTGTACTTATTTGTGTGCAGTTCAGTTTTGAGGTCTCCTCTATCAGTGTAGTTGGAAAACAATACAGTAACTATGTCAAGTAATCATCTTCATGTCTTCCAATTTATATCAGAACCCAGAAGAAAACTCTCCCAGATACCAGCATCTGCAATCTGGCTATAGCAGATTTGTCTCCTATCACTGGCATGCCCTTTCTCATTCACCAATGGGCACATGGAGGCAAGTGGGTTTTTATCAGACCTCTTCATACCATCATTACCTCCCTGGACACATGCAACCAGTTTACATGCAGTGTTATTATAACTGCAATGTTTGGACAGGTATGTGGTTTCAAATTTTCATCCTATACCACAGCACAATAGTATCTAAAAGTGTTTATACAGTTTTAATAATTTAAGAATGAGAAATGCCATCAGTCATGGTTAATGATTTTTTGAAAACTGCAGGAATCTTTTTCTGATGTTTGTGGAGGTAGCAGAAGTATTTTAAGCCCTGCTGTAGCATCATGCTATGCAAAAAGCCTTAAGGGATGCTAGTCACCACCAGTGTTACTGTTCTGGGGCTTATCTTTAGATATGCAGCTTCTAGTAAAGACTTAACATCACTAAAACTAGATTTGTTTTAATCATTCTTGTTTAAGATAAAAAATTATTTTCCAAGCAGACTGCAGAGACCTACTGTATCTGCTATTTTTTAAAACCTTCATTAAAATGCAGTAAGAGTACCATGAGAATTTTAGCTTTTATCATAACTACAGATTTCAGAACTAGCTTCTACATGTTCTTGATCTTAAGGAAATAGTGACCAAATTCGGGAAAGAAACAGCTACTTTGGACCAGAGAAGTCTTCTTTCATATGTCAGAGAGAGCATGAAGGAAAACAAAAAGACAGGCTCTCTCTCCTGCATTGCACAAAGCACTGGTCAATCATTAAGACTCTAGGATAAACAAACAGAGCAAATGGGAAGGACAGTTTCTACTGATCTTGTAGCCTATGAAACAGCATGCTTCCATGGAAGTGGAATGTAGTCGCTACAGAGAGGGAGAGAAAAAATATCAGAAAACAGAAAGCAGACAGTAGAAAATAGAAAGTTATAAATAATTTTGAAATTAATAAAGTATGGCTGTCAGAGAGAGGCTACACTAATGCATGACATTAGTAGTCTTACTTGGTTGACACGCAGTTAAAAGAGTCAAGAAATCATTCCTTTGAAGTTCAATTTTTAAATCTCTGTTCTTATACTTGCATATGAGTAATGTGACAAATGACAGTCTTTTCCTATATTTCTAAAGAATTTACATATAGCTGTATCTTTAATCTTGCTGTTTAGAGAAAAATTTTTACACAAAAGACAGTAAGTATTAAAGTCAGGAAAAAGACATGACATCCTAACGAGGAAAGACAGAATATCAAAACCTGATATAAAAATAGTTTATGTCCCAAGTAAAGCCATATCTTAAGACAGATGTTTGGGTTTTTCCAAATAACTGAGAGTAAGCCTGTGTTTACTTTTCTATTTTGAAGCAAGATTTTCCATCCCAAATACACTTGATACGGAAAGCTCTTCAAATTCCTTGTCTCCAATTTGTTTTATCACTACTAATACCAGTTATGACAGTACAGCCAAAAGAGACAAAGGTTTTTCAGACAACAATCTCCCTGTTCAGTGTTTGATAGTTTCAGTAAAGCACCTCTGAATCTACCTGGGAGCTTTCATTAAGCAAAATAATTAAACCAGCTATTTTGCAAAAAATCAGCAGAGTTTATCAGACTTTGACTGTAAAACCATCCCACATTTACAATAAAAGCAACAAATGTAACTACACCTTAGTAAATGCTATGACTAATGCAACATCGGACAGCTTCATGTTCTCTTTTACATTTCTCAAAAATAAAAGCACTTCTAAAGGAAAACAAAAGCAGGTCAGACCTGGTAAGGCACTTCCAGAAGAAGCCTCAGCTGAACAAAATGACTACCACATGCAAATTAATATCTGTTGTATTGCTGGATAATATTTTTATTCCCAGAAATCCTCTGTTTCAGAATAGGAGTGAACTATGTCACGCAATGGTCCAACAGAGACTTTAGTATTTCAGCATTTTTTTTTTGCAAATCGAATTTATTTGTATGATCTTAAGAAGTGGCAAAAACAGCTGTTCTCTCCATGGAGCTTTAGGGGTCAATTTATGAGGGGTACAATGTATAAAAGTTTGCTTTTCATTACTCACTTTAATATGAAAAAAAAAAATCATTAAGAAAAGCTGTGAAAAATATGCAAGTTGAGTATCCATATTAAAATTTATGAGAAAGTTTCCTAAACTGACATCAAACACATTTTTTTAATACAGATTCATGTTTATGCCACAGGCAGACATTAGATAAATTAAACCTGGATGAAACTTTGGTAGCAGAACTTTTGTATATTGGTTAAAAGAAAATTTTGTAAGAAGCAATTCACAGCACCTGTTTTCTGGACAAGGATGCACATATACACACACAGACAGCAATCCTAATATAATTTACCCCCACGTACATGAAAAGTGAATCTGACTGTTCAACAAGAATATCACTATGCAAATCTGGCCTAAGTGAAATCAGAACTGTGTATGCCCCTCAAGCTCAAGTATTGATACACTCTTCAGTCTCTGGTGAGACAGGAGAGATGGTGAGATGGGCTCAAAGGAGGTCCAGTGTGACATCCTGCACTAACATTTTTACTTAGAACATTGCAGTAAACCACTTGACTTAAATTGAAGATGCACATTGCAATTAGAAATGATAGTGACTTCTTTAAAATGACAAAGGAACCCTTTGGGCTATGACATTTTTAAAAAAGAGCCAAGACTTACAGGTTCAAAATAACTGATGCAGATTCAGAAATATCATTCCTTATTCCTTCATGGCACACAAGACGCAGCTGGTAAAGGCTATGCCAGACCTTCTTTCTGTGACAGGAGGCTGTGAGGTACACCTCATTCCCTGTAGCATGAATCCACTGGAGCATGTCACAAGAAAACACCACTGTTTTGGGTCGCTTCTGACACAGTGCACATGTTTCTTATAATTTTATTTATATGAAAAGGTGTGATCTACTTGGTAGGGTTCAGTTGCCTGTGATCCAAGGCATGCTTTTGGTATGGTACAGCTGTATAATCTTGTCTCAGCCTCCTGAGAAACTTGCTAAATGCTAAACTGTGCAAAAGTACCTAGAGTAGAACCATGTGTACTAAGAAAGGTAAGATAGATTGAAGCCAGAGGCAAGATTTCTGTGGTGGTGACAGCAGCTCAAGGGTTCAAGAAGAGAAACGCTGGCACGAGGAGGTATAAAATACTAATGAAAATCAAGGATTCTGAAGATGCCCCTTCACTCTCATTGACAGCTGTCCAGCAAAGACTCAAGGGTGCCATATGGTAAGAATACTAATACTTAGCCTGGAAGCTTGCCAGTCCTAGCTGTCTGTTGTCTAGTGTAATATCCAGTAAATAATTGCTTTTTGTGAATATCCTGTTTGCAAAGTGTCTCTGTGCATAGGAAAAGTTCCTGAGCAAGTTCCTGAAGTCTGAGAGTTACATAGAGTACCAGTCAATTTTGAGGGCTGCATAAACATTTATTTAGCCTATCCCCTTAAGGCTTCAGGCACATAAATGGAGAAGTGAAGCTGGGAAGATAAATCTGGAGTAAGTAGCTCTGTGATGGCTGAGAAGAAACAGGCAGGTGTTCCAATGTGTGCAGCAGCCGAGACTGACAGGCATGAGAAATGTGTTCCTGGTTCGCCCACTGTTGTAATGTTGCTCTAAGAAATATTTACCAAGGGAGTATCACTGGTAGGGTGGGGCCATATCTCTATGAAAGTCATGGGCTTTCAGTTATTTAAAACCATAACTACTTGATTTGCCATGGACTAATCCATTTACTCATTCTTCACACTCCTTTTACTGTCGCTTCTCGCTTCACTTCACATGCAGTCACAAACACCCTAGCCAGAGGAAAAGGTAAAAAAATCCTCAGACCGCTGAGCAGCCCATTTGCCTTTGAAGTGTTGTACACTTTGCTGCCTCTTGGGGCAATGCTAACAGCAGTACATTTTAAACCAATACAGATAATATATTAATAATTAGCATTAATCAGATAATTTGTACTAATTAGTAATAATAATAATAATAATAGCATCAGTATACTATATTGTGACAATATGCAATACGCAGTAATAATGTTAGACCATAGGACCTCAAAAATGATAGGTTAAGCTATGCCCAGAGGAAGGAAGGAAAAAAGTGAGGACAAGGAGAGAGGAAACATCTAAGACACGTTTCCCCTTTCCCTGTCCTATATACATCACAGAAGTATGACCACATGTTTATGGCTTTGCTAAAAATCCGAGAAGATGACATTCAGTTAGCTACAACATTAACTAAGAATGCATGATGTCATGAAATATTTTCTGTTTCAAAGTGTCACCTTGGTTTTCATGATCATACCATATACTTTGGGGATGGTTGGTCTCACAGATGTTCCTCCAGTCAGTATTGTAAGCACAAGTTTGGCAGAAAGGTAAAAAGAAATGTAATAAGCATGGATAACAAGCACCGCATACCAGGTGCCTTTCACTTTTTGGGAGTTCTGCAGGGTCCATCACTGCCCCTTCTCTGTGTCAAATACTCCCATTATCATTTGTTTCAGGTAAGTATTCTTCAGACTTATTCCAGCAAAACACTTCTATTACTGATAATTACTTTGTCAGATGAGGGCACATGTTTGCCTTTAAGTTCCACTCTCTTTGAAGTGGAAATACCCCTTATTTTCAAAAGAGCGTGTTTTCCCAAATGCACCACTTACATTTTATTTCACAGATTTATCATCGGACAACAGACAAGATTGAAAATTACATCCAAACTGAAACAACCAATAGAAACCCACTGCTGCAAAAGAAGAGAGACAAAGCTGCTTGGTAAGTGTTTAGGGTAAGATTAATTTCTTATTGTCTGGGGAGGGATAAATCAGAATACCATCAGGCTGGACTAAGTTTGAGTTCTATCAAGAAAAAGAATAATTTACATTTACATTTACATGCAATTGAATTTTTGGTGATGTTTTCATTCCACCTAGCCTAGTGATTTCCTTTTCATCTTTAAGTTCATTAGATTACTTTTTTCCCTTTGCTCAGATTGTTAAAAATGAGAATTAGAAACCTAGGGAAATTATCCTTTATAGTCACATAACAGTATATTAAAATGTCCAGCAAAATAATTGATCCAGAAAGTGCAAAAAGTTATTTTACAATACTTAGGAAAATACACTTACATACACGCCAGATTTTAAGGCATCATTACTAACCTGCCCTATACTTTTGTGAGAATACTATGAAAATTCAGCGGTGTATCCAGGAAAACAGTGTCCACACAACAAAAAGAGTCAGGGTCAGCCAACATGTAGGAAGTGATGGGCACCTCTGGAGCTGGAAGACATGGATTCAGTACCCATCCCAGGCTCCATTGCACATGCCATTCTTTCCCTTAATGATCTTCAATGTCTATTAACACAGTTGTATTACAAACCACTAGTCTGATAACTGCTAGACTGCAGCTGCTATCAAAATGAGTTACATTCACCGATGATAAGTTTCGAGCTGCGCTGGGCTCTGGTCCTTTGAGCAAAGGCAATATCATCTGTTAAGCCACACATCACATGGTGCCTTAAGAGCCTCAGCCTTTTGCATCGCTAACAGCCTTCTGTCTGAAGCTCTGTAGCTGGCTTTCTGCTGGCAGCTCTGCACCCTGTCACCCAAGCTACCGTGGCAGCCTTTCCCAGAGTCTCTGGGGCAGCACTTTCTCCTTGTTCCCACGCTGCAGATCTTGCACTGTTATCCTCCCGGCCCTGCACCTGCAAACCCAACAGCGCTGTTACAGGGGGTTCTCATGGGAAGCGACTGACACCAGCGTGAGAATCACCCCTTCTTACCCTCCCTTTTCCTACCCCATGGTCAAAGCTTCTGGTTGACATTAGTGGACCCAAAAACATGCATGCCCCAAACTTCACAGCAAGTCAGCATGCAGCCTCAGCAAAGCGTGCTCTCAACAACATCAACAGCTTCATCGGCAGAGCAACTGGCAAGAAGTGAGTCCTGATGAAAACTGTCAATACTGGGGAAAAAGCATTAGTGGGGGAACCACATACTGCACTGGATAAGAGACCCAGAGAAGGATGCTCGCCTGGAGCCTCCCCATTCCTTCTCTTCCATTCTCTCTCATTTTGATTTTTTCCCTTAAACTAACTACATGCAGTCAGCTACATACCCTGCTGATAACTATCTGTGCATGTGAACCTGTCTCAAAAACCTTTGTGCAATGCACTCTTATACACTCAGTAAAAGACCAAATAACCAATGTTTTTATGGTTAGTACCTTGTGAAGTTAAGCATATTGATAACAAAAGGGAGATCTCACTGAAACCTTCCTGCTAAGGAGAAGCAGATATCAGCATTAAGGAGTTTTTGTATCACCCAACTGTATGAACCAGCTAAAGTTCAGTCTCTCATTAATGGCAGGTAGCAGGTATGTCTAAGAGTGGTTCACAGCAAGTACGGAGAGCACAGCACAGGATGGAATATTGTGTCCTGTCATCTTTCTTGCAGCCAGCGGGAAGAGAGGGGCCTGGTTAGGTGCACTTATTCCATGTCAGCTACTAATGTCACTGTTCTGTCAGCTACTAATGTCGCTTTTCTGCGCTTCCCACACACATCCTATTTCCACCTTATACACTTTCATTTTCTCACAAATATTTTCTCTCGTAAACAGTTTATTTTCTGGGGGGTTTTGTAATGTCCATTGTAACTTTCTTCAGCGTTCATTCTTTGGAAAAATTGCTGCTTATTTTAAAGAGTTGGATAGAGATGTTGTTTCCACCACTTAAAAAGTGAAAGCAAGCTCGAAGTAGTACACCATGCTTGCATGGAGCCTGAGGTCAAATTCTGCGTAAAGCAGGAGTAATCACAAGTTTTAAGAACCTGAGAAGCCTGTAAATTACTCTCAATTGCACAGATCCTGTAAGCGGTATCAGTGTCAGAAGCTATTTCCCTGAGGCAGCCAGTGAAACAGGAGAGGTAGCTGTACCAAGAAGGGTACAAAGTAGTTCTACCATTGCAAATGTAGAGGATTTCTGTTCTTTCTGTCGTCATCATCATGAGGATTGAGAATAACCGCATGAAATTAGACATAGCTTTTTAAGATATCATATGCCACAAGAGCCTTTTGCTGATTCTAGCAATAATGGTCATTACTTTAACTTCATTTAGTGAAAACAACTTGATGGTTGCAAAGCTTGAATAATGGAAGACATTTATTTCATACTCATAATCAAGCAAGACTGAAAATAATTTATTAACACACAAAATATGAATCTTTCTTGATCTTACGCAATGGTTACTGATCTTCATTGGCCCAAGGACAACAATACCAAGCAACCGAGGTGTTGCAGGCATCTTGTTCTGACAGGTTGGTGAACCTGATCTGTGAAAAACAAGTACAGGACCTTGAGTGACATCCCAGGGTCTTGCAGGCAACATGTTGTCAGCACCTACAGACAAGGATCCTCTGACTTGTATCAAATATTTACAGGGTATAAATTATACAAGTATGGCTACAGTTCACTTACAGAGTCATTTCTAGCTAAGGTATGTTAAGAGTGATAGAGAATTAGTCTCTTATGTTAATACCTATTTAACGGCCCTTGTTCAGAACACACAAAAAATACTAGTTTCTGCAAGAATAATGTACTTTCTAAATCAGCTTTCTTATACAGCTGAACACAAGTGCTGTAGAATTCCATGTGTAGATGATCATCCATTAGAATAAGGGTGCCTTCTTAGACAGTACCTGAAACAATCTTAACATTCATATGACACTAAATTGGATTGGGTTTTTTTTGTTGGGCTGTCATTTCTTTCTGCTCTGTAAGCACTAAAATTCGGTGAAAATTTGACCAGTAATTAAATATTTCTCCGTTTTATTCTTTCAACTTGTATTCAGTACTCTGACATGAAGACTAATAATCAGTCACTAAGAAAATTATTTCCAAGTGTTGTTTAAGTTCCTAATAATTTGTCTTTCGCATAACAGCTAGTAAATCACTCATTTTCAGTTAATTTCAGAAAATTACAGTTTCTAAAAGATTTCTATGACTATGATTCAGAGTTTTCAATCTCTTTAAAAGAAAGTGAGTCAGACTAACTCCCATGAGAGAGCTGTGTTTCATTGCTACTACCTAAAACTCTTCCAGCATTTTACATGAAAAAGTTGAAGAGGACAGAATGATCCATTTTGTAGAGGCTGGTCATAAAACAGATATTTTCTAAAAAAAAAAAAAAAAGGCCTTTTTGTGTAAAATGTTGACTTTCAGAGCTTTCATTTAACTGTATTGCTTGTTATTAATTGCAGAATTATGAACTGATAAATGGATGAACTGAATTTTCTCCATAAGTTACATCTCCCCAATTTCTCTCCAGCATTATATTTCCTCACCCACTTACCATCTCCTGCTGCCAAAGGTTGGGTTCTTGCACCTGTCCTTTTCCCTGTTGTAGGGAGTGAGTTGGTGGATGTGAGGCCAAGGCAGAACTATGTGTCTCATCACCCACACTCTGGGTACAGATGCAGGGCTAGAACCTCCGTGGTAGACCTCTCACCGCATATCAGAGCACCATAACAGATCATATCTTTAAGATGGCAGCAATGTGATGAGAATCATCACCCAAGAACTGCATCTGTGGCAGATGGCCTGTGCAACACCAAAGTGACATCGGATGGTGCTGGTTTCTGGTTGTCTCATGTGATTATATTATTTTTCTACTATATTGCTCTGTTACCTGCTTTTACAGGTACCTTACTCTTGTCCAGCCAATTGGTCTAACCCACCTGAGAACATGATCAAAGACATTTCAAGCCAATTTATGTTTATAGGTTACATCACTTATTCTGATGTTCCCTGTGTGGGTCTACTCAAAAGTAATAAAGTTCAAAGGTGGTTTGAAGAGTTGCACTTTTGATCTAACCTCACCTGATGATGTTCTCTGGTAAGCTTTCAAAGCTCATGTCTTCAGCTGGTGTTGAGGATACCACCTATTTTGTCTTTGACATGCATGACAGGCAGACGGATGGATGGATGGATGCATGGATGGAATAAAATTAAAGGCTAAAGCTGAGGCTTATTTCGTTCAAATCACTGCATCTCAGATTGTATTGGTAATATAGAGGCAGTCCCAGCACAATCAAGTTCAGCAAGATGGCTTCCACATAGCAAATGTAACAGTGAAGGACCTCTTGTTTCTCTTTATCTTCTCTTGTAGCATTTAGATTAACTGTTGGTCGCAGATGGAATGTCATTGCTCTTTCTGACCTGTCAGACTACCATGTTTGGAACATATAGATCACAGAAAAGATTAAACACTCCTCAAACTGCATACATGACTTTCCAGTATCTCTTGGCCAAGCAGATTTCTGCCTATTTGTTGAATTCAAACTAGCTTGTTGAGTGATGACTAGCAAGGGACATAAAAGAAAATTCTATAAACTTGTGTAACAGAGAGCAAATTTTGGCTGATACCAGGTGTTTTTGTATTAACATGTTCATCTGGATAAGGAAGGTATTTTTGGAGTGAGTATTCCATTTGTCTCCAGTTACCACAGTTGAGTTCAGCAGTCTCAGAGCACATAATCTGTATTCTGAACTAAGACTGGAAGAAGTGTTCCAGGCACTCAATGAAAGGACTCCAACCACTGTTGTGTCCTCCATCCACAGGTTCCAATTAGAGAAAATTTGAAGTTAAACACCCTAACATGAGCATAATGTGTCATGTCCTAAGCACCAAGCAATTCACTCTGCAGATTTTCACTACTCATTTGTACTACCTATTAATGCAGACAAAACCTAAAAGAGTGTATTTGAATCATTTCTGTTCCAGCCTCCCTTTCCCCTGCCCCCCTCCAATTCAATTGCAACCAGATTTTTAATGGAATTAATTAACTCTGGAGCACCAGAAAAAGAGACAAAATGTGTAACAGTACAGAAGTTAAATATTTTAATATCAGCAAAGCTTGTTGAAATTCACTGCTGAAGAATTAAATTATTAGTGAAAACAATTCCTGAAATATTACTGATTATTTTCAATAACTTGTGAAGGACATGAGACCCCCCAATAGCCTGAATTTATCAGAAAAAAAATATGAGAAAAACAAGTTTGAAACAATTTGGGGAATTCAGTCTAGTCCATCCTCTCTCAGATGGACTGATCAGTTGGCAGAGGCTTGTTTAATTTCACATTAGATGATTTAACACAGAAAAGTATGAAGACAAGTAAAAGGAGACTCTGGTAGATAAAGTAAAAACCAATGAACTTCAATAACCAGAAAGTTTAACAGATTATTAAAGTCTCAATCTGTAAAGTGATAAAAAAACCTCTATTTGTCAGGAACAAATTATAGCAAACCAATGTAATTTCCTTCTTTGATAGAAGTTTTCCACTTGATAAAGAATAAATAGAAACAAAGTAACTTGAATTATAACAAAATACCAGCAACTAAGAAAGATGGTGTAGATTAGATTACACTAATGACACAAGAATGTTTGAAAAATCTGTGCTCAGGAGGTGGTCATCACTGGTCTACTATCAGAGTAGCAAAATATCAGATGACTAATTAGACTGTGTCCTGCATAACTTTTACAAGAATTTTCACTAATTATACAGGTGATGGAAAAAGCACATACCTACAGAATTTGGACAGCTGAGAGGTATATTTTGTAGTTATCTTCTTGTAGTCAACAGTATTCCTAGAAGTGCTGAACACAGACTTCAATACTTAAATGTACTTGCAGTTCTAGGTGCTTGCTGCTACCTAAAACAGGATCGATGTATCTCTAATCAAGAATTGCAAATCAGTGACCACTTTATGAAAAATGTCATTTATATTTTTTTACAGTTATGAGATGGTCTTTGTGTAATCACCTTGTTTGTTTTACAGGTATACACTTTATCTTACTATAACAACTTTCTTTTTTCCTCTACCTCTGATACTTACTTGTTATATTTTTATTTTATGTTACATGTGGAACATGTATCAGCAAAACAAGAAAGCAAGAAGGTAAAGTGTTAGTCATGTCTCCTCCTATTTCACATGCTCTGCACAGACTGTAAAGGTTTTATATGTAACAGTCCAGAAGGAACAGTCCTAAAACAACATTTAGGCACTGAATCATCTAACTTTCAGTGCTTTGGGCATTGCATTATGTTCCCAGGAAAGAGACTATAGATGGGATTCAGGGGAGGGAGAAAAATAATCCAAAATAAGAAAGAAACACTGTGGAGAAAGTTATGGCTAAAGTCCTCAGCTGTTCTGAGCACAACAAAAAATCCCCAAACCAGCCCTGCACTTGTGGCTGCAGGAGGGCTCCAAGCTCTCAGCTCAAGGATTAGGAAACCCCAGGAGAACGTGGGTGCCAGGTCTGGTGCCAGCTGCCATGTAACAGGGAGCAGTTGGTTCGGGTACCTCCAGACTGCATTGGCCCTCCTGTGGGAAGGAGACTTCAGGCCCCACAAGGATCCCTAGCCACTGTTCACAGCCTGGGGAAGTCCAGGCAATAAAAAAATTTGACACATGAAATGGATGAAATACAATTTCCCAGTTTCCGTGATAGCATGTCCTGATGAGTTTATTTTAGTTCTAGGACTATGTGCTTTGGATTTCAGCTTGTACCAGTTTTCTGTGAAAAAAGAACTTGATTTCCATTTTAGTGTGTTTTTTACTTCCTATGCCTTTTTGATCTAAGTCTCCTTTAAACTCATAATAGTAATGTTTTAACTGGATATTTCTGTTCCAGCTGTTAGCAAAAAAAAAAAAATATAGTCATAGATAAAAAGGGATGCAAAACTATATAGCTCTCATGTTGAAAAAAAGTAAGCATTTTTAATGAAAATAATTGTCAGTATTTCATCAGACATATGTAAACAACTCTCAGTGGCTCATGTATGTGTGTGGCATAGGATCAAATTCAGCCTAAGCAGAACAATAAGGTGCGAACAACAAAGAAATAAAGCCGTTGAGAGATGGACTTTGCTTGCAGTGTAGGTGAATTTGGTCTCAAATAACTGCCATTCATTAGTACACTCAGTCCATGCCATCATTATCCCACTTTGGCTTTCCATGCTAGGGATCCTCCCTTGTTTTGTAATTACACCACCAGTATCCCCAGGCAGAGAGTCATGAGGCTCACTACGACAGTGCTTGCCCTGATCATGATGTCTGCAGTAAGCATTGCCCCATTCCATGTCATCCAGTTCATGAATCTTCAGGTTTCTCAGCCAGCCCTGACCTTCTGCATGAGCTACTACATCTCCATCTGCCTCAGCTCTACCAGCAGCAACATTAATCCCTTTCTCTACATCCGGATGAGTGGGAACTCCCAGAAGCATCTCCAGTGGTGCACAAACGTGGAAGTCAGAGTGGCAGAATGGGATGTCAATGTCATTGAGAACACACTCCAGTCAAGTTTTTGAAGGGAGGGTCTTCTCCCAAGAAAAATGTATTATCTATGCACAGATTTTATTGATTGCAATAGATGGGCCTGATTTCACTTCCTTTGTGAAAGTACAACTCAGAAGTGGCTTTGTTTCGGAATTGCACCAGTGTCAAGCGAATATAAGAGGAAGATCTGCACCACTCTTTGAAAGGTTAGAGCTTGTAGAGGAGGGATCCACTGAAAAAAATATTCTTCATTACTGTGCCACTGGATTTTTTTATGATGATTTGTACATAGATGAACCAAGTGTGTGGAGACAAAAGTAGTTTTTAAAAAAATGTAGTCCTCTGGTACTTAGAATGACTGTGGCAGGCTTTGGGGATCTGACACTGTGTGTGAATTCATGGCAACTGTAAGTTAATGACCAAAATAGACTGACTTACTGATGACTCGGGGATAACTATTGATTTTTATCCTATCTACAGATGTCTGATCAGGCACTCACTTCTGCAGCTGTTACAGTCAGGAAAGATACATAAAAGGTCCTTTTGGAGGAAAACTACTTTTGAATTAACCTTTGTACATATTCTTGCAAACAAGTGAATTCACAGTGTGCATCACTGGAAATTACTAAACTTGTTTTTAAAAGAGCTATATGTTTCAGGAATATGTCTTCACTTCTCAAAATTCCCGCTTCCAAGAGAGCCCCAAGAAGGATGTTCAGTCCTGAAAGAGCTCAGTGCTGGTCTCACTATGGGTGCCAAGAAGAACTTTGTGCTTGCTAGGGATCCACTCTCATTTCAAGAGGGTAGGAGAACGACTGCTTGTTGTCCACTCTTAATCTACAAGATTTCTAGTAGCAGGATGTAATCAAGCAATATTATAAGGACTTTGCCAGCTAATACAGAAGACTGGTGAAAAATAATTCTGTTGAAAAATCCAATGTTCTTGAGAGATGATCACAGTTTTTGTGTTCACCACACTGCAGATTTATCTGCATCATGTTCTCTTCTCGACCACTTTCTCTTATCTCAAGACTTCACTTATCACTTTATTGGGTGAAGATAATATTTCACTAGGACCAGAGGTTTTATGGCTACAATATTCTTATTATTCAGAGATCTGATGAACCTATAACATTTAAGATACACTTCCTCACACCTGGGATTAGCTCCCATCTTGTTTTCCCAGCCCAAATTGGCCTTTTATTTATTTATTTGCAGCCCTGTGGAGGTCTGTTTTGTGATCCTACTCCATGATCTGCTAATCTACAACAGAATCCATGACACAGGAAAGAAGAGAACATCTTTCATTGGAGGAGGGCTGGGCTGCACATTCCCAAACTGTGGATTGAAGGACTGCCCTTTCTTTTCCCACTATCACGTGGCATCTACCAGTCCCATAGGGTCTCACACATACAGAAAAAGGAGTTTAAGGTGTTTGGAATCACTAGTCATAATGTAACACTTTACATAGAAAAAGAATCATAAAACATTTATAATGGTGCTATTTTAACCATAGTAGTCTAAGGGAATACTCAAGATAAACTTTACAAGTGAAGGAAATATTGTCGTTAAACCCTACAGAATAGCTGCAAAACTGTAAGATTTCAACATATAAGGGTTTGTTCAGATCTGAAAAGGTTGTCTACTTTTCCCAGCTGTATGAATTAGTCAAATTCGTCTATTAAACGTCTTATCACTACCCACTGACCTTGTCATTTAAAAATAATTAATTCATTAACAGTCAGCACACAAGTTGGTTTATCAAGTATTACAAAATATGGCCCTGGTAAGTGCAAGTTTTTTAGCTCACTGTTCCCGTCTGTGCCTGCATGTGTCACCTTTGCTTCTGAGTTACTACTGTGACTTCATAGGTTTCAGCTCTTTTTCCTCTTTTTTTTTTCTCCTTTCTTTTTTCCTTTGACTGGCCTTTCGAATCAAAGGAGACCATTATGTGCAAGTTTTCCCTCTCAAAGAAGAATTTTCTGAGACTTCTTTACCTGTTCAGTGAGTTACATCAGTTACTCAGTAACTCAGGTTTAACATTTATAACATGATAAAATAGTCTTTTTTAGTAGCCTTGGTGTTTTTCTCTTTGCCTGTCACAACTCCACTTTTAAAGTTTCTAGGCTTCTGAAAACATAGCAGTGAAACAGAGCCACAGAAGCACAACTTCATTAAATTATCCTAACAACAGCAAGGTTGACAGGACATTGAATGTCTTCTTGTGTGGGACACTAACAAAATAGTTTACAGTTCAGTGTTTTTCTCACCTTTTCCATATTGCTTTAATTCTCTGTATCTGAAAACAAATTTTTCTAAAATATTCAGACTTCTTATTTACTAGTTACTAAATTTTCTACGTTAATCAAAGCCCATAAAGGAATATGATAGAAATAATTTTTCTTTAATGTTTTGGAGCGTCTGATCTTGATTATATTATTTCCTACACAGCTAAAATAAGCAGTTCACTGGAAAATAAAAATGGCCTATAAATGTAGGGGAAAAAATGAAGATATTGCATGCCTATTGAATTTAAATAGCTCTAACGGCTGAAAAGTAGGTGGTTTAGTATGTCTTTCAGTTGGAATAGTACAGATGAAGAAAATCTGGGTCTGAAGGTAGAATTCTATTGAGAGTCTAGGTAAAAACTATAGAAGTCCATGTAAAGATGAAGTATTGCTGGAATCAAACTGGAATATTGAGTCCATTTGCTGCTGGTGATACATATTTTTTGTGTAGTTTTGCCACTGCATCATCACATGTAACTATAAGCCACACAAAAGCTAAAATTTCAAAAAGTTTCTTTGAAGATAGTTGCAATCTGGTGAGTAATATCTGTGCACGGATAAGGCATACACTCATACCTATGGATATATTTTTTAATTATTTATTTGGGATGTCACACTTGCTTAAAATGCAGCATTTTTGATCAGGACTATTAATATTGTGCTGCAACTACCATCCGGTTCAACATTTCAAGATTTTATTGTATTTGAACTTATGGTAATAGGTTAAGGGGGAAAATATTCAGTCATTAAATCAGAGCATTCCAGCTGAGAGTTTCCAAACCATCAGGAAGCCAGCCCTGACTGTACTCCAGAGCACTGTGGACCTGAAACTGCTTCCAGAAAATTAAATGTCAAAGCTCTGGGATTTAATAATGTATCACCTGTTACATACATTGTGATGACTACTGTAATCCCATCACCCAGTCTAAAACACTGACTGCATGAGCAAACTGGATGCCTAAGTGAAACTGGATAGTTTAGGAGTTGGTAATGGTATGATATATGCAGCATTCCCTATCCAGTAAAAGCACTTAACAGATTTATTGCATTTTAAGCATGTAGATAGTCTCACAAAAGTCAATGTAGGCATGTGACTATGTGATTTGCCACACTGGGGCCCAAACCTTCTGTCCAAATACCACTACCATCTGGAGATGAATTTACATGGCATACACAACTTAAAGGTATGTGCAGAGGTAAAAGAGAGAAGGGGATGTTTGTGCACAGTTCCTAGCAGGTAAGTATTTGGAAATAGCCACAGACATAATTAGCATGCCAGGGGTGATCTTGCTGAGGAATACAATAAGAAGATTATTCTTACCTTCAGAAATATTTCTTGAAGCTGGATTTCAAAGGGCTGAGTTTATACCCATGTATGTATTTGGGCCAGGATCCCTTGTCTTGGCCATGCTGCTGCAGAGCACTGGTGTCTTCTGTCCCTTGTGCTCTCTGTCATCTCCCACCTGCCTTGAAAGAAAATCAGCATCATCTGGGTGGCTCTTCAAAGGGAAACAGCACCATCCAAATGAACAGCAATTTCAACAATGCAGTGATTCCCTGTTTGTTTGTGCATATAACATATCTGCACAATTGCGGGGAAATTTTCCACACCGTTAAGTGTATTATATAAAGCTAGAAGTGTGTTTACTGTTCAGTAATTTGTTTAAACTATGTGTGATGTAGCATTGATCCAGTAGTAACAACAATCACCACAATCATTTAAACAGTCTTGCACGTACATTATTATTATTTTAAACATTAGACTTGAGACTTGCTTGACAGACACTGCTTCAGAGCAGCTTCTGCTAATGCACACTCTCATTTCTCCTTCACTCCTAAAAGGTGTTATGAAAACCTGTCTTAGAGTCTTCAGAATTCTTGAAAAAAAGCAGAAAAAAAGGGAAGTCTACTCCTAGACTTTTAGTAGAAATACATAAACTGCCAAAGATCTTTGTGTTTGTACTTGAGGGAGTCCACAGATCCAAGGATATGTTACCACAGGTCCAGTGCCTGGACCCCAACATTCAAATTGCTTAGGTTGCAATCACATTATGTCTCGTATCAGGCTTTTTAATCTTTCATCTTCAGTTTTGCAGGACTGTGTGGAACAGACAATTAGTTTCTGTCATCACTGTCAAAAGTGGAAAAATAAAAGGAACTAACATGTTGCATGAGCTTTCTTAAATTGTTCATTCCAAAAAGGCCATAAATTTCATAAAATAACTATTTTTTGTTGTGGTTTTTCTTTTTCATTGTGGTTTTTTTCTAAGTTTCAGTATTCTCTTGCCTTCCCACACAGGAGGAACTGGACAGTCCTCATTTTTTCCGCATGTTGTTTGCTGGTGTACACACTGCTGTGCCAGGAGTTCTTTGCACACACACTGGGAGAGGACAAGCTATGTCCAAGTATGAACTGTCTCACCAGAAAAAGACAGAGACAGAGAGAGAGACAGAGAGAGAAGATGCCTTCTAACATGGACCATACAACACTATCATGGGTGGCTACCTTCTCCATTGCTCTAGGGAAGGCAGTGAAGTTGAGGGGACCATTAGTTACAATTGCACTTTACCATTTCAAAAGATGTAACTGAAATTAATCACCAAGATCTCTAGGATGTACATCAGAGAAGGCCGCTGATACTGAAGGAAGCTCTATTTTTGTCCTTATGCAGACTGACTTCATGCTGCTGAACATTTATGATGTTGCTAACGATGACCCAGGCCTGTTCCTGATAACAAATTTTAAAAGTAATCACTTTTTTCTCTGTTTGGTTGGCTGTGAGATAATAAAACATATTTCTATATTGGGTGTCCTACCCTACAAACTGAAAAGAAGCACCTTTGAAAGTAATACCATAGCTGTATGAACTGTTTGGGTCAATAACTTCAGTCTCAGCTTAAACTTTAAACTTCATCAATATGTCTTTTTTGTACAATATTTAACAGGAGGGATGTAAAAGCTAGCATGCTTGTGTTTTATTTAGGTCATTTGTACTGAAAAGTCAAAATTACTGAAAGCCTTAGTAAAGGTATTTTTAATAAGATCTTTAGGACAAAAGTAATGGTTTCTTCAGTTTATGATAAGTATTTCTGACACTTTTTTTCAATGAGGTTTTCATTTTAAAGAATTCTTTCCACAAGGGATTAACGTAACAATGTCTCTTCCTTGTTTTCTTGAGCAGTGCAACAAACTCTGCTGGGGGAATATTCTCAGTGACTAATAAATCATGTTACAGACTGAATATTGATGTTCTTTACCTTTGTGTGGACACAGTCATTGCAGAAAAGTAGATCTTATCTTTTGTATATAGCAAATATTGTCGGTTCTAAATATACTGTACTTGCAGCTCTGATTCAGTAAGATACTTCTGCACCTGCTTCTGCCTATTCAGTTCATCTGGGTTTAAGGAGTATGTTTGAATATTTTGACAGGTCTATCTTGTGGTATCCTGTAGATAAATGAGAATATTAGAGATATTTCCCTAGCTTTTGGTAAATCATTCCTTGAAGACAATGAAACTTTATCTTGGCTTTGTGATATGATGTACTGCTTTATCTCCTGCATGGTTTGAGATGTGGAGAGGCTTTGGCCAGCTTTGGAGCCACATGCTAAGAGGGAAGAATGAGGACACTTAAACCTGCACTGATCACTTCAGCAAATTAATTGGATAAAGCTAAAATTTGAGCAAAGATGCACCTCACCAGATTTCAAGCCATTTGTCTGACTTGAGATGTGGAATCAAAAGAGAAGTCTTGAGTGTGAGCATGCAAACGCCTCACAGAGAAAGAAAATTTTTAAATAGGGACCACTGTCAAGAAGTTAAAAACAATGTCCCTGAGAGGTAGGGAGATGAGCACAAGTGAAGACCAGCAATAATAAGTGTCCAAAGGAGACAACCATTCCCAGTATTTCCTCCAGGCCCCAAGGGGTGGTGAAGGGTTTCTGGGCTGGGAATTTGGTGATGGGCAGAAATGCCAACATTTGGCAAGGCTGGGCAGAGAAAGAGCTGGGGGCTGGCACCTTCCCTGAGCTCTGAGAAGGGGACAGAGGGAAAAGCCTTTTCATCCAGTTCAGCCCTCTTCTTTTAGCTTCAACCCCTAAAATTCATCACCCTCTCCCTTTCCGTGATTCAGAAATCATAGCAAGGGACAGGAGAGAGCAGATAAGACAAAGTAAGGAGGAAAATGAAATTCTTTGGAATTTGAAGAATCAGAACATGGTCTTCTTGAAAGCATTTTCGGTAAGGAAGAGGGGAAAATGCAGAGAGAAAATAATTAATAGCAAATGTATTCATTTAAACTTGAGGAGCAGTTTTTTTCCATTTTTTTCATTAGTGGTGTTTTTAACTGCTGCCATTCATTAGACCAGCAGCATAAGAGAACAAAAGTAACTTGAATAGCCTCATAATCTGCTCTATTTAAATAAATTGGAGTAACATCTCAGAAAAAAAAAAAAAAAAGAAAAGGAAAATTAAATTAAATCCTTGCTGTTAGCTGGAGAGAGAACTAGCAGTTACATTCCTGGGACGTAAGCCATTTTCTCTAAAGTTTATATATATAGTCTAAAAATTCAGTAAGCTTTAATGGCATAAAGAAAACTGTGAGGAGGAGAGGTTCTGGCTTTTTTTAGCACTGCTTTCTATATCTTCCGATTTGTGTGGATAAAAAAAAAAACAAAACCCAAACAAAAAAACAAACAACAACAACAACAAATTTAACTACTGAAGATATACCTGCTTTGGAAGTAGAGCTATACGATCAGAAAGAGAAATCAATTTACTTTTTTGCAATGATATCTCATTCAGGATTCTGCTGTACAAGAAACCTGTAAGGATTTGGGCTTAAAGGCCTAATACTTATAAATCTACAGGTACATCAATAAACTATTTAACCTTGCAATTTTGCCATCTGATTTTAGAGGAGAAAAAAATTAATTGCTGATTTAAAAAAAAATCTACACACTGCTTGGCATTTCCTCACACATTCTTGTGAACAGCACATTCACTAGAGTTTGCCTATACTTTGATTTGTAAGACAAGTAGAGCATATTGGGCAAAAATCATATGACTTTTCTATTCTAGCAGGAACGCCTCCTTTTCACTGTATTTTTACAGCAGGGGATAACTTTGTGAATTTACCCAACTACTTCCTTCCCAAAGCACAAATGAAAATGTCCTAGTAACTCTTTTTCTAAGTTTCAATGTTTTATTAATGAATTCTGAAAGATGACCTTTTGAAAATAAATCACTGTGTCAGTACGTTTAATTCACCTTTAGTAAGATAACTAGACACTTACCAGAGCTGCACCTAAATAAATGGAAAAGCGGCAAAAATACATTGTTAGAGACTCTTTGCAGATCTAAATGTTGTGAGTTTAGCCCCCAGTTACACATTTTAACGGAGATTGTTATTACAAGTTTCTGAGCATTCATATCCTGCACCTTCACATGGGCAAAGCTCACGGTGCACCCCCACTCCAAGTTATCAGCCATTTTCTCCAAAAATCAACATGAATGAAAGCATTTCAAAAACTAGAGTATTTTCAGTGAGTCAGCTCAAAACTCCAATAAAGTGAAAAGTTCCTGTAGCTTGAAGAACTGTTCTGTTTTACTAGAACACATTCCAAATATTTTGCTAATTATTTTCTGTTGAAAAATACCATCTTTCTTGGGAAAGAAACAAGTTGTAATGAAATTTGCTGTGAGTACAAGCTACAAACAGTAATGAACAATCTGGTGATGAGCACTGGTTCAATCCCAGTCTTCAAGCAGGTAGATTAGTTGTAATGGGCTTAAGTGATTGAGCAAGGGAGTCTGCCTCTTTTACTTTCTGTTTAAACATTATTTAAACACTTAATTTCCCCCAGGGAAACCTAAATGTGTAATTCAGTGCCTAAAATTCCCCTGCGGGTATGGGAAAGCCATCCTTAGCTTGTGAGTACCATTACACAGCACACTTGATCCAGGCTGTCATCTCCCATAAAAGGGTGACTAAACCAACAATAATGAGTGCAAGTACGTAGCCTATTCTTAACTGCAGCTCAGCAATATTTTATGAGCTACCTAATGTAATACCTGGCTGTAAGTCAATTCATACTCTATTGCATAATGATCCTACTCAAAGTCAGTAACACTGAGAAATAATTGTTTGCTTCTGTCACTATGACTGGCATTGAAACGCATCACTGCATTTTGAATCAAGCCACCATTTGCTATTTCATGCCTCACCAACATGTAATAGAACATACTATAGCAGAAGATTTGTGGTGAAATGGGCAATAAGGTTTTGTCATCATCCTTCTAACCTTTTAGTGCTAAGGAGGGAAAAATCTATGCCTGGAGCAATTCATATGATTTATCGTAGACATCTGAATTAGAATGAGATGAATCATGCCCATTTACTGTTCTTTCACTGATTGTAAAACAAGTCTAAGGGCCCTGTTCAGATTATATACATGCGTCACAAATGCAGCATTTGATTAGATGAAACACACCTAATATGTCTATTTTATGAGCAAAACATGTGTAACTACCCATATGTACTAAATATTATGCCATTTACTGCACTGTTAGCATTCATATGCTATCTCGATGACACTGAAATCAGAATAGAATAGCACAGAATAGAAGAGAATTTATATAAATATGCAGTTATGATCATACAATGGCTGTGGTGATTCAACATTTTTTAAGCAAATTTTTGGGTTCTGAAAAAAATATAGTTAAAAAAATAAAACCTGACACACTATGTTTGAAACATTTGATCCTTTAAGTCTGGGATTGGAAGTAAGCTTGGGAAAGCAGTTCTTATAACATTGCCTGTCACTTTGTGAAATGTATTTGCGCACGGATGTAAAAATATCAAGTAAATAGCTTTGAAGA
This sequence comes from Athene cunicularia, assembly GCF_003259725.1. Lineage (NCBI taxonomy): Eukaryota > Metazoa > Chordata > Aves > Strigiformes > Strigidae > Athene > Athene cunicularia. The sequence continues at coordinate 45,122,589 of NW_020799097.1, read as the reverse complement.
GTCTACCCAATATAAAATTCAGTGGTTCAGATGTACTGTCTAGCATAAAATAACTTGGTTTAATTGAGAAAATGGATCGAATGAAATGCAAATTTAGGAAGTACATTTAAAATCTTTGGTATATTATTATATGCTTGGATTGTTAGGTGCATGGAAGTGTAACAGAAGAAAGGGCACATGTCAGTCCTTTTCATCTGGACACCTAGAAATAGGCATGTACTTTTTAACTGGCTATCTAAGTTAAAACATCTTGATTTTTAAGAGCTGATATTTTACACTACTATATATTACTATTTGTGATGATCTCTAAGAGATGATGCTGTGGTTCAGGACCTACCCAAAAAAAAACCCAAACAAACAAACAAAAAAAGAGCTAGCCATGCATAGACTAAGAAATAAATTATTAATGAGAATATATTAGATCACATGATAAACAGTAGTTTCAGCACCACAACTCACCTGAAAATCAATCCACATTTTCTGGAGGTCCAATGTTAGGCACACTGAGCCTGTGGGAGTCAGACACTTCTTGCCTTTGCCTCCTCCCCATTGCATGATCACAGCAATGAATATGAGAAGAGATATTCTTCCCTCTTCTTGGTCCATAAAAATATCTTGAGTCAATGGAGCAATCCAGCATATCAGCATTACATTTATTGCTGTGAACACTGAAATGTTTTTTGGGTGACAAAAATCTACTGTCACTTCTATGCAGCCTTTTGAGAGAAAATACAAGAACATCTTCTCCTCTTCCGTGCTATGCACAATCCAGCATGAGGTTTAATGATTGCTAGGTTGGGCGGGAGGACTTTGTCAGCTGGAGGAGGTCATTTTAAGGTCTAGATGATAACCATTTAGGGTCCCTTCTCATGACTGCAGTGGTGGCAATGACAGCAGCTTCTCTGACTCTGTGTTACTGGCAGCCAGGATAAGGAGAAGACTTGCCCTCCCTGCCTCCATTTGCCACACAGGCTCCCTACAGAAAGTGCAAAGTGCCTCCAGGAGCCAAGATCAATGCTGCAACTGCTTGTGCATTCTGCTACCCCACAAGTGTTTCCCTTCAGCTGTGTGGTGTAAACCAAAATGCTCTGGACTTGGTCTTCCAAAGTACTGAACTTTCTGGGACAATTAAAAAAAAAAATAACCTAAACATATGTTTACTGTTACACAGATGGCTTCAGTGGAGCTGTTCAATGTGTTTCAGAGCCCACAAGTTCTGCAGGGTCTCTCCTGTGGCAGGTGGTCCTGCCCAGGCACTGCACCTAGACTTCTGTAAAGGGAGCTGAGCTGTTTGTACCATGGGGCAAACGAGGTGCAGCATTACAGATTTATGAGGTAAAACACATTACCCAAAGAACGACACTTTAAAAAAATAATTTGTGCTAATATATGCAACCAGTTCAAAAGTGTAAGTTGGTGAACTGAATAGAAAACCTAATGCTAATTCAGACCTTATGAAAAGCAAGCTGTATTCAGTGGCAGATGGAACAAGTGTTGTCAGAATAAACTAATCTGCGCTGTGGAAGATCAGATTTACCTCAGTGTTCCTAAAAAATATGGAAAAGTAAATATTGGAAAGGACTAGTAATGGTTTTTATAACTGTTTGAAATGAGCATTTAGATTTGAGCAGATTGTTGTGATAAACCTGTAAGATATTTAAAAGAAAAAAAAGATATTTATTGGCAGTGGGATATGCAGTATATAGAAAAACCTCATTTATACTTCCCTGTGCGTCTTAAGCTTCAAGGGATGCTCATCTTGCAGCTGCAAAGAATGATGCACATTGGATCGTACATTGCTATATTTCATCCCACTTAATGACCACAGCACTCTACCAGCTACTACGAAGAAAATTAACTCTATCCCCGCCAAAACCCAAGACAATATTAAGGAAAAAATACCTAGAAATATCTTCCTCTCAAGTTGGCTTAGACCAGTTCACACGGGCAATATGTATGTATGCCCAGAAGTGTTTCTGTCACCTCTCCTTCATGTATTTAAATTTGATTTCTTCCACTAAGGAAATGGGACCCCATTTGAACTGTGGGCTTAGCTGCCAGATGTAGTTAAACCACAACTAGTCACTAAACAACCGGTCATGTTTGGAGCTGCCTTCTGTTATCGGAATGCCCTGGCAAAGCCCACAGGCTGAAATTGTAGGTCATTATGCACTTGTCCTTTTTAACTGTCACATTCTGCCATATTCATTTTCTACCATACCCATTTTTTGTTGTGTCCATTTGCTATCATGCTTTGTGAGTTTCCTGAAATCTATAGCCAAACTTGCAGAACAGGATTGTCATAAATCAGTTAGATGTGAGTATTTCAACTTGACACTGGATGATAAATAGCCAGGGAAACCTCTCTCCGTAAAACCACAAGCCTGGAACAGAGATAATTTGTGCGATTTGAACCCAGGAAAATTGTTCCTGCATCCTGATCATTCAACCTGGCAAATGTTTTACCTCAGAAAAATTCCATGAGAGGCTGTAAATAAAGGAGGTAAAGGTATTTAAAGCATACCCAAGTTTGCAAGGGCAGATTAACCTCATCTTTTTAAGAGTACACTTTTGACACCCTGAACCAGGTGTTGTACATGACTGCCCAGGACCCCTCCGCACAGGTTGACTAGCTGCCCTACTGATACACCACTAAGCTGACAAAAACTCCACATGGACATGATTTACAGCAGCAAAAAGGTCTTTCTGCCTTCCTGGGTTATGCTGCTTGGAGTGACCATTAGATGTACTGGAAAATGAGTAAAATTTTGTTTATAAGCCACAGGTCTATTAAGGAGCTTTCCTGTCAAGACAACACTGTGACAGACACACCAGTTTTGTGCAGACTGACCCCAGAGCTTTTGAATGAAAGACAGGTCTTTATTTGTTCGAGTGATTTACCTCCAGTCCAGAACAACTAATACATCAAAATATGATCATTATGGTGAGAAAAAGAGGATGGATTTATAAATGAGGTCTCAACGATACCTGACAGTCAGTCTTGTTTTAGGAAAATAGGTTGTTCAAGCAAGCAAAAGTGGCTCTGAGAGCAGGGCATGCGGAAGTGGGGGCAGGGATGAGGGCTGGCCAGGCATGGGCACTGAGACTTTAGCATTGGACTTCCAACAGGTGAGGAGAAAGGAAAGGAGCCACCTGCCACATGATGTCAACCAAGACCATAGGAGCATGGGCAGCAGCTTTCCAGAAGCTGTTTCTTCACAGGTGTCTTGAGAACCAACTGCTCCATGAATAACCCAAACCACCTTCATCAATGTCCTGAGTAAGGGTTGCAGGATTTAGATTATAATACCCAAGTCCAGACTGAGTACTGAGGATAGTTATTCGTCTTTCAAAGGTTTATTGCATCTTCTACTCCTTTAACTAAATTTGATCAGATGGACTGCCATTGCTCAAATTAAATTTATCATTGTTCAGCACTGGAAACCTAAATTCGAGATCTGCACTGCAGTGTCATCTTCACAACTGCACAATCTGCATATATAAAAAGTATAAGAGGTATTATGAATCTGAGGAAAAACTTTTCTAATTTTCCTAGTGCTCTGGGCCTCATTCAATTCCCAGTCTCTGAATCCACACTCAGTGACATATCAGTGGGATAATGGGGACAGGATATCTCTTCACTAAATATTATGTTGTCAGAGTGGATAGAGATTTACTTCAGAGTAATTTGATGAGTGCACAAAACTGCTATATATGGCTTTTGCTAATGATTTTATACTGCTATTAATTCTCTGTACTGCATGGGCTTAGAGCTTTTCAGTATAAAATGAGGAAAACACAGAGGGATTCCTGAAATTTAAAACCAGAATGGACCGTTAGACTGGTATTTTTTAATTACTTCCAGTTACTTCTATACCTTGTGTTTGACAAAATGTAAGCTATGTTCAGCTAAAGCATTTTTCCTAAAGGTAAATAGCATTAATATGGAGATGTCAAGAGATGGAAAAGAAACTGCCTCTGCAGACTGTCCAGTAAATAAACACATTCAGTATCAAAAATGTATCCCAAATCTATCATTTGCATGCATCTGATTCTGATTTTGGTAATTCGCCTTTGTCAGCTTTCTATGACACTGACAGAGTCTTTCTTTGACTGGCATTTTCTGTCTATGAAGGTATTTACAAATTTCATCAAGTTACTTCTTCATATACTGTTTGAAAGCTCTTTAACACTCTCCCTGCAAAGGCCTCCTTTCATCATTCAATTTTTTTTTTCCTGTGTCGTCTTAAATTATTTTTCAACATTTTTGAAAAAACATGCAGCTGAGAGCACTAATGTGATCAGATCTAGGAAGACCTGATGGAGGATTTAGGCAGTATTTAGGCATTTACCCTCAAAAGTGTGATCTTGAAAATGCACACTCCATTCCTATCAGAATCAGAGTATGTCTGATTGTAATAAACACCCTTGATTTTTATACTAAGTTCCTGCTCTCTTAAAATCATGTGCTCAGAAGTATTCTATGCTTGAGGGGAAAGAGTATGGCTCTTGTCCAACCAGCATGAGTATCTTCAAGTATATTGCTGTGTATCACATCCAAGGATGTCATTTTGGAAACATTCAAGGGCTTTTGCATATTTATCAGTGAACATTCTCTCCTATTAAAATACTGACGCTATTACTCATTAGCACACTCTTAGAGATGTTCACCTGCTAGATGAACATGGTCTTTCTGTCTGAGGGAACTGGAGTTATAGTTTCTCCTTCTTGACATGTGTCTTAGCTCCCAGAGGAATTTAATTTTCTTCATATTTCCCATGAAGAATGTTCCATTGACAGGAATACATGGGTCACCAGCAGTACTTCTGGATAGTGCCCTAAATTTGCCTAGGGTGATGAGGTAAAAGGCAAGTTCTGCACTGCTCAGCTTGCTTAGGAATCAAGCACTTCTGGGCATGCACAGAAGAGACATCTGGAAACTTCACTGTGAAAAAGGAATCAGCCGACTGTCACTCCTACTGAAGATCTTCCACTTGCATGGAACACTTCAAGCTGATCTTGGCCAAAGAATGGCCACCTTGGCCAGGTGTTTATGAAATCTTGGCCACCTTGGCCAGGTGTTTATGAACCTGCATTGGAAGGGGAACCTTCTAGAACTGTCAGTTTATACAGATGCAGAAATACATCAGCCCTAAGTTGTTCTGAAGCCACCAGATTTGGTGCTTGTGCTCATGTTCTCTTTGACCTTAATACTTCTGAAACTCCATTTTCTCCTCCACACACCAAATCCCACCCAAAGCAATCTACAACTTGATGGTTAGAACATTCCCTCTGAGGGAAGTTTGACTAATATCAAACAAATAAACTTCAATTCCTGTCTCCCATGTTTGATGTGAGTAAGAATGTCTTCTAGAGTAGAAATACTATTTGCTGTCACTTTTTTTTTTTTTTTTTTTTTTTAAGAAAGCTCATAATGAAATGTCACCTTGTCTGGTTATCACTATGTGATGGGGGGTTTCCATAGTGATCAGAGAAAGTTTAATTAGAATACAGAAATCTTGGCACTGTGTGGTTTGGCCCAGTTTGATGACATATGTAATGCCCCTTAGCCTCAACCAAACAGTGCTGCAAGTAATTAGTGACAAGTGGTAGATCTCAACACTACTTAATCATGATCAATTCTCCCAGAATAACTCATTTTTTGAAAAATTATTCTGCAGCACATGCCAGCATTTCAGAGGGGCAAACGAAAGAAAAAGTTTGAAACATTGTAAATACATAAAAAGGGAGAGGTTTGATGTCAAGACCTCAGCTAGTGTGAGTTTTGCACTGAAGAGATGGCTGAATAGCATATTTCAATTTTTAAAAGACTTTCAATTGTTATTTCAATTATAAAAAATTAAAAAAAATAAAAACCCACCAAAAAAAAAAAGCAAATTGTTAATTACTATGTGGCATATAGTTAAATTGTTTTTCTTCCAGCTTAGTTTGACAAAGTTACAGAGAAGTTTTTTCACAGCCTGAGGGAAGACATCCATCTGGCTACGTGCCAGAGTAGTCATAACCTAAAATGACTGCCCTGAAATCAGCTGCAGCAAAACAGCATATTTACTTCTTAGTCCTACCCCCAGGGCTAATGTGTTAACATTAAGAGCCGCGTAATTTTTTAGATATGGAAATGTGTTTTGAAAATGAAACTGCTTTAAAAAAAAATGAATGAAGCATTCCTCCTGATGACGGCTTAATAGAAAGATGAAGCGGGTAGCGGATTATTCTTTTCTGGTGATAAGAGTAGTTATATACTTCCAGAAGTTGTTATAAAAACAGAGTGAGGAGAAAACACATGGAAGAAAGAACCGCGATTTATGTCTGTAACACTGTGACCAACAAACATTTCTGAAACCAAACTGTGCTTAAATGCTACTCTGGTTTTAGTAGCGCACATTGATTATTTCTTCCAACCCACTAATAGTTACATGGGAACAGAATCTGCACAGCCAGAACCATTTCTGTGTATAATACCAGCATGATCAGAAATTGCCAGAACTGCTCCATGGCTAGAACTGAACCATCATTTTGCCTCCACCACGTGCTGAGAGCAGCTACCTGAGTGTATTACTACTGTAAATGGCAGTGATGTGACTGGCCTTTTAACAAGCCTAAGGTTGTTACTTTTGCCAGATGTGTATTTGCCCTGGTGTTTATCCATAGCCAAACTGTGACATGAACTTTATGTTCCAGACTGATACCATTAGAATTGCATAGGGAACTTTAAAATTTTAGCATTTCTTTTTGTTCTTCAACTAAATAAAACCTCGAGGTTATATACATTGTGCACATAATGGAATTGAGCGGCATATATCTTCTTTAACATACCACGACTCTTGCACCATTGATGAACTTAGTTAAGATTCTCCTGACACCACTATTCCAATTACTTGGACTTTAGTAGTTATATGAGTTAGAACCAGTTTTTTAGCTGGGACCGGTGTACTTAATTTTGGTAGACTTTGTTATCTCATGTGAATCAGTCACCTCTACATGGTGACAGCTACCACACTCAAAGTGCGAATCATTATCTACTAAAACATGTCTCTGTTTCAAAGGTCTCCACCTGTGCTGGAACACATGCCATACACTGAACCCTCACCTATCATTTTGGAAGGCCTTCTTACAAGCAAAACTTCTTTATATATAATGGTTTGTAGATACTTGGCACTGCACACAGGAACTTTGATTCTCTTTCCAGTGATAATGGTAACACAAGCGTTACATCATCCAAGTTCTGATTACATTTCATTTGAGTGAGTGGTACTTCAGTGATCCATCAGGATGACTAGCAACATAGATATCTGTCTGAAGACAAATTGAGAGCAAAGTCCTTCTTGGTTGGAGTCTTTCACAGCATAAATATGAATATTTAAAGTCAGCTACTCGCTAAGCAGCTAGAGCTCTCCGAGATGTGTCAGCTGCTACATATTTTTAACTCCCTTCCTGTTGCTTCTACTCTTAAAGTTTCTTACATACTAATAGCATTCTAGAAAACAACATATTTAGCCTTATCATACAGATGAGGATGACTAATGTACCATTGCTGTAAAAAAAAAAAAAATGAAATGGAAGTGAGAACATTTCTAAGATTATTTGACTTGTGTCATAGATTCATGGAATGGTAGACATAGACTTCAAAACTCAAAAACTTCTTGAGGCATCACCACAACCACCCTCCTCAGTCAGGATAAAGTAATAGCTTGTGTCATAGGTGTTTCTTGAGAGACGTGTAATGAGGAAGAATCTACAACTTCTTAAGCAGACCCACTTACTACTTCATTATTCTTACTGTTAGTTCATACTCCTGGTATCTAATCTGCTTCAATTTAAAACCATTACTTCTTGTCACCTCCCTCTTGAACATGGAAAACAGATTATTCCCTGCATCTTTACAACAGTGCTACATAATTTAAAACTGCTCTCATGTTCTCCCTTGGGCTTTTCTTCTTTGGCTGCACACCATAAAATTACATTTTCTGGGCTTCTGTTGATTCTGATTTCCTTAGGACTCTTTCCATTTGGCTCCAGTTTTTCTTGGAGTGCAGTCTCCAGTGCTGAGAGCAACAAAAGAATTATTTCTGATGCCTTGCAAGTTGTACCCTTGTTCATCCACAAGAGAATTATGTCAGCCCTCTTCAGTGTATGTTGCCAACATGCCATCTTTACCAGGAAGATCCTATAGGACAAGTGCCAACAAAAAGGAATTTCATGAAACTACATTCCAGAATCCTTCTCTTGGAGAGGAATAGGGTTATAGATCTCCCTGTTTGCTTTTTAAAGCATAATATTAATACAGAATTGATTTGGCTTATACTCTTGGAATATGCAGATAACTGAGCAGGACTGAGATTGCATGACAGCAACATCTTCCAGAAAGCAAATATATATTCCATGGTTCACTGAAGCACTGCAAAGTATTTTTGCACTTATCCTTAAAATCATTGGTCTTTCAGTTTTAATCTGTCAGACCCACCATTCCCACTAGGAGTGGCAGATGGGTTTTTCATTAAAGTTGACATCATGGGTCTTGCAATACTGTTTCTTGATTTCTTATTAGGATAAAGTTGTGCTTCCTACATGTAAAAGTGGCTGAAACAATCACGTTTCCGACACTCGATTTTATCAGTGTTGCCAGCAAGTCAAAGATGTGATCCTTCCCCTCTATCCAGCACTGTTGAGGCCTCATCTGGAGTACATTTTCCAGTTCTGGGCTCCTCAGTACAAGAGAGACATGCATGTACTGGAGACAGTGCTGTAAAGGCCCACACAGTTGATCAAGGGATTGGACCATCACCTGTATGAGGAAAGGTTGAGAGCTGTGACTGTTTAGCCAAGGGAAGCAAAGGCTCAGGGAAGATCTGATATAAATACCTAATAGGAAAGTGTGAAGACAGAATCAGGCTCTTTTCAGTGGTGCCTAGTGACAGGACCAGAGGCAATGCACACAAACTAGAACACACAAGGTTCCATCTGAACATCAGGAAACACTTTTTTTCCTGCAAGGGTGACCAAGCACTGGCACAGATTGCCTAGAGAGCATGTGGAGTCTTCATCTTTGGACATATTAAAAAAAACATCTGGACATGGTCCCAGGCAACCTGCTCTGGGTAGCCTTGCTTGAGCAGGGGGGTGGACCAGATGACCTTCAAATGTTCATTTAACCATTCTGTGATTCTAACAATACAGGATAGAAACAACTAGGTAGACCCTGAGAAAAATCAGAGATTCAGTATCGAATGACGCAATTTCCAGAATGATAGACCTTTGCAATGGGCAGTGAGATCTTAGTAGTTGAGATTAAAAGAGCCCATATTCCAGAAGGCAAGACATGCTGGGTATATACAGAACCATCCCCTATAACAAAATTTCAGCAACATGTTGGCAAGGCTTGCTGGGCCTCAGGAACACATTGTATTTCAGCTTTCCATGAATATTCAGTTAATTTACATTCAAAGGCTCCATATAATCACAGTTTCTTTATTCTGGTCACCTTTAATCATCCTTCCAGTTTTCTTTTTGGCATTGATAAAACACTTCTTTCAGCTTTTGATTCACCTGACTTTTAGCTGTTACATTTCCTTTTTGCCTTTCCGGAAATACTTTCCTGAGTTCACTTTATCTCATCCTGTTTGCTTAAGGAATCTTAAATCATATAATGGCAGATACTCTTCTGGTTATTAACAAAAGTATAGGAGGAGTTCAGTCATAAATTACTTTATGCTATAGCTCTTACTCATGCCAGCTGCAGGTTTCTTGGCCAATAGTGTACCCAGAGAAGAAAAGACATTCAGAAAGTCTGGATCGCAAAAGTAGGAACTGGACAACTGTGGATTTTCTGTGCTCAGTGTCAGAAACCTTTAAGTTCACTTCAAGCAAGTTCAAGAATGCAGGTTATAGAAGGTGTGTAGCAGTGAAGGGAATAAATAACAATTTGCAAGGTTAAATGGGAAATGACAGCTGGTCCAAAATGGCCATAGGACATCTATCATTCTCAGAAAACCCAGGTTAACCTTTGCATAACAGCTTTATATCATCAATATCATCACTGCAGGGGCTTTCTACAGCCCTTAAATAATGATGTATCTCTGCATAATGCTAAAATAAACAATAGATTTAAATTCAGAAATTTATACTTCTTTCAGTATCTAGAGCCTGTGAGCTTTTGATGAAAAGATGCATGTATTTTGATCTTAATTCTTAAGAATGAACTTAAAGAAGAAGATATGTTTTTCTTATATTATTATTCAAATAAGACCACTGTGTTCTAGGATATTAATTACTAAATAGACACTTTCCCTATGTCCACCAGTAGAGCAAGATGCAGTAAGATTTTTACACCATTTCCATCCCTACATCTGTGCAAGATGTACAATTGGGAGACAAGATATTTTGTTGTCCTTCATAATCCCATGTGCCCTAAATCAGTGATCAAGGCTGTAACTGTAATATAGCCAAAACCACTCCTTTAATTCTATAAATAAAAGGACAGTGCTTTTGGGTAGCTGATCATCCAGCATAAGTGTAGTACTCTCTGTCATATTAGATCAGACAATTTCTCCAAATTTGTCTAGAGAGTATATTGGTGAGGAAACAAGAAGGGACCTATTGAACTTTTATCTTGATTTTTTTATCTTGAACTTTTATCTTGATGTTTTATCTTGATGTTTGCTACACTGATTTAATGCTCAGTATATTATTTGTTCTCCTAATTCATTCACTAAATGTTTTTAAATATTTGGGGTTTGTGTTCAAGAAATGTTTCAATAAGTATGTCAACAGCAAAAGAAAGACCAGGGAGAGCCTCCATCCCCTGCTAGACACAGGAGGAAACATGGCAATGTGTGATGAGAAAAAGGCTGAGGTACTCAATGCCTTCTACGCCTCAGTCTTTAATAACAAGACTGGTTGTACTGAGGGAATGCAGCCTCCTCAGCCAGAATACAGAGACTGGGAGAACGAACCCCCCACAATCCAGGAGGAGACAGTCAGTGACCTGCTGCATCACACAGACACACACAAGTCTATGGGACCAGATGGGATACACCCGAGGGTGCTGAAGGAGCTGGCTGGGGTGCTCACCAAGCCGCTTTCCATTATTTACTAGCAGTGCTGGCTGACCAGGGAGGTCCCGACAGATTGGAAATTGGCCAATGTGACACCCATCTATAGGAAGGGTCAGAAGGATGATCTGGGAAACTACAGGCCTGTCAGCTTGACTTCAGTACCTGGAAAGCTGATGGAGCAGCTCATCCTGAGTACCATCATGCAACACATGAGGGAGAACCAGATGCTCAGGCCCAGTCAGCATGGGTTTATGAAAGGCAGGTCCTGCCTGACAAACCTGATCTCCTTCTACGACAGGGCAACTTGCTTACTGGATGAGGGAAAGGCTGTGGATGTTGTCTACCTTGATTTTAGTAAGGCCTTTGACACCGTTTCGCACAACATTCTCCTGGTGAAACTGGCTGCTCCCAGCTTGGATGGGCACACGCTTTGCTGGGTAAAAAACTGTCTGGATGGCCGGGCCCAAAGAGTTGGGGTGAACGGAATTAAATCCAGTTGGCGGCCGGTCACAAGTGGTGTCCCCCAGGGCTCGGTTTTGGGGCCACTCCTGTTTAACACCTTTATTGATGATCTAGACGAGGGGATCGAGTGCACCCTCAGTCAGTTTGCAGATGACACCAGGTTGGGTGGGAGTGTTGATCTGCTCGAGGGCAGGGAGGCTCTGCAGAAAGACCTGGACAGGCTGGAGCCATGGGCTGAGCCCAACTGGAGGAGTTTCCATAAGGCCAAATGCCGGGGGCTGCCCTTGGGCCACAACAACCCCCAGCAGCGCTACAGGCTTGGGGAGGAGTGACTGGAGAGCTGCCAGTCAGAGAGGGACCTGGGGGTGTTGATTGACAGCCGGCTGAACAGGAGCCAGCAGTGTGCCCAGGTGGCCAAGAAGGCCAATGGCATCCTGGCTTGTGTCAGCAATAGCGTGGCCAGCAGGGACAGGGAAGGGATCTGACCCCTGTACTCGGCACTGGTGAGGCCGCCCCTCGATTCCTGTGTTCAGTTTTGGGCCCCTCACTACAAAAAGGACATTGAATGACTCGAGCGTGTCCAGAGAAGGGCAACGGAGCTGGTGCAGGGTCTGGAGCACAGGTCGTACGGGGAGCGGCTGAGGGAACTGGGGGTGTTTAGTCTGGAGAAGAGGAGGCTGAGGGGAGACCTCATCGCCCTCTACAGCTCCCTGAAAGGAGGTTGCAGAGAGCTGGGGATGAGTCTCTTGAACCAAGTAACAAGCGATAGGACAAGAGGTAATGGACTCAAGTTGCACCAGGGAAGGTTTAGAGTAGATATTAGGAAGCATTTCTTTCCAGAAGGGGTTGTTAGGTGTTGGAATGGGCTGCCCAAGGAGGTGGTGGAGTCCCCATCCCTGGAGGTGTTTAAGAGTCAGGTTGACATAGCGCTGAGGGATGATATGGTGTAGTTGGGAACTGTCAGTGTTAGGTTAATGGTTGGTCTGAATGATCTCCAAGATCTTTTCCAACCTAGATGATTCTGTGATTCTGTGATATCAGGAGCAAAGCTGAGCCCAGGAAGAAGGAGGGATGGGGAAAGAAGTTTTCAATATGTGGTAATGCTTCTCACAGTCTTACTCTCTCCATTAAGTGGTGTTGTTGTTGTTGTTAGTGGCTGTATCAAATTTATGTTCTTTTTTTCTATCCCTAACTAGTCTGGGGTTTGCCTGTGCCTTAAAGGATGACATCATCCCTCCCTGTCCTTATTTCAATTTTCTGGGCCTTTTGCTTTCCTCCTTCCCAGTGCTGGCCGAGAAGGGGAGAGCGAGCATCTACATGGTGCTCAGTTACCCTCTGAACTCAAACTACAGCCGAAGTGGGTTTAGGTCAACCCATAACATCAACAATTTTTTTGGCAATGGCAGAAAGACAATTTTACCTGAAATGTCTCTGCCCTTCTTGAAAGCATATGAGGACAGAAATTGGCAAAATATTTTCTCTGGGTGTGTTTTTCTGACTTTGCATGGAACAATGCAAAATTTAGGGAAAATTAATATTAAACTTGTATTTTAATATACATCATGCTTCTTCATGTGTTTATGATGATATTATGATTTCAAATGTAAATTATTTCCCACTCAATCTAAACTGCTTTAGTGGTAAAATTCATTCCTGTGCAAAGCATAAACTACACAGAAGTTTAAAATAAGTGTTCTAACAGTGACTTAAGGACCTGTTAGACTCCAGCTAGCTTCTGAACATGGAGAGTCTTCACTTCTTTAAAATACAGTTTTTAATGTAATGGTTTATACACATAGGCACAATAAAAAGGCCAAACATCAATGCCTAAGAAATAATCCGAATTGCTTTTCTTTCTTTTTCTCCTAAGCTAAATAATTAAAAAATAATGGGCTAACAACATTAACAAAACAGTAAATGTTCAAAAATGCATAGTTCCTTTCTTTGAAATGTCAAAGTCCATACTCCACTTTTATATACAAAAAGAGTCATGATTTAATTTTCAAAACTGTTCCACTTAGTTTGGTGTCTCTGTTTTCTGGACTCAACACACTTCAGTTTTAAACTTTTATCTGTCTGAAATTAGGCAAAGTTGCCTGAATTTTTTGAAAATATTAGCCAAAATAAATTGTCAAAAGCAATATATATAATCTTAGAAAAAGCAGCTCTAGAAGGGAAGGAACATCTGAAAGTTACAATTTCTGTCCAACAGGAACAGCATATCTATAGAGTTTCTCTGAGATAACACTTATCCCGTCATTAAGTTCCTGCAAGATCTTTTTTGGTTTTGTTGAATCCGCACTTTCCAAGAGTAAAACATTATGTCTGAAGATTTTTACCCATAATGAGATCAGAAGTTGAACTCATAATCCATGCAATAACTACCAGACCCTGTGAGATAGTCTTTTATTATATGACTGATATATATTAATGTAAATATCATAGAAAACATATGACAATCCTATGCAAGACAAATAGTGGAAGTTGGCAAGATGATGTGTTTTCTGATAAGTCAATCAAACATTTAAAGACAAAAAATAAAAATTGAGCTCTAAATGTAAAAAGATATCAAAATTGTTCCTATTGAGGATTGTGACCCGACTGGAGAACATATCATCCATAAATAAATACATCTGGGTTATTTCTCAATCCACAGAAGCTGCCAGCACTACTTTCATGAAAGCTGTGGGAAGTCCCCGTGCCAAACTTCTGTAGGCAAATCAGAGATTCTGCTTATGATAATTGAGGTTTTATTTACCCTGATTTTTGGATATTTTCTTTGGCAGCTAAAGCTGCTCAAACACTTCAAGTGTCACCTGACGAGTTGGGTTAATTAAAGAAGATCCTCCAAGGTGGTATCTACTACTCTTCTGCCAAAGTTTTTTTCCTCAGCTATCTCAGAACCATCAAAATCAGACCTGTGTTCAGTCCTCTATTGCCACACTTCCTAGTGTTCATTAAACTTAAATCACTGTCAGGCTGAGACTCATGGAGCATTAGACATTTGTACATATATCTGCTTCTATTCACTCTGCAAAGGGAGGCAAACTGGACTATCATTGTGGCGGATCCTGTTTTAGGATTCTTAAAGAACCCTGGTCAAACGTATTAGCAAAAAGAATGATTTTTTAAAAGTGCAACTTAACAGAGTTCAGTGGCAAAGTTCACTCTATTATTTGCTACATGGAAGAAACATACAAAGTAATATGGAGTTAGAATCTATTTAGAATGATTTACACAGAGATCAGAGATGCAAGACAGTAAGGGAGACCCTCCCATTGAGTCATGAGGTTCAGAATGGACCCTCTTGCTTTTTATACTCCTGATGGAGCTTAGGTGCAGCTAGATCCACACCTAGTCTCAGACTTGGTCAACGGTTTATGTCTAAGAGATACAAAAGGAAAGGAAAACCTCCCATTGAGTCATGAGGTTCAGAATGGACCCCCTTGCTTTCTAAACTCTTTCTCAGAGAGGAGTCTAGGTGCAGCTGGATCCAGACTCAGTCCCAGACTTGGTCAATGGTTTATGGCTAAATCAACACTTTATATCACTTAGTTAGGATTTTAGTTTAACATGCTATTAATGACTTAACTTTCATTCAGGCATTTGCTGTTAGTTCACTCCAAAGTTTGAATCCTAGCTTTCCCAAAAATAGAGTATCAGGCACCAAATCTTATAAATATAAATAATTTAATAGAGTGGTACAGCAGCAGGATCAGCTTGAGTTGAGTGCTTCCAGAGAGAGAGGCAGGAGGCGAGAAAAGAGAGACTGAAAAAAAGAAATCCCTGGACAATTATGCCCCTACAGACTATTCACCTGCCCTTTTGGTCCAATAGCGATTCTTGTCGGAGCTTCTTCTGACACCTTATTGGATTCCTTCACTGTCTCCAGACAGGCCATTCATTATCTTGTCAAGTTGCAGCTGTTGTTGAAAGTTGTAGCCTTGAAGACTCCTTATCTTCTGATTCACGCTGGCTCTGGAGGCCACTGTTTTGACAGTAGCTACAAGTTCAGTAAATCTAAGTGAAAGTTTAAAGCTTGTGACCTAAGGCTTCAGCAAATCTAGCTACTCATGCTGAGTAAAGCTAAGCAAACAGCACACTAAACCACACAACATTATAACTCTAAGTGATTAATTCTATTTAAAACCTACTTATTTAAGCTAAACAACTAGTATCTCAACATTGAGAGGTGTCCCTGCTCAAGGGGAGAATTGCCTGGCATGCAGTTAGGGAGAACTCAAATTGGGCTCATCCAACAATCTGCCATTGATGAAAAATCTCGTTGACTTGAGGAGCAAGCATGAGGTGTCCAAGCTCAAAGGAGATCACCACCATGTAGCCACACTAGCAGGGAAATCTCAGATAAGGCTCACTTGAATAAGGCTCAGATAAGGCTCACTGTCATATTTATGGGATAAAGTTTTTGGCTCATAATCAAATTGCATACAATGAGAGAGGTATGCATGAGACTCCTTGTCACTCTGCTCCATTGTGGTTTTCCTAGAGGAGTTCTTGGCCTGGCTATGGCTAAGGCGTTTACCTCCTTTGGACCCTGTACCAAACTACTGCTAGTTCAGTTAATGTTCAAGTGCATTTGTCACACTCATAATTTCTTAAATCACTCTGCCACAAATTGTGATAGCTTCTCTGGAAGCCTCCTTATTCACCCACTAAAAACAGTGCATCATACAGAGATATGACAGAATCCTTTCAATTTTCAAATGCAATTAAATGGTGATCTCGATTAAATAAATGCCAAATCAAGGTCAACATTGAGAAAAAAAAAAAGTCCCCTTGAAGGAATTTCAGGATCTGCTACAACTTCTCCAATGTGCTTAAAAATTGATGGCATACCTTTGGACAAATCTGTATTGCAATAAACCATAAATCTAGTAACAATGCATCCTGCGGTCTCTAAAACAGACATCTCTATATGAACAATCCTTTTGAACACTTGCATTGAAGACATCTTCAGCTTCAAAGAGCAAACCACGGACCTGGGTCGGTGCAGAAGATTTGAAGGATTTATTATATAAGCCTGCATAGCAGCCTTAACTAAGTAGATTTGAAAACTCTTTTTTCTGGAAGCCAAAACAATTAAATCTTATATGATTAAAATCTCTATGACTGAAAATTACAGGTGTGGAACATACCTTGTAGTCTTTGTCATACAGCTGAGAAAAAGCTTGCCATTTTTATGGTAGTGATTCTTTCCGACAGCTCTGTATGCTGCTGAGTAAAATCAAAGAAGGAATTTCTCTGGCAGCAGGAAACAAGTGTAAGACTTTAGAGCTATCTGTGTCCACTAGACACCTACTTTTTAGGTCTTGCCTTGGTTCAGTCTTACACCTGCAAATTAGTTCTGTTGTATTTTTACGATACAGAAATGGTTGAAACATTCTTGTTAAGACGTCTTTCAGTATAAAATTATTTTTTTCTAAACATCTATGGGAAGTTTTTGTAACTTGTTAGACAAAAGAAAAATCTCTAAATCTCTATTATCACTTTCTGCAGAAGGAAGAGAGGAGGATTTTTAAATAAAAATATCTCAATTTTCAGGTTTCAAAAGAATAGACAGAAATACCC
>NW_020799097.1:45070859-45105413 GCF_003259725.1 Athene cunicularia | reverse complement strand
AAAAAAAAAAAAAAAAAAAAAAAAAAAAAAAAAAAAAAAACAAAAAAAAAAAAAAAAGGCCAGGGTAGAACTGGAAAAGGTTGACTGAAAAGCTAGAAGTGTTTTACTTGAAACCAAAAAAAAGGTTTTCACCATCTATTTTCATAGCATCCCCAGTGGCATCTGAAATGCAGACATCTGCTGCAAACATCCCTCTTTAATTATGTCATCAGTTATTTTTAACTAGACAAACTTATCTCAGAGATTTAGATCCATGCTAAAGGCTTTCCACCTTAGATCTTTGCTCAGATCCATACTTCAACAGCACTGGAACACCTTCCCCATTTTTAATGCACTTACTGCATTAAAATGCTGCTGTAGGATAGGGAAATCTTCCCATGCCATTCAGTAACTGGTTTCTAGTCAAGATTTTAAAGGAAAAGGCAGGTGCAAATAGAAAAGGGTAAAGGAATGTAGCATAAGAAAAAGGATGCAAAGCTGAATATGGTCTCTCATTTTACAACACTCCAAAGTTATTTATGAGATAAGATAATCCCTCTGGTTGTCGTTAGAAGCTGAGATACAATTTATGTATCTGTATTTATATAGCTCCAAACAATGACAGAGACCAATACATGCAGTTTCTTTCTTGCTATCTTTAAAAAAATATCTGAAAAGGAGAAAAGTAAATTTCATGTCAATTGTGAGTTACCCATGGATCTTTTTTGGTTTACTTGCCATTTTTATTAGATGATGATGACATACCATTTTAACCCAACCATTAGTGTCCCTGTAAATTCATGGAAGACCTAAAATTACACTTCCCAGAATTAATAGTTTAAGCTTTCTGACATGAGATGTCTCCTTCACATAATATGCCCTCACCTATTTTCAGTTTCCCTGGCAGCCTCCTTCCAGTCTGTATAGAACTTGTGGATCAACGTTGCCTTTTGTATTTGCACGTCTGACCAGTGTCAGAGTGATGGCTCTCCCCTCTGAGAACAGTGGATGGAGAGCTAGATCGAATCAAAAACTTTGTAAGCTTAACATTAAGAACAGGATGAACTGTATTGCAAAGGTAATGGCAAATCTAGACAGACTTTTGTTTTCTACAAAGTTAGAGATGAATCTGCAGTAATTGAAATCTCTGCTCTTAAACACTCTCAGCAGCAGATTTTCCCCCTATAGTTAGTGTCTTATCTCTTCTAACGAACTGCAGAACTTTGTTTTACCTTTCATGGCCGTTTCAACTCATATCCCTACTCTTTGACTGCCAGGAACCCTGCTGACCATGTATGTTTCCTGAGCTCTACGGCTTCCCTTATCAATTTTCTGTATTTCATAACTTAACAGCTTCTGATTATTTCCACATTTGTTTTCTGCTTATTATCTGGGGGATATTATTTATATAAAAATATATGTATTTATGGATATAAATCACTGTTCAATGACTTAGAGCAAATGTGTTCTTAAAAGACTGGAAGTGCATGCTATCTGGGGAGGGAGTGATTCAAAAATTGCAAGGAGCTATCCTAACATAAATGGCTGAGAAATTTTTGTCCAACTCATTTAAGATTATCTAGAAAACATTACAAGCATTGTTTGCATTTAATATTGAATTCACATTGATATGCATAAATGAAGCAAGCTAGCTGCTTCATTTCATATTCAGCCTGCATAATTTTTAATACATATGTAAAAATAAGAATGTTACATTAGTTTTCTGTTGAAAACTGGAGAATATTCCCTACTGTGCTCTGTAACTTGAGGATACGAGAAGTTTAAAAGAATTTGTATGCCACAAGTATGTATCCAGACCAGTAGTTTTTGATCAGGAAACACAAATAAATCAAACTCACTTCAAAAAGATTATTTGATTTTCATCATTTTCAGAAAATCCAATGTCTCGCAAAAGAACTTGAACTTTTAAAGACTTAGGAAAATATATGTTTGGTATAAAAATACAAAGTAGAAGAATCCAAAGTCCAGTTTAAATAATTATTAATCGTAGCTTGTGTGAATTTCAGAATACACAGATGGTAATTATTTCAGACTTTATGGAAGCAATTTTTCATGTACAGACAAGCTTTTGGCAAGGCTCACTTCTCAATAAAGTGAGTTGGACTGCAGATGCAACAGGAAAATCAGAAGTTAGATGAACATTTTGCAAAGCATGACAAGATGGGGCAAAAATAGGTATCGAATGTCAATAATGATCTCCCAATGAGTTATCAATGGTAGAGCATGATGATAAGTAAGAATTTAATAGCCGCAAGTAGTTATTCCTGAGTTGCAAACCAGGTTATAGGTACTGAGAGAAGGAGGAGGAGAAAAGGTAAGAGTAAAGGTAAGAGAAAAGCTTCAAAAAGCAGTTTTAGAGACTTTGTTGATACTGAATTCTCAGAAGAGCAATTGTTTATCTACATACAAAAGAGAAAAGGGTTAATTATCCCACAGGTTTGTACAGGGGAAGAAGAATGATACAGTTGTCAGGCAGTCTACCCAATCTCTTGGTGTCCTTCTTATAAATTCTGAGTTGATTTAAAGCTCTTATAACCCTTTTCCTGGCAGTGGGATCAGAGAAGTTAACTTGTTTACAGCTGGTATACAGCTTATGTTGGCCTCCCTTATAGCAACACAATGCTTCCCCCAAGCCTTTTCAAATAAAGCTTTTCTTCCCTCCTGTACTTAGTACAGGACTGCTAAAACCTCCTGTTTAGCAAAGCACTTATTAAAAAATCAATTAAATGCTCACCCTGAATTTGAATGGGCTGTGTGTCAGACTCCTCACTAGCTGTTCACTTAAAAAACACCAGCAATCCCACTGATTTCAGCTAGACAACTCTCATTATGCCCTTAATGCTATGCTTAAATAGAGTCTCAGTCTCAATGTGGGCCTATTGATTGCTGAAATCTTACAAAACACCTTGTTCCATAAAAGACCAATAACTAAACTTCAGCATAAATCTGTCATTTTAACTAATCATTACCATTTAAAGCCTATTTTTATAAAAGAGATATCCGGAACTTCTGTAAAAATCAGATACATTTATTTTATCTGATATATTTAAATGATACATTGACATAAATGTTCTGTATCATTTAAGCACTGAGGAAGAGAACAAATTCGTTTTGTTTTCCATGCACGTCTAAGTAGGGGATAGCTGGCAAGCTTAATCCATTTTGTTGTGCATTATCCTCCAACTGACTGAACTACCGATTCTCTTTTGAAACAGCTCCTGAACTGATGAAGTTTAAAGCCTGGCATGATAAGTCAAACAGATCAGAGACCATTTCACTAGCAGGCATCCATGCGCAGGTGGTAGAGTTTAGCTGAAGGTGGTAGTTTGGCCCAACAACTCGACGTGAATCATCATGTCAGCAACTTTACATAATCACTCTTTTGCTATTATGTGAACAGCAGTGAAGGTATCTATTTTATTGTACAGACAGCTACATGGCGAATGAGAACAATCATATCTACCATTAGACTGGTAATAATTTCTGCAAGCATGCATATATGCCCTGCCATTACTATGGATAATGATTTATTATTTTGTTATAAGTCTTGTGGACAAGAAAGTGTGAAGGAAAACAAACTGTGTTGTGCTTCTCCATGTGCTGAAGGAAAAAGACATGATCCTAAATCAGCCTTCATCAACTTGCTCTAGAATTAGGTGAACAGCTCTTCTGGAGTGTTAGGAGCCTTCAGAACCACAATGAAACAAGACATCAAAATGTGAGAACCTTTTCTCATATAGCTCTTATTACGTTACATTACATTGGTGTTAGAGAAACACCAAGAGTACTCAGGCAAGACTGGAAAAGATTGCTGTATCATTACAGATAATAGAGGGTAAGTACACATGTCTTTGTGTGTGTGCACATGTGTGTGTGAGAGACAAAGTGGCACACCAATCTTACCAAGTGGTATATGGCTGTGTGTATGTGCCTCAGATCAATAGTAGAATTTGGAAGGAGACATTTAGGCTCCCAAGGCTTCCAGGCCAGAGTACTCTTGCTACTTCTATTCTTGCTTAACTTACACCTTTTTCCTTTAATATTTTTATTACATTGTCACTTAAATACCAAAATAGGAAGAGCGAGCAATTTTTTGTCAGTGAGATATCATGTTGAATCTGTATTCAACAGACCCTTTCAGGAATGGACAAAAGACTATACAGCACATGAAACCAAAATGTCGTTCTTAGACAAAGCAGAATGTAGGACTCAAGGTAGCCTCTATGTGGCCGAGAACTTCAGGGGTTTTAAATGTTTGTCACAGAAGAAACAGAAGTGTGTTGTTGCACTGTGAAAGAAGAATCCTGATGAAAGCAACTGAGAGAAGCTAAATTTCAATCTATTTAAAAGTTTAAAATATTTAATGGTGTTGGTCCTATTTCTGTTATTGCCCAGCTGCTCACAGTAATTTTGACATTTGGCATAGAGCAGTTCCCTTGCTGGTCCTACCAGCAGCGAGGCTGATGATCAATTGGAGAGGAAGTCTAAATATCCAGTCACCAGAGAAATCCCTGCAGATTGTGGTTTATGTACATCAGTTAGTGATTTACAACTAGATTCAAGGCCAGAACTAACAATTGGGTGCTCTAGTCTAAACTCTTATGTATCACAGCCTATAAAAATTTATCCCGATGCCCTTGAATGCAGACCCATAGCTTGGATTGACTGATTCTCTCTGTCCACACGAGCAATCTGAACTTTCAGACATGTAACTCACAAGCCAGAATCAAGTAAACCTGCCTCCACTGTCAACACTGATTTGCCAAAACATGTTACTTTCTTTGTTGATATTTCTATGAGATGAAATGTAAAGTTTTGTGGTGAACTTCTCAACCTTTCTAACCTGCAGAGAATATCTTGTAGGACTTCTGCTGCAGTGTGTTGTGGGACAATTCATCCTAACTTAATGTTCTATATTACACAGAGGTATATTCTCCACCCTTTTTCTTTCTGTCCTTTATGCAATTCAGACATATGCAGTGACTTCCTCTGAAAGAGATCTGAATGCCTTGCAGATATTACAAGAGAAGACGCAACAGAGAGACCAAGGACAAAATATTAAAGACAGAAGTGGCAGATATCAAATGCTTCAAATGTTGTAGAGTCTCCATGGTCCCACTGCAGAGAACTAATATCCAATACCAAAATTAAAGCTGTTTGGCCTTGTTCTCTGGTAAGACTATACTGATGAACTGTGGGTTTCAAACAATTACTTCAAATTGACCAGTCAACTGGCAAGCTGCAGGCTGTTGGTGCCATTATAAAAATTGTTTCCTCAGGGGTTTTGAGAACAAAAAATATTACCGCAAATGATAACTGGCTTTCAGAAAATGGGATTGATAGTGGTAGGTCTACTTATTCCTAAAGCCACCATATTTATTGTGCATGCTGAGAAAAAAAGTGCATTGTGACTTCTCAGCGGACCCAGTGGTTTCCAAAAACAATAGATCAGTGCAGAAGTATGACACAACAATATTGTACATATACAGCACATGTTGAGTTTCCCGGTCATAATGCATTAATTATACACACAGAGCAAAGAAGTATTAATAGTTATGCATCACAGGCAGCCTGCATACATATGGTAAATCTGGTGCTTGAAAATTACTATGCCTTTCCAAAAAGTCTTCTACATATGTATAATAATAATAATAATATGATGGGAGAGGAATAATGAGGAGCAAGGAAGCTAAAGAATATAATGAAGTAAATGCCTCTATAGGTACAATTAACCTAGATATCCCAAAATTATATCCAACAAATGAAGACGTCTGGCTCTATTAATTGCGCTCACAGTGTTCATGTGCTCTGCTGTTCAGAGGCTGCCCTTACTTATCACTTAATAGTGGACAAGCACAAGCTGTTAGGTACAGTGAGTAAAGAGCAGGGCAGATTTATGACATTATAAGTCCTATGCTTAGCCAAGCAGAGACCCTCTTCCCTTACAGTCACATTGATAGGGATGGGAAGAAGCAACCTTCTTTATTTTGGAGAACTGCCCTTTTTGTCCTGGTTTCTGAAATTGAACCAGAACAACATGGGACAATTCAGAAAATTCACATACTTGCAGTGACAATGGAAAGTCAGCCTGGAAAAGCTGAAGGCAAGAGACTCTTTTCTCCACATCACTGGAACCAAACAAACAAACATTGTCCTCCTAACACAACATCACTGAATCAAAGGACTTTCTCTCCGTGCATTTCTGAAGCACTCTCATATGAAATGAACCTAGACATACATTTGGGGTGCTTTAGCCAACATACTCAACTAGAGACTACCTCCCTCTTCAGTACAGGGTCCCAGGGTCAAGGGGAGAAGGAATGGCATATGTGTTTACATTCACAGAGGCTCAAATATCTTACTGATTTGACATGCATATGGATTGCACATTACCACAGGATTTGTTTTACAGATATATGTTTTTCAAACTCCTGGGATTGAAAGATTGTTAATATTTACGGAGGATTAAATACTTGCTTAATTTCAGACTGGTTTGGTAAGGTCTCTGTCAAATAAAGTATTAATTCAAATGTAAATTACAGCAGTTTTTAGTTTGGAGATACAAGGTGCCATATAATTGACTGATATAGATGGGTTGTAATTTCAAATACATCAGTAAACTGTTTTGTGGAACTGAAAGGGAAGAACTGAAAATGTAGAACTGAAAGCTTTTGGTGAAGGCAAATGCTGAGCATTATCTACTTACTAATTACATTGCGAAGTAAGGACAAAATTATAACATCAGACCATTCAACTGCTGGTTGCAAAGACCGTTTTTTATGGGGTTAGACAAGGTGCAATTAGTAAAATTCAACACAAACAAAAATTTCCAAACCTGAAACTCTGAACACCTCAATAGCAGTGGTGATCTACTCTCTGTATGTCTACACATCCTGGAGCTATGAAAGGAAACCCATGGTTGCCTGAGATGACTTTCCGCAAGAAACACAAGCAGTTCCCGGTGGTGGATGTCTATGCTGGAATTACATAAATTCTTCAGTTTCATAGGTTCTTCTCTTTTTACAGGATGCTGCCAAAATATCCAAGTATCTAGTCCTGCACAGGTTTCAGTAGCTGTCACCAAAGCTGTAAAGGCTCAGCAAGCTGCCTAAAGACAAACCGAATATAGAGCCAGGATGAACAGATGTTCTACAGTATCTGATCCCCAAAGACCCTTTTCAGTTCTTCCATCAGTTACAACTCATTTTCTTTCCTACCTGCAGTGACTCCTTAAACTGCGTATTCCCTCTTTAATAATGTTAGCTATATCCTTCTTTTCTTCTCTAGAGAACTCTGCCTCCAGATCTTTAAAATTTTGCAATAATATTCACCTTTACATTTTAGTCTCGTAAGACATGAATTCCCCACATATTCTCCACAGTCACCCAGCACAATGAGGCCATGATTTGCAATGTTTATTGTTTTCCTATATTATTTGCAAGCTGACTCTCTATAGGTTTTAAATACATGATATCAGCTGATGATGTGTTATAAGAATATGACATATTTTTTACTTATTTTTCATCTAATAGACCAAAGTGTCAGGTGAGGGGAAAAGTTCCCTTGAAGCATTAGAAATATCTGATTAATTTTTGTTCTGAGTTCACTGTGGCTGGAAGCACAGTTGCAGTCATATTTTGACACACAATATACTTTTCCTTCCACCACTCTGTAAAAAAGTTCCCATTAGAAAACCAAACTCTTTCCTCATACAGTCTCAGTGCTTAGTACTGGCAACCATCTTACAGCCTAGCAGAGCACGCTCATCACCAGTATTGTCTCTGTTACAGCAAGGTTATGTGAGCTCTTCACCACAACCCCCGAACTATCTACCAGGAAAGTTGGCTTCAGACAGCTTAGCATGACAGCAACTATTTCTGCTGTTGTTGCCAAACTTGTGACTTGATCATCAAAACATTGTGCATGCTTCCTATCCCCTGTTTCCGCATATTGGAAACATCTTCAGATTGATAAAGAGATGAGGATTTAAATACTGTGTGATAAAGGGCAATATCTGCTTCCAAGAAGTAATGGCACTGGGACAAAGAAGATGGAAATTGCAGTCATTGTACCAGAGCATAAGATATCAGACTGTGCTTATTCTAAGAAACACCAAAAGGAATAACAATAACCAGTGTTCTGGTCAAAGGTACAAGTCCAAAAATTACATATATGTACACAGAAAAAAAAAAAAAATAACATTTCAGAAAATCTCCACATCACCTCTTGGTAAATTGTTCAAATAGTGATCAACTTTGCTATGACATCCTATGCAGTTCTTAATGAGGACAACACTAGGAAATACTTTATCATCTTCTCATTGTATGAGTACATCACCATCTTGTCTCTAAATACAGAACAAGAAATGTAATTGAACACTTCTTTCTTTGAGCCTTATCATTAACTAGAATTTCCTTTATTCTTTTAGGGTTCTCTTAATCCCTCAAATCTTTCTCTTTTTTCTTTTTGGTCCTATAAGCCACGTGGGTTTTTTCCTGAAATCCTTAGTTTCCTGTAGCCAAAGCCAGAACTGTATACTGTCAAAAGTATTTGTATAGTTGCTCTATTTCTTAGTATCTCTAAACATCTGTGGTTAATCAGTGGAAGAGCACTGGACAATGTGAGCCTTCATCTGAATCAGAACAACCATTTTTATTTTCTGTTACATTCTTAACAAATTTGTGCATATCAGAACTATTAAATTACAATGCATTCTGATTATTTTCCCTATTTCTGCTTTTGATTCATGGATTTATATTCAAATTGTTGCCTTCAACTCATTTTATGAATGGTCTTATTGCCATAGCTGTCCTCTTTCCTATGGAATGGTGGTTTCCACAGGAGCTACAAGATAATACAGAAAGTTTTCATTGCCTTCTGCAAATGTTCTCCATTTCATGTGGTTCAAAATGTTCAGTGATATCAGCCTAAATTTTCATATGCAAGAGAAGATCAGTTAAAATTAACTGTGAGTGGGAGGGACTATGTAAATCTGCTGATTCTTCTCAGATCCTTTTAGGACTCCCAGATTTCACTTAGAGGCAGGGAGGCTCATTACTGCCTGGACTGCTACATTTATACCACAGACATAATCCTTCCTTCCTCTAAAATCCACCCACTTGAAAGGAAGTTGGTCCAGTTTTGTATTCTAATTGCCCCTTGATGAAACATTTTCAGAGCTCTCACAATGACTCTCGATGGACTTAGCCTGTTTAGTTCTGACGCATCAACTCACAAACATCATTTGCAACACACCTGTGGAACCTTTTTCTCTGAATTCCATTGCTAAAAGCCGAGTTGACAGTGGTCAGCCTTGTGAAGGGTTTGAATATGCAATTTACACAAGACAAGTCTCAGCCAGAATGAAATAGGTGCTTTGTATGTTCCCATTTTTGTATCTGTCCCATTTTACTCTGGATTTCAAGTGAGATACTGAAGCACTGCTAGGTAAGAAGAGCAAGCTGGTTTGGATGTACATGCAGGTTTGGTGGCTTATTGCTTTTATTTCACCTCCTTTCCCTTCAGTCTCTGCATGACACCATTTGTGTTCTAAATACACGTCACCATTGTAGGAGATGCCTTTTTCAGCCATTCAAGCTATAAAAGGCAAAGGCAGGAGCAGCAGTCTTTTTCCATTCTAAAAGTCTTTCCACAATTGTTTCATCTTCCCAGTCTGGAACTCAAACACTTATCAAGGGAGTGAATTGGTTCTTCTCACAGCCTATGGGGCTAAGAGGGTGCCTTAACTGCCAGGCTATGCTGTCTGTGTTAGAGTCTCCATCCTTCTTATTGAAGCTGTGTCACTACACAGAAAAAAAAAAAAAAAACAACCATGTTTCATTGGGCCAGAGTGTACTGGCCCCTGTATAAATATAGAGCACTATTTCTTCTTCCAGATGCGCTTTAAAAGGAACCAGCTGCAATCATATTTTGCAGAGGGCCTTGTCCTAGTGGCAGGTGTGCAATTTGTATTGCAAACAACCCAACAGAGGAACAAAATGAAGATGAGTCTGGATTTAGTTCATAATTTGATTAATAATTTCTGGATTAAGATTAGCCATGGGTTTGAACAAGGTACTAGGATATTTGGACTGGGGCAGTTCTGTATATGCACAGAGATGAAACTCTAGTTTTGGTAACAAAGAGCTTGTAGGTTTCGATGTTTTAAGGATAGGTAGCAGCTGAAAAGGCAATGTGTATTTTTTGTGTTTGTTTCTCCAATTTTAGACTTTGGCACCTACAGTCCACCCAAATCTCACTTCAGGAGCTGGGGGACAGGATTTGAACTGCCTTATTTGGAGAGTAGGTTGAATTTAGGTGCCTAAACCCAGGACAGCAGTTCAGCATGTCTCATGTCTCATATACCAGTGAAAGTTAATGGGGCAAGGCTCAAGGTTACAGAATACATAACTGCATGCAGTAATCACAGCTGATAGCACTTCAGGGAATTGTTAGAAGGCAGTGTGACTCACAGCAGTGGGCCACTAGGCAGGCTGAAAGATGTGAGAGAAAAGCCATTTTGGATACACAGTCTTGTCATTTTGAATACCAGTCTTGTCATTTTGAATTTTGTTCTTCCCTTCACTAATTTAGTATGAATGTTCCCTTTACAATTTTTTTGACTCATTTTTTCTTGTATGGTTTTATTCCAGATTTTACCTGTGTCATATTCCATCTTTCATGTCCCATTTTGCTCTTCCCTAATTTACATTTGTCTAGCAATATAACAACTGCATTTTACAGTGCTGGCACGTGGTTTTTCTTTCTTAGAAAGCTTTATAATGGCCTTCTTAATTTCCATTTTAAAGCCTGCAAGATTTTGAAAAGAAAAAAATATGACTCACCAGCAAAATGTCTTAGTAGCTCTGGAATACTGACAAAAGATCCACTTCCAAAGACTGAGTTATGGTTTAGTTCCACAAAATTTGCAAACTTTTAAAGCTGTGAATGCATTACAGGATTTCATGCTTTGGGGAGGAAACAGAACACATTGATACTATTCCATGGACAAATGAAAGCAATATATTGCTGGAAAGTGCAAAAGCAACACATGCTTTTACAACATATTTGGCCTTGCTAACATCGTTAAAATAGCATCATCAAGTTAGACTGCAAATATACAGGGTCCAGTGACAAAAATAAAAATAAAACCCATTAGGATTCTTACAGTACCAGAAGACTACCACTGAGTATAATTTACATCATCAGTGTTAGCCCATGACCCAACATTTGTGCTGGTCCACTAGCTTGTATTATGAATGAAGTGCTCCATCTGCCGAGTACCCTGGCAGGCAAGCTAGGCACTTTGTGCTGTGTGTTCAGACACCCCTCAGAGCTCTAGCACTCTTTATTAGCTGTATCTGTAAGCACAAGAACTGCAAGTGTTCTGAGTCACCTGGTATTCAACAAAAAAAACAAAGATCAAAAAAAAGGAAGACACAGATGATAGGATTGCTTGCCTTGTGTAGAGAGTTCCTGCAATGCTTTGCAGTTAGCAAACAAGGCACTTGGGAGCATCACCTATCTGTATGCCTGAGACATTTTTGCATTAATGTTTTAAACATGGTGTTAAAGTGCGGTGATTTGAACGCGCTTACATGCAGGAAACTGTTTTCCCACTAGATGTTGGTGCGCCATCCAGCACACCAGGTGTGGGACAGCCTGAAGTTCAACAGGGACTGGAGCTCCATGGAAGTTCAGGAGGCTGTGTCCTCGAAAATTTTTTCTTCGTTTTCTTTTTTATAATTCTTTGCATTTAGATTTAATGTATATTTTGAGGTAGATTACTTCTTATTTCTACATTAGTAATTTCTGAACTAGCAACTTTTCCCATTGTCACAGCAGGTTTGGCCACATTGTCGCCTTTGGACTGGTCTTGATTACCTTGCAAACACACCAATCTGGTCTGGACAGAAGAAGAAGGTCCCTTCACCTTTGCAGTATAAACTGTCTTTCCCATTTGAAGAAAAAACAAAACAAAACAAAACAAAACAAAACAAAAAAAAACAAAACAAAAAAACTACTATCCCTCCAAATATATAACTGTAGCATCAAATACACAAATTATTCTTTCCATTGAAGTTTTAAAACTATGTTAAAATAACAGTATTCCACACTGGAAATAAAAGATGTATTTTGTGTTTTGTGATCATATCAAGTGTTGGTAAATATGACCTACTTGTTCTACTAAGGCCAGAACAGGCAAATGCCAGCTGGTTAATCCCATTTTCTACTATTTATTGTTTGTTAAATACTAGGCAATGCCTAAAACATGTGCTGAGCAAGTAGTTAACACTGCTGAAGACTCACTTATCTAGCTTATGAGAAAGAATTATGACTTTGAAAATAATTGGTGTGTTTTGTTCACGAGCCTAGGTAAAGAAGAGTTTATGTTTGGAAAGTCCTTGTTTTGATTCTGTTTACCTTTGTTCTGTTTCCCTTCATATTGTGAACAACCCCCCACAAAACAGGCCTCTAACAAGTCTTCTGTCTTTTGAAAACTTAAAGGGATCAGAATTGCCCAGGATACCAGACAATATCCATGGCAGAGGACCCACTTACAAGTCAAAAGGATTGAAAGAACTGGAGCAGGAAAACTGAAATAGGGGATTCTATCCAGACCCAGATAGGAATCATGTGAGAATTTTCACAAACTCCTCCATGCAGTCTTCTGCTTTCCTGTCAAAGCTCTAGTGTGCAAAATGCCATAGCATTTCAGTTTCCCACTGTGAGTACAGCACAGTTTCACTGACGTGACAGAGCTGATGTGCTGTTTCTTGATGAGAAAATTCTCATCAGATTGGCTGACCTTGGTACAACTGTCCAGCCCAAGGACTTCAATGAAAATTTATTGAGTAAACTGACCTAGTGCACCGAGGGTTCTTGCTGGACCTGTTGCAAATATTGAATTTAGAGGTTTGAGGTTACCTGTGTACCATAAACACCTCAACCTGAAAGATGAGGACAGAGGAGCTAGCCAAGTTTTGGACTGGTCATTGACAGGAACGTGTTGTCAAAGGGCAATGACAGGCACTGCCCTTAGAGACAGCTGTCTGTGGTATGGTGTGTTCTACTCATGCTTGATACACAATAAATCAGATATATGAAGCAGGCACTGCAGAACAGCCTGGCTGGAAATCTAGGACTCTCACTTTTCTCTCACATCACAGATTGCACTTCATTCCCTCTTCCCCTCACCCAGACGTTACCATCTCCAAACAGTCTTGAACTCCTCTCTCCTGTGTGTCTGTACATCCCAAGGGCCTGCAAGCTGTCACTTCCAAATGACTTGGGATAACCAGCAGGCTGCTTTTTCCCCACCAGAGAGTTCATGTGGGTAGCTGGCTGGTCTGTGATCCTAGTTAGATTTTGGAAAAGGGTGGGAATTTCAGAAATGCTTAGCAACAGAGGGATTTGCACATCATTTGTCCATCCTAAAAGTGATTCCCTCTCCGTACTATCCTTTTAGATTCATCAGCAAGATCCAAATAACTGTATTGGCTCTTGATATTGAAAATTCATTATTCTGGGGCCGAACAAACCCCAGAATATACCACAATATAGTGAATTCACCACAACAAAACAGCTTGTTGAAAATTACTCAGAGATTTTCTTGGAGAGCAGCAGTACAAACCCGAAGGAAACGTGGGCTACAGAAGTCAGAAGTCCAGGCTCATTTTTAACTCAGATTTTAACAATTTTACTGAAGGACTCCTGGGTCACTGTGATCCATTTAATGGATCTGTAACAACCTAGGACTACGGATATGATGAGTTCTCTGCTTCCTGAATTACGAAGCCAGACAGAGAACAAGACTAAAAGTCAGGATCTCAGGTCATAGGTGTTATTACTCTCATATTTGTATAAGATACAAGGTTTTCCTAAGGGTCCTTCTCTAATGTTAGTGAGACCCAGCAGTCGTTGTTGCCTCCTCATAAAGTTTTGGCTTGAATCAGATTCCTACTTGGAGGAAAATATAAAAAGCTACAAATAAAATAGCAATAACTAAGAGAAACTCTAAATATTATAATTATATGAAAGCTACCAGGCACCAAAGTGTCTGTATGCTGTTGTGGCTATCCTGCAGGAAACAGATGTGAGCTAATTGTGAAACCACAAATTTTTCATGAAACAAAGGTTTGTAGGAAAAATGGTAGTCCACCGATTCAGCTGGGGGGGAAACAAAGCAAAGCAGTGAAGCGTTTGGATATGCAAGCTTTCCTTCAGATTTTAACATCTTTTCTCTGGTTCAGTAGAATTTTGTCATATCCAGTAAGTATCCTCAGGGAGAGCCTGGGGTAAACATCTGAGAACCTCTATGCCATCATTGTACTTCACCATAGTTAATTGGGTTTGGTCACAACAGGAAGTCAAATAGCCACACAACACATGAATGAAACTAATTCTCACTTTGTGCAGTAGTGGTACAGCTGCATCCTTCAACAGTGGACATTGCTGTCCTTTCTGGATCTAAAATCTTCAGAAGGCACAGACTCCACCAGACGCCACATGCTCCAGAAAGGGGGAATTCTAGACGCACAGCACTGGCAACTGTGGCTCCATGCTGGAGTCAAGGTGTCCCACCATGCCTTGGTGTGATGGGGTTGGAACAAGGAGGTCATCTTATCCTACTGCAGGTCAGACAGAAGCTCCTACACTCTCACAGCTCCTGCATGGAAGCTGTACTTAAATTGCTCAAGACCCATATATCTGCCACCCACACTCAACATGGCAGCCCTGGAGCTTCACAGTATCCTGGGTTTGTTCACCCACCCAAGGAGCCCTTGATGGAAGCAATACTCTCCCACAAATGGCAACATTGTGCCTTATGAAGGGATGCTAGCATATCACAAATAGGACACTGCTTGGGACTTGGGGCTTTTTCTTTACTTTTGCTTGGATAACTTAGGTGGGATACTGAGACAGCACCCTTTTTAATACATCCAGAAAAATAAAGCAAGCTAAACCCAAATTCCAACACATTAAGAGAGAATGATTTAGAGCTAAGCTTGAATGAAGAAGAAATAAGCTTCGGCTCCAACAAGATGTATTTTTAATATAGGTTCACTATCTACTGAAGACATTCAGTAGTATTCTATAACCAGTGTGACTGGGAATGTGTATGCTGTAACTGAAACAGCACACAAGTGGATAGAAGTTATTGTTATTGATATGATTTGTCTACTCTGGCTCTTTGGGAGGGGTGGTATGAAAAAACTGCTTGACAACAGTGGTAAGAGAGTTTCTGAAGAACAGTGAGTGAGATTCAATTCAAGGTTAAAACACCTAAAATTATGTGTCCATATTTAAATATCCATATGTGATGCAAGTGCCTAAACTCACTCATAATCTACAGCTAAATGATCCACAACATTTAACAGTAATCAGGGAGCAATTCAGTTGACCAGCTCCTAAGAATCTTATCTTGAGATTAGGTCCCACCCAATGAGTTCAGGAAAAATGGGGTTTGTTGATAGTGATGAAAAGTTGGTATCCATTTACATAATACCTCCAGGGACCAGGACCTCACCGCAGTGCAAATGCAATAGTAATCACCATCCATGAGAAAATACAAAGCACATTCTTTGCCTCTCTCTCAGTGACAAAAGCCCTGTGACAGGAGCAGAAAAAAGATATAATTTTTTCTACAGGAATCTGAAAAAATTGACAATATTCCCAGAGAACAGAGATACTCTGAGCAGAGGCAGTGTTGCATGGACATGTGTGCCATGGAGCAAGACCTTGAAGGCCAGCCCCTATCTGAAGTAGCGTGAAACATAGGACCTGCTCCATATCTCACTTTCATGGGTTTGACATGCCATTTCTGTCATTGTCCTGTTCCTCCACACTTCATCCTGCCTTCTCCCTGCCTCAGCTGCATCCACCCACTCCTGCCTTCCAGGAAAAATAAGGCTGCATGAATTTGCAGGCTCGAACTTTGCACAAGGAACTCAGGTATTTAATATGCAGCTCGCAGTCATTGCTCCCAATTTCAACAGCCATCTGGAGAAAAGTTTTGAAGCTCAATGACATGCTGAAGAAGTAGACCTGATTGAGAAATGATGGTCAACAGCTGCCAAAGGGGAGGGGGATGGGATCTGTAAGTTTTCACCAAAGGCTCCCGCATTGCCCCACAGTGCTACTAGCAAGTAAAAATATGTCAAAACCTACTGATCGTGCCCAGTCTGCATTTCATAAATTAAAACATATCAGCTGTTTCTTAACATTTTATTTTCAGTCTTCTTTCAATCACAATTTGGCCTAAGGACTACATCTGTGATGAATTCCTTGTAACAGGACCTTGCCATTTGGACTACAGTTGTCATCAAAATATTCTAGTGTGCTCACACAGGCTGAGAGAAATATATTTTTTTAAGTAATCTATCACTCAAAAATTAGTTTTAAAAAAATCACTACTGCTTGTTGAGCTGAAAACTAGTTTATATTGAAATTCAGTGTCTGGTTACAAATATCTATGTGTCTATGTGTAGATACATAAGCACAAGCACAGCAACACAACAACAGTGATATGTATAGACAATAAATATATCGATGTAATGTAGCTTTCCAGCATGGTATCACTCCAATATATGCTCTTTTCATTATTACATAACAGCTTAAAGACAACTATAAGTGTCTGTTTAGAAGCATTTTTTTTCTCAAATCCAATTCTTATCTAAATTTTGAGATTAATTGTTACTATTATCAGGCTGCTGTATGCTTGGTGCTACAAAAGGTGTTACCTGTGTGGTAACATGGGTGCGAGGTTATGGAGAAAGATTTTTTAAAACACGTTAAAGGGTTCCATCTCCCCTCTGAACAGTGCTGCCCCCTGGGCCAGGCACATACCAACCTGCCTAAGTGCTGAGGATGGTGACCCACCAAGGCCAGCACCTGGAAAAGAGCTCTGCTTCCAGGAGCTGCAGCCAAGGTCCGCTTTGGACAAAGAGCTGCAGGAGGGTCAGGAAGGCTGCATGAAATGGAGGTGGACAAAAAAGAATTTCATTACTACTGAGCATCTAATGGGTTTCAGGAGGGCTGTCCTTGTGGAAAATGAATAGACAAGAATGTCAGGAAATCAAAGAACAGGGAAACTATATGAGGATGGTTGTGACATTATAAAACAGACCACAGGCTGATGTCATCCATTGCGGTGTTCCTGTCAGCTGTGATCATACTGACACAAACTCAGGAGCCATGGCTGGTGTGAAATGCAGGCGTGATGCCATTGCCTCGGCTGTGTGCAGCGAGACAAACACATTGCTTTCCAGGTTTCTTACGATTCCCACCTCAGCCTGTATTTTTCCTGAGTATTTGTGTCACAAAAGACTCAAAAAAACTTTTTGACAAATGCTTCTAATGGAGGTGGCATCTGTTTTGAGTGCAGGTGCCGAGGCACTGTCAGCAGGGGTCTGTAGGGTGGCCTCTGTGTTGAGAAGCCAGGGCTGCCCTGTGCCAGGCACACCCAGTCCCAGATGGCTCCAGCATCTCTACAGCTGAATCCAGCAGCCAGAATGGTGGCACCTTTGGAAAAGTGTAAAATGCCCCAGAGAGAGGAAGAGGGAACAAAACCATTAAGAAACTGAGAGAACACCAAGGCCAGGTGAGAACAAGGAGGAAAACGCGAGGAAAAGTGTTTTCCGTAAGTAATTGTTTTCTTCCTTTATGGTTTTTGTCTCCCAACACCCAAATCGGTAATCAAATATTTATAGTGATTGGCAATAAAACAATCTTCCCCAGGTCAGTTTTGCCCATTACAGTAATTTGTAACTGATCTCCCTGTCTGCATCTCAACCCATGAGCTTTCTCAGTCCTCCTCTTCCTACTCCCCAGACTTTCCCCCCTTGGGGAAAGAGGGTGTGGGTGGGCATTTGGCTGCCAGGCAGGGCCACACACACCACACATGAGAGTGGAGGTTCCAGAAGTGTCATCAGCTGACCCCTAGACAACAATAGGATTTCTGGTATCACCATCCTGCTCCAGGCGTAAACAAGTAAGTCATCCAGAAAATATTAGCTTTTGCTTTTCTAAGTGCTCCTTCAGTGCAGTATCACTTTTCTCATATTCATCTGTGAAGCCCCACAATGAAGTGTCAAGGCAAAGGCAGCATGGTGTGGAGGAGGGCTGAGAACCAACATCTGCCCAAGCCCTGTTCTTTTTCTGCTTACTGCCATACCTGTGCAGTATAAATTTGGATTGGCAGCAAATGAAAATGAGGCAGGATTTGTGCCTATTTCTTGCTCTTCAGATGATGGACCACACTGTACTGGTGAGTGCTGGATTTGTGTGGCAGGGTTTTTGAGAGCAGGGGAGGGGGCTACAGCAGTGGTCCCCTGTGAGAAGTTTCTTAAAAATCCCCCGGCTCCAAATTAGATCCACCTCTGGCCAAGGCTGAGCCAACTAGTGATGGTGGTTGCGCCTCTGCGATAATGTATTTAAGAAGGGAAAACTGAGAGGGGGTGGGAACTTTGAAACTGGGTTATGAGAAGGATACTTATGCAACAGCCACGTTAATGGAAGGAAGTGGGGGAGGTACACTGGAGCAAACAGCCACCCTATGTCCCACGGTGAGAGGGTAGGGCCACCCTCTGACACCCACAGAGGTCACCAGAGGAGCAGAGAATTGCCTGTGGTCTGTGGAAGACCCCCGGGACTCTGAGGAGAGAAGCAGCTCCCACTGTTGTACTCGGCGCTGGGAAGACTGCAACACGTAGAGGTGACCCACGCCGGTGCATCTCGAGAAGAACGCATCCCGTGGGGAGGACTCATGGCAGGGCAAGCGTGTGGGGGACTGTGCGAGGGACCACGTGGAGTGGAGGGGGGGGAATGCAGAAGAGTGTTTCCTCCCTAGATTAGAGGGAGAAGCGGCGGACTGACTGCACCCCCCATCCCCTGCCCCTGCGCCGCTGGGGGAAGAGGTAGAGATATCGGGAGCAAAGCTGAGCCCGGGAAGAAAAGGAGGGCTGAGGGGAGGTGTATTTTAAGATATGGTAACGCTTCGCACTGTCTCGTTCTGTCTGTTAAGTGTTGTTATCGTTAGTGTATTGAATTAAAGTGATGTCCTTTTTCTTCCCCTAATGAGCCTGGGTTTTGCCTGTGACCATTAATGGGTGATGGACCCCTCTGTGTCCTTATCTCGATTGCTGAGCCTTCTGATTCATTTTCTTCTTCCTAGAGCTGGGGGGAAGGGGTGAGTGAACGTCAGTGTGATGCTCAGTTGTCCTCTGGGCTCAAAACACGATACAGCGACAGCAACGGAATGAGACAGCATCATCCCATTGCTCCAGGGCTGTGTTTAAATTGCCTGGTAGCTCCCTGACACATACCTGTGCTAGTTCTTAACTAGTTCAGGTACTCGTTCAGAAGCTCTTGAGCTGTGACTCCAAGGCTAGCAGGATATATTAGCCCAGGTCGAGCTCTTTGTTCTCCCTATGCTTACTTGTAAATGACTACAGCTTTGCCCTTTCTATATAGCATAATTTTTGATTGGCTTTGTGCTATGAGTGCTTTTCACAGGAAAGTCAGACCCCACAAAAGCACAAGTGACAAGGAGATGACAAGGTCTAGTCCCCGGAGTACTTTCTACTAAGTGATACAGAAATATTTCCCTTAAAATAAAGCCATGGCAAGGGAGATGTGATTGGGCCTTCCAGTCCCCTTTCACTCTATAATCCATTCTACAGAATTTTTCTTACTTGCCTATGCTGCTGTCATATGCTGATACGCACAGTTGTCCCTAGGTAAATAGTCTCCACTTGTCCAAGGAATCTCATGCTACTTACCAATGTATCAGCAAAAGTGTCCTACATGTTGCAGATCAGAGCTAAGAGGGAAATAGTTTTCTCAGCCCTTGTATTCAAGAGTTAAATTATTTTTTCTTTCTAAATGAGAAAGAGGCTAATGCATGGGGAGATGACACCCACCTCAGGCATACTTGTCTGAGATGTGGAAAGACCATGTTCAAAATTTTCCTTTTGTTGTCTTCAACTCCTCAGCTAAGTTGCATCAGCACTTCCTGATGGTTTACACTGAGGTTCAAACTTCCTCGCCCCTTTTCCCTCTACATTGATCCACTTGACTGCCTGTAAGCAGTCATTGCTCACATTTAAACCACTGATTGTTTCTCACTGGCCCAATGAACATTTAACATTTTAATGCAAGCTATTTTTGGTTTTGTTACAATTCCCAGAGGAAGAATTAAGTAGGTATACCTTCAGAGTCACCATTTAGGTGGGCCAGGCTCAAGTCTGATTCAGGTGGGTGTCAGACAAGCTGAGCATGTCATCCCTGATGTTGTTCTGCCAGATATCCCTCTTAGCACTGAAACTGCTTCCCAGCAAACGTCACAAAATCAGTATTCCTGTACGGAGTTTGAGTTTTAAAAGAAAAAATCTTGACCAAGTGCCTCTGCTGTGCACTTCCACCTTTCTGGCCTTTAATAACTCTTGGCAGCTGGGAATGGATCTGGAAAGCCTGACAGCAGACAGAATTGCTTAGCTGGAGGCATGCTCAACTTCAGCTTCCATTTTTTTGGTCAAGCTCTCATTTATCCTCACAGTCTCTGAAGTTACTGATTCTTTGAACCTGACTGCCATTCCACATAAGCATTGTTTTATGTGTAATCAACTTCTTTATTACATAACGTCACATCTGAAAGCTTTAAACATATTCTAACACTTTAATGATAGCAAGGAAAGATTTATGGGCAGAGTAAATATCTTTTATTGGCCCAATGATGTAGTTGGAAAAATGCAGACTTGATTTTGGGTGCACAAACCT
This sequence comes from Athene cunicularia, assembly GCF_003259725.1. NCBI lineage: Eukaryota > Metazoa > Chordata > Aves > Strigiformes > Strigidae > Athene > Athene cunicularia. Next base: position 45,084,635 of record NW_020799097.1, on the reverse strand, counting down.
TTTTCTGGATTTGAAACAGAAGCTGCAAAATTGTGGCTTGATGTTTGCTGTTTCTTTTAGTCCTGAAGCAGATCGTGGGTGCCTGAACCCTTGACTGCTTTCCCAGATGTGCAAGTAGCCAAATGAAAGTGCCTGTGAACCTTGCTTTGGCTATACCCTTAGACCATTATGAAACATTACACAACTATTTTAGAATATTATAGAATTCATTATGAAGTATCTATATCCTTGATGATCTTACTTTTGAATTGTCATATTAGACTGCCTTGTATCATTGCTTTTTAGTAATACCTTATCTCTTAAAGTCTTGCTAACCAGCCTCTATAGGCTCATAATATCTGATTTTATTCCCTAAATTGTATTTCTATTTTAAACTTGGAAAGAAAATATTTACTTGCTTTTAGGACCCTTCTGTAAAATTCTCTCCTTAAAGAGAGAGAAAATGCACCATCTGTGGCATACTTTGTAGCTGCTTATTTGAGGCAGACTGTTCAGAAGGAAGTAAATCTTTCCACATTTTAGAGAGCTTGTGAGGGAAGGAATTTATCCACATTTAGCAGACACTGGGGTAAGTACATTCTTCTGGAAGCCGCAGGTTTGGGGGGCAATAAATCCTTCCATTGCCATTAGACAGGAGGCAATAAATCCTTTGATCTCTATCACACTCAATGATTTTACTCCACTCAGAATGTACATTTCATTGAGGTACTGTCTTCATTTTCCCATTTCCCCGGGATAAATTTATCCTCCTTTTCTAGGTTACTACTTTTTCTAATTAATGTGTTGTACTTCTCAACTGTTCACTATAAGAGCATGGCACACAGTTACATTAACTGTTCAGAGAGAAAATTAATTTTGTTTTCTACTTTCATCATCTGAATAAGAGATTCTGAAGTTGTACCAAAGTATTGCCTCTCTTAAGAATACTATTTTCTCTTTTAAATAGGCAGGTGTGCTTAAGCTTCTTGAAAGGTTTTCTTGAATATTTTTTTACACTTTTGGCCAATTTCAGATCAGACTTTCTCCCTTAGAGCTAGCTACAAACCTCAGTAGACTATGTGTTGGAGTGAAAAACACTAGAAAACTAGTACTCTGTGTTGAAAAATCTGGTGGTAACAAGTTTTACCTATTAATTCAGCACTATTTTTTCTTCCACACATGCAATAGTAGGGCTTTTATCTGCAGTTTGGATTCTGACACCAGAAAATAAATTCAATTGACAATTTTTAGCAGTACAGAACCTCTCAAGTATTCAGAAGTTATCTTTATTTTTCTCATTTTTCCCTCTTCCTTTTGTTTTTTTTTTTTATCTCCAAAATCCGTTAAAAAAAAAAAAAGCAACCCACTCACAATATTCTTTAAAACTCCATACACTGAGGGGCCAGATGGGAAAAATAAAACCTTCAACTTCTAGCATACAAATCGAGAAAGTATCTGGAGTTTTTCCCCTACCAGGTTTTTTTCTGTCAAACAGTGACACCAGGTGGCCAGTTATGGTAAACTGGCATACAGCCTCACAATACAAGCCCCAGTACCTGTCCCTGTTCTTGAGAGACAGAAAGTGTTTCTGTCAGGCGGGTACCTGACTAGGAATGAGAGGAACTGTGTAGCAAATGAAGCAAACGCATAGTTGGATATATATATAAAGCCTAAATACCCTGAAAGATCCTTCTTAGATTTTTTTATTCTGGTGTTTAATAACATCATATTAGACTGGAGATGCTTATCTGTTCCCCTGAGGATAGGAAATAATTTATATTTTGCTTATAAATATGTCAAGTATTCCCTTCTGTCACTATGTTCTTGTACAGCTGTTAGGCTGGGGACAGTTTCAAAAAACTGCACTACAGGGTGAAACTGAGTGTTGTCAGACTTTATAAACCATCTGGAGCAGCAAGCTGCTTTTCATGCCCTGAAATCCCTAAATCCTGCTATTTTACAGTATAAGTAAAAAAGATATCTTCCTATAAGAATATAAGATTTAAACTATGAGATTATACTAAGAAGTTCCAGACTTTTCATTAAGTCTCTGATCTTACTACGGAGGTGGAAGGCATGTTTGACACATGAAATATGGGACAAAATGGTTTGCAGCAGCTCTGGCGATGCTGCATCAGTGCCAGTCCCCAGCTCCCTGCAGCTCTGCCCTGTCTGGCAGTGCTCTGATACACAGAACTAGCAAACAGCAGTTTTACAAATGAAACTGAGGGTCTAGCTTACCACCTTCTCTAGGAAAAAAGTCTGAGTTGAGAGGCACTTTTCATGAACTGTGCCAAAGGATTTTTCTGTAAACAGTTTGGTGTAAACAGGACTCTTTCAGCCCATACATGCATGACTCCTTTACGAAGGGTGTTCCAGAGTAGGAGGTAGATTGTCACTGGCAAAAATGCCTTTCAAATACAGCCAGAAAGAGGAGAGGCGGGACCAGAACTGATAGGTTTTGTATGACCTCTGCTTACACAGCCAGTGGATTGCTCACTAAAGGATGGAAAGAGACTGGTTCCCTGGTTCATTCATTCTTCTGCCAAGCTCCATTTCTAATCCATTGGCTAAAAAAGGTTGGGAAGACCCTATTTCTCAGTTTGATCAGTGAGGAGAGCTAATATTCTGTTAACTCAGCTTTACCCTATTAACCCTGCCTCTTCCTTCTTTTATATCCCTGAATAGATGGCAACACCAATACAGGCTTCTTTGCTAATGTGAAAAATCTTACCATTTTCTGTTATTGATGCTTTTCCGGTTATCTAAAGCAAAGTTACAAGATGGAATTAAAGATGAGAGAGTAGCTGAAAAAGAAATATATAATCTAACAGGAATTTTCTAATTTTCCTCATATTCAAGATTCTGAAACATACTGTTATATTAAAAAAAAAAAAATCAAATATGTTATTATGATCAAATGCACTCAACTACCCATAATTGCTTCATAATGATGCCAGGCAATGCCACATTACTGTAACAAAGATATGCTTACAGTCTCTGAATGGATTTCACTGATTTAAAGAAATCTCATGCAATGCATAATCTATATTGAGTGTTTTCTTTAAACTTTGGGAAAGGGGGAGGTCTATTTGACATTAGTACTGTTTGTGTGTGCTTTATTTAAACCTTTCTGACCTACATACATTAAAATCATGTTACAGCAATAACAAAAGACAGATACTCAAAACTGAGTCTGTCAGTCAACACTTTAACTTAGTCCCTGAGGAAATCCTTTGCTGTATGACATCAGCAGGGCAAACAAGGTAGCTTCTAAAATTACTTCCAGATAAAACACAAGAGCTGGTTGTACCAGTGCTCTGAGGTCCAAATTTCCACCAAAAGTAAAGCACTGAACAAATAAGAGGCCAATTAACATCTGTAACCAGAAGAAAAGCAATTCTGATTTATATTAGTTTGGCTTTGCAAAATCACTGTGGTTTTGCTTTTATGATACTGACACTTCTGCATGGAAATGCATTGTTTTCAAAGAGAAGTAGAATATGAATCTGTTGTATTCATTCTTCATTCTTTTTTTATTTTTCCTCTTCTTTGCTGCTTGTATTTTTATTTCGTCTCCTTTCCTGTCATTTTACTCCCCTTTCTTTCTGCTACCAGGTTCCAAATCTGTCTGTCCCTTTAGTCTTAACACTGCAAACCCAAGGCTCTCTTCCCTCAGTTTCTATCCCTCCTTCTCTTCTTCCTTCAGTCCTTCCCTTTTGTATATCTTGCTATACCTCTCTTTGCAGCACTACCTAATGCCTCATCCTTTCATTTTTCCTAAATCCTAGCAGGCTACTAGTTATTTAGTTATTTTGAATGTCCATTATAGCCTCAGAGTTTCTAAAGTTTAGTTAGTAGCTTTTTTAATGCCCTTAGTATCACTTGTTTCTCTTCACTTCTTTCTTAGTAGCTGAAGAAGGAAAGGTTCTTGCACAAAGACTCAGCATCTATTCAGTCAGGGCTAGAGGAAGAGAATTAAAAAAAGATGGAAACATCTATAGCTACTGGAAATTTTTGGAGCCCTCACATATGAGTATGCTTGCAAGTATGGCTGTTACAATCAGGTTAATTTTTCTGTATTAATCTTCTGCTCTTTGTCTTCATTTCTATTGTCATTTGGTGTTAACTAGTTAGTTGAAATATTTTGTGTAATTGGACTAAGCAACTATGCTGATAATAAGACAGAGCCCTAAAGGTCCCAAATTCTGTAGCCTCAAAATACTGGCAAATTTTCCTTGTTGCCAAATGCTGCCCCTGGCAGAGAAAATTAATTTTGTGCTCCATTAGGTTCTGCTGTCTTCAGTTTTCTCTGTCATGCCTGCCCCTTGCTTTCCTTAGCTGCCTTCTACAGGAGCTTCTGTAGCACTTAGCATCAGAAGTGCAGTTCTTCAGAAAAACCTGTCAATGCAAGAATTTAAATCTGTAAAAATTACACAGTAATACCAGCTTGGGGCAATGTACCCTGTACACAAAAAGACTTTTTATCTTTGGATGTTGGTCCTTGTGACCAATTACCAAACCCATCTTACTGACTTATTTTTATCATGACTTGATAATAGTGGCTGTGTCAAAGACCTGTAACATTTCAAGCATTAATTCTGCTGATGCACAATTTTGCTTTAACATGCAGTTCAAAAATTTCTAAATGATGTCAAGAAAATAATACATATTTTGCTGAAATTCCAAGGGAACGTGCCTCCTTTGGATCTATTTAAAATATATATGTTAAATAGTATTAAATATTTTAAACAGTGATTAGGAATTTCATGTGCACGTTTCACTGTCTCAATATGCTAAAGAATTTGAATGGCATCATTATGCAACCAAGTGCCCTATTGAGCTGACATATTGCAGCAATCCTACCTTTGTGCCGATTTTAAGCAAGGGATGAATGAATGGCTGAGAGTCCAGGATGTACAGTGCATTTCTAATGTGAGAATGTCAGTGTTTAATAATCTAGCCCCAATTTCAAAAGAGGAGACAAGAGAAGGCCAGTTAAACCTTTTAACTGAGACAAAGTGGTATATAGATAAGACACTATACAGTGTAGAAAGGCAGTAAAGAAAACAGCTAATGAGTGTTTATTCACTGTTTATCATAATGAAAAATTACTGGTTGCGTATTAACTAATTCTCATTTCACCAGAATTAGGAGACACTAAATTAAATTACCAAGTAACATATTTTTTAAAATAAGAACTTTTCACATCTGCAGTTTGGCCATAGAGCTCATTACCAAATCAAGATGATTTGTATGCTAAAAGTATAAATGGATTTTAAGAGCATGGAAGTGGGTCCCACCTGGAAAAGTGTAGGTGAAGTATTTTGTTCAAAAACCTGGCAGCTTGGAGTGAGCATAAAGGGAAGTATCTCCTTCTGCTTACCTTGTTTTTCCCAAAGGATCTGCTCTTGGATGGAGACAGGATAGTAGGTGTTGGTACTTACTACATGCATTCTGACCTTCCCTCTTCCAACCATTACTATGACTTCAGTACAACTGTGTGTGTATTGGTATTTTATCAGTATAGGTGTTGTTTTTCATTAAACATTTGAAAATTGTTGTTGTTTAAAAACACAGTATTTTAAACTTGTTTCAAATTTCAGAAATAGAAGAGAGAACACTATGCATGACTGTTGAATAAGGTCAACATCCAGTCACCAGAGTGTTTTCCACAGCCAGCCAAACAGTGCCTGAATGCGATGCCTTTCTTATCCTTTATACAAATTAAACCAGAGGTATGTTATGCCAGCAAACTGAGACTTATAAATCACAGTCACAAAACAGATTGCTTCTACAGACCGTTGCTCCCCTCAGCCCTAGGCCTCTAGAATCTAACAACTCCTTGTCTCTAACAAAAATTCTACCATAATTTTGAAACAGAGCAATGCTCACCAAGTGAATGCAGTGATATCCCATCTTCACTAGGGTTCACTTTTAACCATCTAAAGATATGCTATTACATGACCAAGAGCTTTTTAGTTTAGACTGGGCTGGAACATCTGAATTCCTTCCTTTAGCTTTGAAGTCTATGCAGAGAGAGACTGTAAATATCATAAATATCATAAAATATCAAGATATTAGGTGTCTTGTCCATATAATATGTCATTTAAATAGAAACATAGGTAGAAACAATTCAGTTAATTTTCTGTCCTTGTGTTTCACTGCTACTTTATGGTCATCTCTGGAGCAAAAATTATTTAACAAAAATCCTTTAAAAATTAAGTTGGGTTTTTTATCATAGGCCAAGACCACTACTTTATTACCTCAATTTCTAAATTTGGGGAATTCTCTTGAATACCTTTCAATGACATTTTCTCTATTTCCTTTGCTCTGGTTTCTCAATTTAGGTGTCTGTGATTGTAATAATAGTGTTCTCACACAGATCACTAGTTAAGGGAAACTGTTAGCAGGGAGAAAATCTGATGTGATTTAGCTTTAACACATGAACTCAAGGAAGGTTTTGGCAGCTGCTCATTTCAATTTAACTTCCAGCCATCCCATTCCTCAGAGGAAATATTAAAGGAATATAGAACTCCTCCCATATAGTACTTATTACAAATATTCTGCCTTCCATAACTAAAACAACTTTTTTAGCCCAACGTTCTCATTTGCTACCTTTATAAAGTACAGTTCTTGTCAACGTTCATTATACATGAGTAACAGAAAAACTAAAGAGTTTACCCCAGAGTAAAAATAAACCAAAGCTTTCCATCTTAAGCAGAATTGACTATAGGTAGTAACAATTACATTTCTGAAGAACAATAATTAAGATATCACTTCATAAAAATTAAAATTATGGAGAACCTACTGTTTGCTTAGGAGTTTGCTTCAGGTGTTACTCACTCTCACTGATTGCATTCTAATATATTCCCAAATTAAATTTGCCTGGTTTCATCTTCCAGTTGTAAATTCTTATGATCCTTTTCTTTTCTGGATTGGAAAGCTTTTTACCAACATCTTCATTAGTCCTTCTTCCTAAGGAAAAACACTTCTCAGTCTTCTTATTGATCAACCAAATAGATTGACCTTCTCAGCTACAAGAAATAATCTTCAGGTGCTGAATTGTTTTTCTCTTTTTTTATGTTCTATATAAATGACTATAATTTTGTTCCTGTGTAATGTCTAATACCAAGGTGAACTGAACCCCCAAGTTCTCATTGCTGCTGCCCTGATTGTACAACTGCACATGCTTTTTCTCTGCAGAGTTGCACACACCAGCTTCTGGTTACTTGATCAATGGGATCTTCCAAATATTTTTTGGTATCAGAGGGGGCTGCAAGGATGGCTTCTGCAGGAAGGCATCAGGAGCTGCCCCTGTGTGGAACAGAGCCAGTTTCAGCCAGCTCCAAGTCAGACTCACCACTGGTCAAAGCTGGGCCTGTCAGCAACGTTGGTAGTGCCTCTGTGATATCATATTTAATAAAGGGTAAAAAATGCTGTGCAACAGCTGTAAGAGTGGAGTGGAGTGACAGAAACAGCTCTGCAGACACCAAGGTCAGTGAAGAAGGAGGGGAGAAGGTGCTCCAGGCACCAGAGCAGAGATTCCCTGCAGCCGATGGTGCATCCCATGGTGAGGCAGCTGTGCCTCTGCAGCCCGTGGAGGTTATCGATGGAGCAGAGATCCACCTGCAGCCCGTGGAGGACCTCACGTCAGAGCAAAGTGGATATACCCTGAAGGAAACTGTGGCCTGTGGAGAGGAGCTCACATAGAAACGTGTTTTCTGGCAGGAACTGCAGTGTGTGGGAAAGACCCATGTTGGAGAGGTTCGTGAAAGGCTGTATCCTGCGAGAGTGACCCTATGCTATAGCAGGGGAACAGCGTGGAGGAAGGAGTGGGAGAGAAGTGTTATGGACTGAAGACAACACTCATTCCCCACCCTCCCTGTGCCACTCGTGGAGCAGGGAGGAAGAGCCATAGATGAAGTTAAGCCTGGGAAGAAGGGGAAGATGGGGGAAGGTCATTTTAGTTTTGGTTTTATTTCTCACTATCCTACTCTGTTATTAATTGCCAACAAATTAAATTAACTTCTCCAAAGTTGAGTCTGGTTTACCCATGTGTTACAGAGGCTCTGAAATAAACAACAAAACACCAAAAAATAAAAATCTATTATTAACACAATTAACTAGCTCTTCATAAATTACAGGTTTGAATGTCTGTGAGAGGAGAACAGAACAACTTCCTAGGGTTTAAGGACAACCCAAAATGCATAACAAAGCACAACTCCTTAGGGTTTAAGGACAACCAAAAATGCTGAACAAAGCACCACTCTCTAGGGTTTAACAACAACCCAAAACACTCTATCACTCACCTAACAAGTGAGGACTCTCAACCTCAAGGACCTGCTCAGGGTAGTGTCCCGACCCAAGGCACCTCGAGGAGTTTCCTTGGGCAGCGTCCTGACCCAAGGGGAGAGTCCTCGACCACAGGGTGCTGCTCCAGGGGACAAGCTCAAAATGGCTCCCCGGGGGACTCCATTTATACCCAGACAGAATCTGACTTGCAGTCAATAGTGGCTCCCATTGGCCAAAGGCCCCAACTACCGTGAAGCCCCGAGAGCAAAGGAATCAGGAGCTCTGACACTTCACCAGCCAGGAAGCCCTATTTTCATTGGGCCGGTGCACTTGCCACACCATGATGGCAAGTGGTGAGTGATGTCCCTGTCCTTATCTCAACCCATGAGCTTTTCACTGGATTTTGTCCCCCTGTCCTGCTGCAGAGGGGCAGTGAGAGAACAGCCTGGTGGACTCCTGTTGGTCAGCCACAGTTAACCCACTACATCACTGATGATTTACTTTAACAAGGCTCTACACTTCAGGGGGAACCAAGAATGTCATAACAAGACATAGCACAGGTATAGTGAGGAGATGGATCAGCAACCTTTATGGACAGTACCATATGGCCATCTTTCTTCCCCAAGTGTAACTGGGAAATTGTCTTTTATTAAAGCAAGATACCATCAAATATCTTTCTTCTAGTGTGCATAGCAGGAGTTCCCAGCTAACCGGTACTCTGAGATGTCCGGGAACTGGGCACCTCAGTTTTTCAGTTGTAGAACAAGGTTAATGATAAATTTCTATTTGCGGGGATGAGAATGAATAGCCTATTTAGTTGCATAATGTTCTAAAAATATTCTAAATATCAGCTGTTCTAATAATGGGAGGCAGTGTGAAAGACAGAGCAATGAAAAAGCAATAGGGAAAAAGAGTGTTGGCCGATTAGGGTGAAAAAGAAATACCTTCACAATTTTGAAGCTGAAATAAAGATTTTCATAGTTAAAAATAAAAACACTGACCACTAACTACTGACCAGGATTGTGCTGAACCACAGTTGCCACAGTGAGAAATTTTACTTTAACATTTTTTTCTTACCTTAAGTTTTGAATCAAATGAGTCTCAAAGACATGAACTGAATTGCCTTAGGGAAAAAATAATTTGGGTCAATTGAAATATGTCATCCAGTTTCTATTCAGTCACTTCAGTATATAAGCATTGCACATAGATACTGGATATGCAATACATGTTGCACAAAATGTGCACTTATTTTCTCACACGGTGAAAATTTAGTAAGATAAAAATCTGCAAGTGAGAAAGTTTCGAGTGAAAACAAGCTTGGAACTGAACATAACTGGAAAGAACAAGAAACACAAGTTACCACATGAAATCTTGCAAATAACCTGTAAATTACTTAAAATTTTGATGTAGATGGGTAGATAAAATATAGCAAGCTAAATACATTCAAAAGTGCATATGGTGAAACTAAAACAGCAGACTATAAGAAATTACCTTCATGATTGCCCACTGACACATTTTTGAAATCTGTCCTTTCTGTATTTAATTTATTAATGTATTTTGTTTTATTTTAGTGATTTTAAGGATGTACAAAATTTTATTTAATACTGAAAGGACATTTTTAAAGAATTGTTGAATTCTGCTATTCATATTGTAGTTCTATCTGTAATTCTTCCATGACTTGAACTATAAAGCTTTTATGTCTAACAATTTCTATCTGAACCCTGTAAGATCACAGATAAAAACTACTCATTAAAAGTAAAGGGAAATTAGTCAGCATTTTTATGTATTATGATGTTAAAAGACTGTCTCCAATGAATTACAGCATTGTAGTCTCTCTGGAACCATCTATTATCCTGCACATAATAGAGTGTTTAGCCAACATATGGGACCTTAAAGATAAAATTACATTTAAGGCCTGCCAGAAGAACATCAGACAGTCAAAGCACGTGATTAGCTACTAGGCAGCAAATCTGGGCTGTAATTTACTGTTGAAAATATGGAGACTAGATAAATGAACTCTGGAACAAACTGAGCAGACTTATAATTGTCTGTTATGAAATGAAATCCTTGCCTAGTGAGGTCAAACCTGCAGTTAATAGCATATATTGTTACTGTGTTTGTTTTCTTGGTTTACAACAATCCGGAGGGAAAAAGACTAAAAGTACTTTTTCAATAGCCTGGTTAAGGTTAAAGTAACAAGACTGACAGACTGTCTTTACACAGCGATCCACCCCTTAAAGATTATTTGAAATGCTTTATAAAGCTTGCATTAAAAATAAAAAAGAAATCAGTGAACGCAGCTAATAGAGATGTTTGAAATTATGAGTATGAATGCCACTCCTGTGGCAGAAGATAGAAGACAGCAAGCAAAGAATGAGGGAGAAGGACGCAAATTCTGTTCTTCTAATGGCTTGTGAGTAAATGGGAACATAATGGTTTGCTGCTCTGTGCTGTGGGTTTTCCAACCTGTAAAATGGGGACAGTAATACCAGCTGGGATAGATGGAGACTGCCAAGCACATTCACATGACAGGGTAATTGCACCTCCAGGGATCCACAGATGGTTTCCACAGAGCTGGCTCCAAAGGCAGTTCTGCAAAGAAAAGGAACATCAGTAACACCACTTGCAGACCAACATGGCCTTAAGCACGGTGTCAGCTGGTGATATCACTTCATCAATTGGCTTCTTCCTAGAAAGTCTTCACCACCATCTCCTGCAAGCAATTGTGGGATTTGTGAATAGTCTAAAATTATTCAGAGCTCAGGCTATCTGCAGACAGATTGTAGAAGGCTTCAGATCTTCCAGATACAAAAATAAATGATTACTGAGTTCCCTGGTTTTATTACATTGGGAAATGTTCACAATGTTAGCCTCATGCACAAACAACACCTCAAGCAGTTACGCTCTGGCATCTCCTCTTGCATGCTGAGAAAGAATCCAGGAGTAGGCTGACAGAGGAGAATCAGCCCTTGAAGACACACTCATCTGTTTGGCCCTGTTAAAGCCTTCCCTCCACCCCAAGAATGCTCCTTCTTTGCACTGCAATCATGAGCCCTGCAGAAACCCCCAGGAGCTAGGAACTGAGAATGCTCTTCTTCAAAACCTTCTCACATGTACCTGTCCATGCAAGCACTCCTGCTCCATTCCAGGGTTAGAGATTTAAACTGAACAGTTTCTCACTTGAAAGCATAGAAGAGACTCATGTCCAGGTCCAGATAGATGATGGCTTGAAGAGGCACATCTGGTGCTGTTCAAAAGGCATGAGGTTATCTGAGACATTCTTATTCAATAGAACCCTGAGGACAGCTGCAATCTTCCAGAGTGGCAGTTAGAGGCTGGCAGGATACTGTAGGACACCTCAGGCACCATGAGGTGCCTGTGGGGGGGTTAAGTGAATCAGGCCTCCAAAGCAGAAAATCTGGACCTGCCCATATAACCCTGAAAACAATTTGTAGAAAACGACCATAACTTCTTACAGGGCACCAAAAACCTGCTCACTCACAAATGAAGAGTTTGGAGAAAAGTGAGAAAGGAGGCAAAAGGACTAGAAACAGTGGAACAAAACTGAAGCTGGCCATGATAAAGACTGGAATCCCCAAAGTAAGAGACATCTGCCAAGGCAGATGAATGACGTACAAAGGAGGTGGGAGGAGGCAAGGACTGCAGCCTAAGACTACACAGCGCAGAAGGCAGTAGTGTGGGTCTTATACTCTACTGATAATAAATAATATGACCGCTAAATGAAAAAGGAAGCTGTCAGTTTTCTGTTCCATGCAAAAATGGTTTTTCAATTAAAAGGTCTGTTTAACAAAGACTGTCTGTGCTTGCTTGAAATTGTTTACAGTTCTGGCAAAATAACAAGAGCCCAAAGTTCAAAATGTTCCCTGGATTTGGCTTAAAACCAAAGGGACAATACATGTGTACCCTTCATAAATATTGCCATAATGTGTAAAAGTGTTAATAATGGTTCTTTGGTTACTCCTACATCAGAAAAGGTTCCTCAGTCTATAACTTCTAGTGTGAGCATGCAAATTATCATAGTACAGGTAATAGATAAGTCCTTGCACCCACCAGAGTTCCAAAAAGAAGTGGTGTCTTCAGGAACAAGCACAAGTCTGCAGAATTAATTCCCAGGTTTCAGAAATACAGTCCAAATGCAAGTGTCTTTCAACTTTTCATGGGAAACAACAGCATTTAACATTACCTCAATTTAATAACATATTTCAAAATATTACTTAATTATTAATTAATTACTAATTATTTTTATTGTTGTCCTTTGGGAAAAGGATTTGAAAAAGACTCAAAAGTGCTAGTGAACCACATCCTTACCTTCCAAGTCATAAATTTATAACTGCAGCACCCATTCCATTGCTCTGTTCTGTTTAAACTTCAAATGTCAGTTCCAGGACACTCTTATTTACTGGCTTCTCTCCTTCAACCTTATTTCAAATTTTATAACTCCAGAACACCCTGTATTATAAGAAATGGAAAAACATTTTTTTTTCTTCCTAAAGCTGCCACCAAGCTTAATGAAGCCTATAGGATAGAATCCCAGCTTAGTTTCAGAATTAATAAGTGATTGCATCTCATGCTGGAAAGCTTTGTGCATGCATTTTACTAGAGGGTATATAATTAAGCCTGTGTTATTTATATAATATGTCAGTTGACAAGAATTGCAGTGGAGGGGAAAATACATAATATTTCTTCTGAAATTCAGATAGTTGATACGAAAGCAATTAATGATAGCACCAAAATACCTTCAACCCTTCTAATAATAAAAATAAAGGGTATTCCAGAATTATTCCATAAATTTTGTTGAAACTCTTTCCTATTCTTTTATGTTTTCTTCCCCTAGGACTTAATTTATCCATTGTAATTTTTCTTCGTATTTTTTAAGATAAAGTCTGGATGTTGTTATTCAACCCTTTAAAAGTAGTCACAGATATGTCCTATGGGGTTGAACGTTCCTTAGTGCCACACAGCTACAATGACTATCCTTACACTTTGATCAAAAGTTCCCAGAAATCCAGGCATTCGGTTTATTTTCTGATACCTGAGTGGTGTAACTGAAACTTTCTAAGTGTTAAAGTACAGAGCAAAATACACTTCATGCAACTTCTAAGCATCAGGAAGAATGAAAGAGCCTTGACTGCTATAGCTATTGTCACCGCTGTCTTCCTGTCTAATACACAGGGAGAGAGATGAAGTGATGGCATTTCTAGGAAATTGGTTCATTTCACAACAAGAGGTGCAGCTTAGCTGGCCACCCAGGTATCAGTTGTAATAGAATTTGGTGAATAATATGCTTGTTTTCTATTGGGTCTTAGAGCAGACTTTGCAGACTCACAAAACCAAGCTTTTCACAGAATTGAGGCCATGTGTAATAAATTAGCACATCTCGGTGCTGCAGAGTTCAAGAAACTGTCTCAGAAAAGGCTGCTGGGAATAACATTCTGTAATGACAGTGATAGGATGTTTAGACTGCCACTTTAGTTTGGGGGG
>NW_020799097.1:45067436-45070809 GCF_003259725.1 Athene cunicularia | reverse complement strand
GGGGGGGGGGGGGGGGGGGAGGTTTGACGGTTTGACAGTGGTACAAGTATAGACAGCAGGGCACTGTCAGGGTCGTACACGCACAGAGTACGGCAGTGAAGCCTGGAGCCCAGAAGGGGTGAGTTTACTGTTCTCCTAACACAACATCACTCGAGGATTGTACCATGAAGTCTTTTTAAAAGCACTGCAAGTCCTTTGCTGGGTCTTACCCATAATCACTCTGCTGTCACTTGGCAGAGATCATTCACAAGTAAAGAGAATAAGGACACATCAATAGCAAGTTAAAGGGTGCTAAATTGGATACCTCATTTTAATCACCAGACACATCTGACACTGAGCCCATGGCTTAGCCAGTCAGGCATCTCGGGGCCAGACACAAAGCTTTTGTGCCCATCAGGAGCAGTGTTTATGTGCTTGGTAATGTCACAGTCCAGCACGGTGGCAGGGATCAAACTGTCAATTCTCTGGGGACTGACAGGATAACAGAGAATCAGTCTTTCTTTTTAAAAACTACCTGCTTACTACAGAACTGACGTCCACTTTAGTTGTCTTAGTGATGGTCTGAATATGGTCCCAGCCTCTACCCTAGATCCTTTCTTTACCTGTCATTGCCTGATTTTGCCAATTGATCTTGAAACCTGACAGATAACTTCTGACATTTTTATGACCTCAGAAGTTTCCACTAGCATGATTTCGACCAATTAAAACAGAATTTTGAAAATGACGGTCTGCAAATCTCTATGTAGTGCTCTAATCATGGGTTGAGGTGGTCCAACACACCCATGTCCAGCTTCAGTCAATTTTGAAAAGTCCAGTAAAGAGCTGGATGGGCAGAGCTGAAGGCAGCTATTATTTAAAAGCTACAGGGTCACCCTTCACTCCCATCTGCAGAGCTGTGCCAGTTCTTGTAGCCACTTTGGTGAAGATGCAGTGTCTCCCCTCTCATTTTCAGCCCATTGTGTACCCCAGTGCCACATCCCTCTGCTCTCCACAGGGAAACATCTACCTTGCCCACTGCTGTCCTCGTTCCTCCCCATCCTTCTTGAACAGATGAGGGGCAGGGGGCAGGGAAAGGGCGTCCTTTGAGAATAGGGAAAGCAACTGAGAAGGTTAAAAGGAAGATGAGAAGAAATAGGAGAATACTCAGCCTGTAGTGCCAAAGGCAGCCAAACTCACCATCTACCTGTCTCATTCCCTTCCTGCTCAAACTATTGCAATATTTCCTCTGTGATCCCACTGCCAAAATAACAATAATCAACAGGCAGACCTTTGTTTTCCTAATATGCACTGCTTGCAGGATTTGTTTGCAGGTGTAGTAATTGCCTTCTGCTTTTTTATCAGATGTATGGAACATTCCTATGAAAAGACACAAATTTTCACCATCCTGATATGTGCCTACATTTAGTCATAAACTTCATTAAATACTATTGTTCATTTTTTTATGGGCAGCACACGTGAAGTTAACAGCAGACTGATAATGATGCTGGATTTGCTGTAGTATATTCTCAAGCCACTTTTTTAATCTTAGTCATTCTATTTCACTGTCAGTTATAAACAACATTATTTGAAGCACCTTAAGAAGCATATATATATATATTTATCTATATCTGGTAGTGAAAGATATTTGTCCTCGGGATCTGTCACAATTTAGTGTATATAGGTATATATAGCTATGAGAAGCCCCTGCTTTATTTAAGAAGAAAGAAAGGGAGAAGAGCCTCTGTTCAAAATGCTTGCACTCTGCTCTAAGAAAGGTTGAGCTCAAAGAGACAAAATCTTGATGTCAGTGATAGGTGTTCCAGCTGTACTGAGAATTACATCCCCACTTTTCATCTCAAGTTAAGTACTGATTAAACTTAATGCAAAAGACTACCAGGGAAGTTTACTTGCTTTCTGTTGTAACAAGGAAAGAGCATGCGAGGTGCAGAGTGAGAAAAAGAATCCATGTTTGCACTCAGGAACACATTAGTATTGAAATACACTTTAGCATGCAGCCTGCAATGCATTGTACCTAGTAAAGTTTTAAAAAGACCATCTTTGACATGAAATGCTGACTTTTTTTCAAGTGGAAAGTTTATCTCTGCATTAATTTAGTTTATGGGTTAACAATTTAGTTCCCAACAGGAACATCTTTTTTAAATAGCTCTCCCAGGCATCCTTACTTACCACCTTATGGTAGACATCACAAAGCTCTCTCAGAACACTTCATAGAATCATAGAATGGTTTGGCTTGGAAGGGACCTTTAAAAAACATCTAGTCGTACCCTAGTGGACTAGGAGGACACGCTACCTGAGTGGGTTTCATTTTGGATTAAAACAAATGAGAAGATTTCCTTTCAGTAGTGGTTTAGTGTGACCCGGCTGCTAAAAGGCAGCTGGTCCATGGGACTGGAGACAATCTGCAATAACACCCTGAAACCATCTGTACTCACCGTGTCACCCTAAAAATCTGTTGGGCCACACTGAGAGCTAATGCAGACATACACAAAGAAGACTCACTGCTCTAAGAATAACAAATATCATGTATGGTAAATAAAGCTGTAGCTTTACAGTAGATCTACTTTGTGAGTGCTTCAGCTAAGTTCAGCTCTGAGAGAAAAGAGTTTATGAAATTATTCCTCTTGTCCTTTCTGTTCCTTTTGATAAGAACTTGTCACCTTGTGATCCATGTGTGTTTATAAATTATGGATGATCCTTCTCATGTTCAGCTGTGTTTATAATATAGCATGAACTGCAAGTTATTTTGCTATAAATTGTATGCATTTCTAAGATGTGTGTTGGAGTAGTAAAGTATGTCAGCCTTCTGGTAGTGTTTTAGAATGAGGAGGAGAAAGTCATGCTGTCAGAGACACAGAGGGTTCTCAGTTTTGTACTGTATCTAGCAAACAGCAATACTGCACTGTCCTCAATATGTCCTTATTAAGCAAGCTACTGGGAAACAAAAAGACAGAGGAGAGAAAGATGCTGGTGAATACAGAGCACCGACCAGGCTATTGTCCTTTACAGAATCATCTAGGTTGGAAAAGATCTTGAAGATCATCCAGTCCAACCATTGACCTAACACTGACAGTTTCCAACTACACCAGATCCCCCAGCGCTAAGTCGACCCGACTCTTAAACACCTCCAGGGATGGGGACTCCACCACTGCCCTGGGAAAGCTGCCTACTTTAGCTGTCTACTGCATCTCTTACAGAAGGCATTCATTCCTGAAAATGCAGAAATACAATGAGGAGATGGTGAAGCCCAAGAAAGGTTTGATTTTATGTCACAGGATGATGTAGCAAATTTTTTCTGATACAAAGGCATACATTTGCATTTGATTAAACAAGAGTATTATGCAAGCACTGGTAGTGCTCTCAAGCTGTCTCTTAT
>NW_020799097.1:45041564-45067386 GCF_003259725.1 Athene cunicularia | reverse complement strand
GGAGGGGAAGAGAAGAAAATTAAAATAAAGGGATAAAGGGAGTAGAAGAAAGGAAGTTTTTCCTCGAATTATTCCTGTTCCTAATTAAGACACCTTTAAAAACAATCCCAGCAGATGGAGCTCTTGTCTCGCGTTTGAGCTACCTTCACCAAGCTTAGCTTCATCTATTTGAAGACTCCTTTTCGGTTTGCCTATTAAATACATGCATTGCACTATTTGTCCCTTGAAATTCAAAAATAAGTTGAAATAGGAAAAACAAATTCAGAGGGTATTTTCCACACTAAAATACCATATTTCCCTTTGGGCTTTCATGTCATATACATCTTTTTTAAAAACCCTGCTGCTCTGGTCTAACTATACAAGTCAAAGTGATTCTTGCTATAGTTGGATCAGGCCCTGAATGAGAGCACGCCTGTAAACATTTTAGTAAATACACTTCTAATAAAATTGAATTACAGTAATTATCTGGTATTTATCTATGTCAGATAGTTGTCATGTTGCTTAAAGTTAATGAAGTCAGACACACATTCAGTACAAGATAGCTGACAGGATAAGCGGCAGGATCCTTTTATATGTCAGCTTAGTCAGTAGGAGTCCTGAATTTCAGGTGCACAAAACTCTTATCAACTGAATGTATCAACTGCATTAACTCCTAGCAAAATGTCTTATTCCCTAGGGCTGGGGATATGGTCTGGCACATGGGGTTTGAAATGGGGAAGGTAAGACAATATTCACCATGCTTCTTTGCAAGGCAGGAGAGGGTGCAGAAAATAAATGCCTGAGTTGTGGGACAAGTTAAGGAATAAATTCCAGGTAGCTTGGCTTTGATGCCCTTTACTAAGGATGTTTTCCAGAAACTATTAAAAGGCATAGATTCAGGTTTCTGCTCACTGTGGTATTTAGGCTTGGGGGGGTGGGGGGAGGGGGTTCTGTTTAATTTTAATTGAAAATACCTATGCCATTTTCAGGACAAGGATTAGAGCTCAGGATTTCTCTCTTTACAAGGAGAGCTCACAGTTTTATTTCTGATGCACAGGAAAACTGCAAGCTACTGTCTAGTATCACTGGACTGGTTTCTGTAATAAAAAGAAATGCATTAAGTCATCTTTCTCTGAGAGTCATGTGGCTTCACAAAACTTTCAGAAGTACTTCAGGTTAAATCACCCTTGCAAAGCACATTTGTTCTTGATTCTCTGAAGACTGATTGTGATCTCCTGAGGAAAACAAAACTGTTTCCTTTTTATTAAATTAATAGTTTCACAGGCACAATGGTAAAAGCCATAGACACATTGTGTTGCATTCCTGTAGAGAGTATTTGCATTTTTACATCTAGGAGCTGGTAGCAGTGTAAAATTAAGTGACTTTGTGCAGGGGGAGCAAGCTTACTGCTTCTGAAAGCTCCTTTTCCCCTCCATAGCAAATGTGGTTAATCTGTTTCAATACAATCTGTCAATACAAATGCTGGTGCTCTCAAGAGCACTGGGAGCAGTACTATATAAAGAATTTCGGGAAAACAAGAAAAACGATGGATATCTGGGAACAGGTAGCAGAAAGAAGTCATATAACCAGCTTGATGATATATCTTTTACAGAATATACTGAACAGGTCCCTGCTATTTTGGGTGAAACTTGAAACGAAACCCCAGACTCTCTGTTCTGACCTCCCAGGCAATGATCTGGTTTAAAGAATGTGCAAAGAGCAGAACCTGGCAGAGAGGGGAAATCCAGCTGCCAGGAGCAGGCTGCCAAAGGTTGCCGAGCTCTGCAGTGGGAAAATGGTACAAAGGGAGCATGACTGGTAGGGAAATTGAGCTTTTCAGCTTAGAGAGACAGTTAGATGAATGCTGAAGGCAAACATAAAATTGAAACAGCTAATTCAGCTCAGAAAAGCCTACTTAAGTACTATTACACTAGACCCCCTCAAAGGAGAGTTAATTTTGAAAGTACCTGCTGCGTGGGGGTTTTGAGCCTGCAAAGGGAAATTCAAGCAGCAAATGGGCATGAAACAGGATTAAGTATTTTCACCACCACTGTGCTTGTGCTCTCCAGTTTAGTCTCTCTCTGTGGAATATTAGCTTCTGCACAACAGTTTGCCTCCATGAAAAGAACCACACGCTACAACCAGCTGAATTTCACGTTAAAATAATTCAACAAATTGTTCTCTTTTTTTTTTCTTTTTTTTTCTTTTTTTTTTTTTTTCCCAGGTTGCAGAAACATTGCAAAACTGCAAAAATCTTTGTGTTATAGCTGTATTTGTGATTTTGGACAAAAAATCTTCACATCTGAAACCTCTGAGCGGAAACATACAATCGCAAATCCCACAATCCTAAATAGTTTGTTCAGACTATATGAAATATATTACAACAGTAAACAGGTATCACAACACTATAAACATTTTCAGAGAAAAAGTCATCACAGACAGGGATGAATTAATATAAGAATCACTTAAAAATTATTTGAATACACTTAATGTGGAATATATATTTCCCAACCTAAGAACCTGTGGTTAAAAAGTATTTGTAGTTTTCACGTAATATTCCATACAGTTATGTGAACACTCTGCCATGTGCACAGAAAACCCATTAAAGACTAACCTAGAACGTATAAGTATTTAGATTATGTATTACTGAGTTTCCAGTGACTTTTACATCTGTTACCTGGTGATATAACTAAACTGTTTGTGGGTCCACATTAAAATTATGCACCTTTTTTTAAACCTTCATATATATATATATATATATATATATCTAGGAAGAACCTGTGTCCTTAAATAAGGGGCAGCAAAACAGAGCAGCAAAGCTGCAGCAATGGCAGGGATACTGCTCAAGAGAGACAAAGAGGCAGCATGGCAAACTCCAGGAGTCTTGCTCCTGTGCATTGCTCCCTTACAAGCATCTGGGCTGATTTGTTTTATGCTAGAGGCCAAGCAGGTTCTCAGCTAATCCCAGTACCGACAACAATTTGTACAGCTGCTTCTGACCTCCCACAACCATAGGTAAAGTCTCTTAACATTGTCAAAAGTCCTCATATTAGCATGAGGGTGAACACATGAATAGAGTTAAAACAGTATAATTGCTTTTGAGCCAGCTTTCTCAATAAATTCTGGGCTGCCTTCAGTTTGTGACTTTAATGTGCAGCACATCTGCAGGTCTTTCAAAACATCAAAGCACCAGTAAAAACAAAAACCAATTAAATTAACATCCATAAATTGTCCTATGGCTAATAATAATACATCTCATGAATACGAGTGTTTGAAAGTTGAGTGGCATTTACAGGGATCTACAATATTTAAAAATATTTCCATGCTTCCTCACACAGGGTCTTTTCACCTTGCAATGGAAATGTATGCTGCAGGACACTTTAGTCCCTATTAATAGCTGGCATGGCTTTCATCTCTCTGTTTGCTGCACGGTGGCCTCTTTCTCTGCTTCACTTGTGGCAGAGAAATGTTGCCCACATTTTTATCACCTTAACTGCTTGAGAGTAGTAGGTCCCATTTGCAACAAGGATCTACCAGCACTTTAGAAAATTGGCCAGTAAACTTGTAGGCAGCTTCACTTCAAAGAAATAGGAACTCAATTGCACAGTCAGTATCACTGATCTTTTTGTCAAAACTGAAGAAAGAAAAAACTCATGGAAGTACAAACATTATCATTTACCTTTGTGTTCATTAAACTTACTTCAATTAGAGGAAAAGCTCTGGTGAGTCTGCCTGTACCAAGGGCTCATCTCAGCAGTGAGGCAATAAGAAACCTGGCTACTGCTCCCTGTGCTCCGAGGGACGGTATCTCAGTACATCCCCAACATCCCCAAGCTCTGCCACCACCAGAGACTGTTTCCCCAGTGCTCAACCATGGAGCAGAGTTCTGCTGTTCTCCATCTGTGTCCTCTCCTTGCATCTCAAGTGGCTTTTATGAGCAGGGTCTAGAGCTAGAATTTTTTACCCCAAGTGGTGATTTCCCCCTTTAAGCATTTAATGAACATGCACAGGCTGTAGTTCTGAGAGGAACCTGGGACTGGGCTCTCTCATGAAGGGAGAAAGAATATTGCCTTTTTTTTAGAGAGAGAAGACACTCAGACAGCTCAAAGACCAAGGCTAAGGTCATAGGGGGAGCCTGTGGCAGAGAAAGGAACCTGACTCTCCTAACATTTTGTCTTCATTGTGCCAACAGAACATTCTATTTAGTATATGGTTTTCTTTTTAGCATAGTTAAATAAACTATTTTAATTAACTGATTTTATTACATAAATAAGAGTTCTAGGGTGAAAATGTAGATAACCATCTTGAAAGCTATAGTAAGTACTGGATCTGAACCAGAATTTTGGATCCAGTTATTTTTTACCTGTCTTTCTATGTCATGTAATATTTCCATGGTCTTCAACTGTGCATGAAATGGAAATGCATGAAGCACAGATAAAACTCCGTAGAGTGATACATAAATATGATCTTTAGTGGAAATGGATTTGAATTAGAATTATATTTTGAGTAACAAGTAAAGAGAACTCTTCAATATGACTGAAAAAATCAGCATAAAATTATCCTTCTATTTCTGAATTATTCAATATTTCATAGAAAATTATTATTCATAATGTACAGGTCTTGAAATATAAAAGCACGTGAAAAGAACTACGACAGTCTGAAAGACAGCATTATCAGGAGATATCTCCAGGCCTAACATTACTGGGAAATATTTATGCAGTCTTTCAGGACACATCACACTACAGGTTCTCTTATATTCACTGCACTTGTTACCCACAGCAACTGCAGTATCTTAGACTGTGCTGTAATATATGCAGCACTCATATTCCAACTACGACGCATAGACTACCTTTTAACAGCAATTTTGATTGAAAACTTACATTATCCGGCCAAACATTTAACTTTACAGCATTGTCTTGAACTCCTTTCATGGAATAGATCCTTGCAAGGGGGTCTGTGTCCTGGTTCAGCTAGGATAGGGTTAAGTTTCCCCAGCAGGGAGGGGGAAGGGATCTCCAGCCGGGTTATTCATACCATGCTGGTCAGGTCCAGGCGCGGGAGCGCGGGAACTTTTTCCTTGGTGGCTTTGGTAGCAGGGAGCACACGGCGAGCTTGTTCCATAACCACTGCGGTATTTCTCTGTATATCTTTTGTCTTGTTCACTGTTATTGCTGTTTATTGTTGTTATTGCTACTGTTGTTGTTCAGATTGTTTATCACACTGTTGTATTAAATTTCTTCTTATTTTAACCCGGATTTGTGCCTCACTGCCAGCCTGACCGGCTGAGGGTGGAGGAGGGACAACGGCAACGTGGTCTCCGGTCCCAGCAGGGCCTAAACCAACACAGCCAGTGAGAAGATGGTGTAGAGTCATCTTGATTTCCTAGGCTTGAGGAAAACCTGAGCAACCCTACAAGAACCTGGAGTGCAGTATATGATGCAGTACATGATATGAATTGCTGCGGCCATTCAGAATTAATCATCACAGACATTTTATACTTTGCTGCCATATTTTACCCCAAACACAGGTCTAGAAAGTGATTAATCAGAGTGCCAAAACCAGAGATAATGAAGAAACCATCATGTGCCCCAAAGCATAGCCTCTTTCAAGTCCTGGGGACTCCTGTAAACGGTGATTATACCTGAAATATGGTGTGATTCCCACCTCAGCACAGACACCTGCTCCAAGTGACTACTTGTCTTTCCTGAAATAGAGCAAGTAGAAGAATGACCTGCACAGCACTGTGATTTTTCCCTCCACTCTCTAGGAGAGAGATTGCTATTATACACACCAGATTCTTAGATTATCCCATTATCCTATACTCACCTTGTTTTTTCTTTTTCTTCTTTTTTTTTTTTTCACTCATTAACCCTGAGGAACACCTCTCCTTTCAAACTCTGCTGTTTAATTGCCTTTTTTTTTCTGGTTTATGACAAAGTAAATAAGCATACATGGGATCCCTGCCAGTAAGAAACAGTGCACACCAAGAATCTCTCTCCTGTTCTTGGAAGAGCTCTAGTTGATGTCAATGGCATTTCTCCATGAGATGAAAATCCCTGTTCAGAGCCCTGGGATATCTGCTTTAGGGACTCATTTGAAAGCAGCACCCTGCTAGGTTGACTGATTCCCATTTTGGTCTTTTACTTTTTACCACCTTACCCTGTTCTTTCTGCAAAAATAAAGAAGTTCCCTGTCAGTTATTTAATTAAAGTTCTGTATTCAACAGACCAGAATTTTACTGATTGGTTGTCTCCATTCATACTGTTAGAAAACTAGGTTGTCTATCATTTCTGTGAATGATAACTGGATATGAAAACAGTGGATATGAAAATATGCATTGTAATTTTTTTACATTTCTTGGTCATATCAACCTTAACAGCTTGCTGGAAACCACCCGCAATTTTCAGTGAATACTTTCAATCAGAACCAGCAAGTAAAGGTTCACCATCAGAAATTATTTTGTAGCAACTATGAGAAAACTTTTGTCTCCTACCTTTTGTTCTTCGTTGAAACCACAGCTTCTGTCAGACCTTGAAATTCCTTAAACGAGGAACTACAGCCTAGAGAAATAATAATTATCTCCTACCAATTTTTACTTGTATTCTATCACTACAACTGTCATTTTTGTGTGGAAGGACAGCAAAACATAATGCATCTAGAGAATGCTGCAATTAAAGTCTGCCGCAGCTCACTTCTCAAGGCTGTAAGTGATCACCCTGAGACAAGGCTTTAAAGGCACCTGAACAAGGAAAAGTCTTTAGGCGTTACCTGAGCATAAGGATGGCCTCACATTTTGAATTTCTTAATTATTATCCTTAAAGAATTTGTGTCTCAGTGGCTTGAAGCTTATAGTCTATTTAAGAGCTACAATGTGTATAAACCAGGAAGTAAATACAGCCTTCATGGAATAGGAGTTTTAGCCTGTCCTCTACCTCCACCATATGCACAATTTGTCCATAACTTTTCAGGCACCTGCCCACGACTGGAATCTGGAGAAAGTAGAGGCTGGATGTGGAGGTCATGCACTAGGAGAGCAAACCTTCAGCATGGCAGCCCTATATCAGCCTGGGGTGGGGGGAAAGATGGGGAGTTGGGGAGTGTCACCTCCCACTCCCTGGATTTCTCCACTTCTTGATACAGCAATAAGATACCTGAGACATCAGAGACAAATGTGGCAAGGAACAAAAGAAGTCTTCTGTTGTGAGAAAGTTAGGGGAGAGTTTGTCCTTGAGGTAGCATTGACATAAGCTATCAAGAAAATCTAGACCAAAATGCCAATAAAAGATGCAGTATTAAATGTGTGTAATCTCACAGGACCTCATGAAGAAGTGTGTTTGTTCTCAGCCACCATGCATGATTCCTGTTCAGCGTTAGATGGACTAATGGCTGGCATCCATATCCACACAGACTTTAAGCCTTTTCCTCATGCAGTGTTAGTTATCCCCACCACAGCCAGATTCTGGCTCCTGACAATGGGTGCCACTAGTTGGCATGGGTCAAGTCCCCTGGAAGGGTCTATCACTGCGCCCACCGGGTCTGCTTGGTGCTCTGAGCCCTGAGAACTCTGCTACACTGAACCACACACACCTAGACACCTCCCTCATAAGGTCCAGGCTTGCATTCCTTCTCAGAATTATCTGAATTCTTGTAAAAAAATGTTTAAGATATTTTTCTCAACACAGAAGCCTTGGTTTTCCACAGAATAGGTATCAGTAACAGAGCAAATATCTCCAAAGCTCCAAAATGGGATCAATGGGGAGTAGTTCAGTCCCCAGCAACTGCTTCATCTGCAGTCGGTTCTGAATGCCAACAACCTGTGGTGCAGGTGTGGATCTTTGTTTATGTCTGGTATCTTAGATACACATTTATGTGGAGCAGAATGGCAAAGGCCACCATCTTCTGATTCAGAGTAAGCCTGAGCATTTGCTAAGGTGTCATGTCCCTTTGGTCTGCTTTCTAATATTTTCTTGGTTCCAGTATTGCCTCTGATTTCTAATTCCAAAGAACCTAAGGTTTTTTCAGACTCTATTTTCACTGTCCAGTAAGTAATACACTAGAAATATGGAAAGGATTAAACCTCAGAAACGTGAGCCATGCTAGATCTGTGCAGAGCTGACATCAATGAGAGTTGTGTTCATGGAACAAGGTCAATAAATACTGGGGCTCTCAATATTTGACTTCTAAATGTTTCTATTGGCTTTTCATGGATAGGCTTAATGTTATTATCTGTGCCCTTAACAGTATATTCAGCAAATGAAAAATGTATCTGATAACCCACTCTACTGACTAGCATGTCCTGACAGCTAGGGACTCCTATTCCAACCCTTCCACTGAAATAAACCAATTTTGCCAATGTCATTTTTCACAAACTGAAGCCTTTTCACCTCATTTTTATCTCAGTGACAGCCCTTCTCCAGTAACCACCATTTACACTGACAACAATCTCCTTCCACCACATGCTCCACTTGTCAACAACAGCTACTTTGTTAATATAAAAGTAGTTTCTGGGAGTTTTGCTCACAGTCTCATGCAAGTGTAACTGTATGTATCTCCAAAATCATCATCTTTTGTGCTGCTTTACTCAGGCAGTTAAGGGTCTAGAAATTAAAGCCACATTTCCTCTTATGTAATTATTTATTATCATGGATATGCATATTTGTGGAGAGTGTTGAAGCAGTGGTCCTCATTTCTGTATTTCTTCTTATTTTATACTTTTCAATTAAATTTGCACAAACCAAGGATTCAGTCCTATTTAACACCTTCCTGTCTCATAATCCAGCTCTAAACCAGTTAAACCAACCCTGGAATGGAACTTCAGTGTAGGTATTGGGAAAAGAGAAAGGGAAGCAGCATGGAAAGATGCAGATCTTCAGGTTGTAGGTCAGTGAGGGGCCTCTGAGTACTAGGGACATTTACTTGGATGAAGGTTGTCCAACTGGCCACTGATATCATATCAAATTGCATTTCAGAATCCAAGGTCAAGTACAGCATTTAGAAGGAAGACAAGGCAGGACTTTTTGAAGACTTTGGGGCAGAATTAGATAGCTACACTGATACTGTACAAGCATGGAAGGCAAAACGTAAGATTCCTGTGTTGCCTGCAGAGCTATGGAGCCCAAGAAGGGCAGAGATCCTCAAAGCAATCAATCATACGGAAAAGGATCCTAACACAGCAAAATGTTTTGTGCTGCTTCTTATAGTTGATATTAGCTGCACTGAGAGTCTGTACACATGAATAGACACTCTGAAATTTAAACAGATATTTTCCATTTATTCCACATTTTGGCTGGTAGTCTTTCTGCTGAATGCATTCAGAAACTTGCCTGTTGCCCAAAGATCTGGCTCCCAGCAGAACAAAAGCCTCCTTGGAAGGTTTTGAAAGTTCTTGAAGAAATAGGGAAACTGAACTTAAAGCCCATCTGTAATTATCCTCCTCCCTCCTAAAGTCTCTGAACTCTTCTCAGACTTCTGGTGTCTTCCAGGACCACTGTACATTAGGCAGTATCGTTCCCTGGCCCATGTGGACATAAAAAGAAAAGTGAAAAGTAAAAAGGAGGTAGATTCAAGAGAAATTAAGGACTAAAAGAGAAAGATACAATTGCCAGAGCTACTATCATAACTGTTCCAGGCTTGGATAATTTCCACCCTTTCATATATTGATCCACTGTTGTAGATTTGTTTCATCCTCTTCCTCACAGACGCTGTCTCTTGTATCTCATATTCCCAGCTTGCTTTCTCCCGCTCCCTTTTTCTCCACCTGCCATTTTTCCATTGTACTTCTGTCCACACTTTCTTGTCCTTGTCTTGAGACTAGAAGCATGTGCAGTGTAGCCTTTTTTTCCTCTGACCTTTTCCATCATACAGGTATACACAGACAGACAAATTCATATGTTTGAGAAGACAAATCAAAGGTATTTATTGCTTCTGCATTTGGAGCAGATGATGGTGATGTTTGTGATGATTGTCACAACTCACTTAAGTCTGGGGCCTGAGAGCTCTGACCTCTGTGCAGAGAGGTTTTGTCATGGTGTAAATTATCCACTCCACCAGAGCACTGAAGCTCTTCAGTTGCACCCTTACTCCAGGTATTTCAGGCCATTAAAAGCCCATGAGAATGTAAGACAAGCCCTATAAATAGGTTTGATATTCTACAAGAAGCTACTATAACCACAGAGAGGTGTGATGTCCTTGTAGTAACCATCCAGAAAGATGTTGCAAAGTTCTATACCAGATGGAGATCGGGCCTAGGAAATAAGACTTTGTATTGCATTGTTATTTTTTAAATGGCCCTCTCATCACTCAACCAAAGAGATGGACTCTGGTAGCTAATTCAAGATAGTAGAAATTACTGAGGCTACTAGAGTGCTTGGCATCAGCAAGGAAGTCTGTTATAAACTGATGGATGAGGAAGTTTTAAATGAGTTGCCTGCCTTGCTGATGTGAGGATCCCACTGCTACCCGTTGGACAGGTTCCTGGAAGGACTCACATTTCCATTGCTGCTCTTAGCCCTGTCGTATCTCAGATGGTAAGATGAGATATTTAAATGAACAAGTTACACATGGCTACACAAGAAAGGAACTTTATTTATCCCAGACACCATGTAAACGTCTCTTGCAACTTTTCTGATCAATATTTGTTGCCTCTGGTACATAATGCTGCTGAACTCATGAGAAAGATTGCTAGCACATCAGACAAGAACAATTTAGGCCATGACACAATTGACAATGTCACTGGTCATAAAGCTGAGGCTTTAAAAAGGCCTAACAACATGCCAGAGCAATGGAATAAATAAATGAGAGATGACTTTTAAATCATACAAAATTAATAACAAACTAATATTTTTGCTTCTGTAATACTAAAACCCCTGTTCTGACGCAAATTTACATGACAGACCACAAAGGACTATTGCTATTGTATATAAGGTAGTACACACATGGAGGATTACCTTGCAAAGACTTCAAAAGGTCACAGAAGACAGCACTTACAAAATTACATACCCCGGAATTAAAGTTTTCCATACATCCTTAATTGTGTACAAACAGTATGACACAGTTGTTAGTTAAATTTTGAAAGTATTTTTTTCCACACAACCAGTCCTAGTTGGTGACTGAAAGAAGACCATTTTAAAGGACTCTTTAGCCTGGTTCTTCAGACTGAGGTCCCAGTCACAGTTTCAACATAATGTTCAGAGCCTGTTCAGTTCAGCGTTAGTCATTTCCTAGTGGGATTTCCTCTAGTGTTTGTTCTTTACTATCTGAGGGCTCAGTTTCCACAGGAATTAAGCATTGCATAATCTCTTTTCTGTACCTAATCATCAGAACTCACAACCTCTAATTTGAATTCAAGTACTCTTCATATTATTTTTTGTTAGTTAGGCATCTGCAAACAGGAGCCACAAAACTAACTTAAAAGTAACCAGTGAAAAATGTCAAGAGTGTATCCTAAATACATGTTTATCTTTGGGACCTAGACAGCTTACTCTGATCTGTAAATGCTTTCACAGCTCGTTCCACTCAGCACTCACAGCCCGAGGCCCTCCTCTCTCTTTACAAGGCAGAATCCAGCCCTCTTATGGCAGACATCTAACTTTTAAGTTTTAGACATTTGGTGTTATCCCTCTTGAATAAAGTGCATAAGAACCTAAATGAATCATTAAGGGAGAGTGGTGGGGACGTTAGAAGGTCCTCAAAGTTAGGGGAGCCTGTCTGCACTTAGTTTGGTAACATGTACAGGTGGATGGGACTTCCATTTGGAGTCCTTCAAAAACATGTCCCGCATTCCAATGTTCATTGAGGTGACTAGGCCGTTTATTACTGAAGAGCATTTCGGTAAGGTGTCTGAAATATGTGCAGGTTGGTTGACCCCTAGGATCATTCCTGAGTGTTTACTGGGGAAAGATAAAAAGCAGAGCAACTCAAAAGAGTGAGAGCATCTCCCACATTTCATACATCTTTGTGGGACATAAATTCAGGTCCCTTTAAAGAATCTTCAACTCCAGTCTCCATAGAGTTCTGCCTGAGTGCTTTTTAACTGCTGCTTAACACAGTCCTGCTCTGAAAGGTCTATGGGACTGAGCCTCCAAAATGAGACCAGCAACATGCAGGCATATTTTGTGATTCTCTCCAGGGTTGGAAGATGAAGGGACCAGAAGATAGTCTCAGGATCAGGACATAATTTTATATCTGTATATGTCTAGCATTAAAATTTAGACACATAAGACATGAAATTATGAAATATGGAAAAAAAAAAAAAAAAAAAGTTTAGGCATTTCCAGGACAATGTATCAACTCAGTAGTGGGATGGGAATTTCAGCACTGAATTTAGGCACCTAAAATGGCAGTTGGACATTACATCTTACCTATATACCTATATCCTTTCATAAGTCCTTCTGTGCTATACATACTTTCAGAAAGGACAGTTTCTCAGGCAAATAGAGACAAAGTGAGACACAGACCATGTGAAAACATGACTGCATTTGTGCATGGTTTTACCTATATTTTTAACGCTTTGTGTTAACAAAAGACTACCATTTAATTAGTAAAATTAATCTCAGGAAGTAGACTGAGGAGAAAGAGTAAAATCCTCTTTTACTGTTGAATTTGAGGTTGAACTGAGGCAGCAGGGAATTCAGAAGTGCTAGAGGGGAAACTGCAGGCTGATAGTACCATATGCTTTGTGGTACTCCAAAGGAAAAAAAAAAAAAAAAGTGGGAGAAGTTTTTATAAGACCTTATGGTCTTTTTTTCATGAACAAGGGCATAGAAAGAGGCATAGAAAAGAACCTGAAGTTTTGTTTCCAATGGGCAGCACACAAAGCTCATTACTCTTTATATAAACAGTATTTTTTTCATGCTTCATACAGTTCCTTTAGTACTTTCTATTCTCTATCATGTCTACAGAACTCCATAAATCTTCCTTTTCTGTTCAATGCAGCCACATAACTGAGTATTAATCCATTTGGGCCTTACATGAAATTTGTGTGGTTCTACCAAATAATCTGTAGGTCAGAATTTTATCAACCAATCCAGTGTTACACATTCAGTATTGTACCTCTGGTACAAACTTACATAAAATCACTAAATAGTGTTATGCTATTGAAAGAAGCTATAAATATCTAATAATATCTAAGGAGATAAATAAAAAGTATATGTTCATATATGTATTTTATTTTTGTTATGATTGTAAAATTATGTCTTTTTGCAAGTACTGTGTTCCATTGTACTTTAAGGTATTCTTGCTTAGGACAAAATAGAATTAATATAATCAGATCAAAATATCTATTTGGTAGAAGAAAGTCTGCAGCAAATATCAGCAACATTTTTACTTAACTTTTGAAATACTGCAGCTCGACATAGTAAGCTAACTAGGTATCAGCACTGCAGCAGCTAGCATTTTGACAGTCCTGTGTCATTCTGGCTATAAAAAACAATACTAACAATATAAGCATTCCCTTAATGATGCTTTTCCTGAAATGGATTAAATAGTCAATCAAGTTCAATGGTTTTCTGTGGTATGGAATTGTATACGGCATATCTGCCAAAAGTCATTGCTACATATTCAAAAGCACGTTATTACTTCCCTGTTAGGTCTTGGGGACAGACTAGTGTTCAGCTGGTTTTATCTAGTCCATCTTTCCATTTATATTATATTAATATCTAGAATTCCTATCGCTGTTTGTTTTTATCATCTGAAATTATAGACTGAAAGTAATCGGGATCCTTTTGAGACTCATTATTTTTAAAGTTTTCATGTTGATTTTTGTTAGTCAAGAATGGTTTGAGTAAATTCAGGACTACATCTTTGCCTGGTTGAAACAAGAGTCTTCAATTGGCTGAAACTGTCTTGATCTCACAACATTGCAGCTTAATCATAAACCCAAGGAGGCACAAGTCCTTGGTTTGCTTTATCACTAGCAGAGATAGCATTTAGTGAAAATACAGTTCTGTCTAAAAGTGTGTTGCACAAGCTTTGTGAAATTTCAGTCATCACTTTAGTAGGTGACATCCTACAGCTTGACCATGCTGTATCTTGCCATTCAGGAGAACGATGTCTTAAAAGACAACTGGAAGGAAATCTGCGAACCTGTACCTGCTTTAAAATTGCTTCCAGTGTATTTTATTTGGTAAGAAGTTAGAGACATTTCCAGGTCCAAATAGTCCAGGACACATCATGCAACAGCAACCATATTACTGAGAAAGGCACCTGCAAGCAAGTCCTACCTGTATACATCTGGTATTTTCATCTACAGTCCTACTTGTATACATCTGAGATTTTCATTATGAGGGTTGAGTGGGAAATTCTTTTCTGATTCTTAAGGGATTTCATATCAAAGAGAATGCTCTTTGATAATCTCTCTCTGAGTAATCAACATTTTAAAAATTCCATTTTTTTTTCACAGCTAGATTATCAATGAAATAATGGCTAAGATCGATTGAAGCACCTTTAACCATGTATTAACAACATTTTTATAGATTAACTTTTTTAAACATTTTTATTTTTAAAATTGAGAAACATATTTTGAAAATGCCAATCATGACTATTTGGCAATTTCTGGGGGAAAAAAAAAAAAAAAAAAAGTAGAAATTCTCTCAACAAAATGTTTTCATGTCTACTTCAACTGACTACATTACTAATGAAAACTTCAAACTGTTCTACTTCTCCTCCACAGCTTTGTCTCACATTCTGCCTATGTAAAAGTTATTAATACCGCCATAACTAAGGTGACAGCACAGTCGCTGATTCAATTTCTCACCCTTCTTTTCTTCATCAGTCCTGCTAGCTTTCCTCTGATAGTTTGGCCCAACACCTCCAAGGCCTTTTCTATGCCAAAAAACTGAGCAGGGCATGGGCCTGAGGACTGTCCTGCAGTCGTGCATGATGCTTAACTCATTAGCATCTTCCCCATCCTAATCTTAGTCCATGCCAACTAGCACTCTCCCTGCTGGTGCTCTAGCATGGACAGATAGATAATCTAAATATAAAGGTAAGTAGCTAATTATCAAGCACAGGCTTGGGACCAATACCAAAAGCAAGTCTGAGTAGGCCTGCTCTATTTTGCTTGGAAATAAGTTTATCTTAATGCATGAAAAACATGTTGTGCTCAGGTAAATCTCACTCAAAGCAGTCAAAGAAACCTCTCAGTCAATGCTCTTCCTAAAAGGGGTCCGCTACTGAAATACAGGGATTGGGTATGTAGAGACACCCCATTTGTAAACAGGTTTTTGTGCAGACACTTTGACAGGGATTGCTCTCAAAGTGTTAAACACAGAGTCTGTTGTGTTACTATCATGTACACGTTCCTATGAGTGTTGAAAGGCCAGGCTTCAGTAGCACCCTCTTAAATTAAAATAAATCAACATTATTTTCCTTGTCCATAGAGGTGTTAGCACTTCCTTCCTTCTCATGCAGCCCCATTTCCAAGCTGTAGCCCACTGTTTGCCCTTATGCCATACTGGTAGGTGAGAAATGTGTTTTTGTGTATTGCTAAAGCTGAGTCCTGGGTATGCAACTGTGCTGGAAATGCCCACTCCAGTCACACCTGGCAGCTGAGAGAGGTGTCAGGGTCCTTGGTGCAGCAGTTTGAAGGCTGTTGGGACCTGAACTTATTAAATGCATGCTCACAATTTTGTACTTGATCTTCAGGTCAATGAGTTAAGTTCCATCTTAGATTCATATAATCAGACACGTGCTGCTGCAGCACTGAGGCACTCAGGCCCTGGAAACCCTGAAACCATCAGCTCAGTGCTCCAAGGAATATGCCGTCCCATAGACTATCTCCAAAGCATTTGCCTTTGTGTCTTTTTCTCACATCAAACGTGATTTTCCCCAAAATTCTAACAATTAAACAGAAATAATTTTGTCAAGCATACTTTTTCTGAACACATGCCTGCTCCACAAGAGGTACAGTAAATAATTCCTTGTCTCTGAATTGGTTTACATTTACACTTCAAAACTGTGAGGAATAAATCTGACAGAGCTATTTGATCTTTGCATGAAAATGGACTTCAAAGCTGAATGTGCATTTCTGTTCATTTTACAGCCAGAGATTTCCAGCAGAAAGTGATTATGCCTCTGATTACTGATGGCTATTGTAGTAGCAGTTTCATCTAATGCTTTTTTAGAATTTAATCATTGTCTTTTGTTGACCAGTACAACAGTACAGAGAGCTTTGCACTACATGTGTAAGTGGCTAGTGTAATTGAAAAACAGACTAAATCTACTGGATTTTTGTAATGCAGTAAAACATGAATAGGAGAATAAAAATGTCCTCAATGTCTGGATGTGTATTGTTACTTTGAAGCTACACCCAGCTACCACCACCATAGGATCAGAGGAGAAGATAACACCCATTACTTTAAATAATTATTGGATTTGTTTTTCTCATTATTTCTCATTCATTCTATTTTGAGCACCACCCCACTTGTTGTTATAATTAGTTCTCTGAAAAACCTTTTGCGGAATAAATGCTTCTGGCTTTGGAGTATCAGAGATATGACAACTATGTGTGTCAGACAGAAGAAACAATTTAGTTGTCAAAATTTGCAGTAGGGACCCAAGTTTAATTTGAATATTAGTAAGAAAGGCATGCATACAAGAAACATATCTTCCTCCTTAGAAGGTGAAGCAAAAACTGGATGTGTACAATTTCTCGTTGTGCTAGCATGTGATTCAGTATGCTGAATCCTTCAAAGCCACATGTTAACAGATCCTTTTAGATGTTTTTTTAGATGACGTAAAACACATGTACGCAGTCTCAAACATCTAGATGCAAATTCATCATCAAAAGGTAGAAGAAAAACAGTGATATTTTCTGTAAATGTGTCTATTCAAAAGAAGCTTAAGGAATTTCCCTCTGTTCCTCTATAAGCATTTTTAACATATTCAAGACATTTTTTTAGCAGAAAGGATGCAAACATCCATAGAGTAAAGATGCGGTTTTTTCTGTCTTGCCTTTCATCTTTCCTGGCTTCCCCTCCACCTTTTCTTCAGTCTTGTAACTTCTGCACTCTCTGTGTTCCTGACTTTGCACATTACTCATCCCAGAGGGAAATACCAGGTGCCTTCCCTTCCTGCAGTACACAGCGAAAATGCAGTTTTAACGGACAAAGTCTAAAAGGCTCCTTAGAAGCCCCTTCATACCAAGAACAGCACCCAGCCAGTGCTCACCCAGCAGCAGACATTGCCTATACAGCAACTGTTACATTTATAAGATTTCCATGAGACTGACAGTAGATAAAAGCCACAAACAATGATTGTGCCTTCTCTCTTTTACATATTCAGTTGTAGGGAGGATTATATGCATTGGACAGAAAGATGGTGCGGAGTATTGGCTCTCAAACCCTGACCCAGGCACAGACCCGGTCTTGTAAAACAAAAGAGCACCCAGTGTATTCAGTGGTTTCAGTGGCAGTGCTCTGATATTTAATAAGGCTGAAAGAAATCTTGAGCTTTTACAGTTCTCTGTTGGTATAATAATTTAAGGATCATGGCATTAGTGACAAGATAACACGGTGGCATGGCATGACTTCTAGCTTTCCTCCTCTCTTGATGACCACTCACCTTTGCAAAATGAGTCTGCAACAAACCATTTCCTTTCCAGGAACTGCGTGTTCCTGGAAAATACTGCAAAATAAGGAGGTCATTCAGAATGCTAGAGAATATGGGCCATATTGCCCATTGCAAAATAAAAGTGGGGTACCACTTTTATTTCAGCTTTTCTAGCCATCCTGCCAAATTTTCTTCCAGCGGAAAGAATTCACATGTTCTTCATTATCCTTCTGTGATGTTCTAGCAAATATAAACATGAAATAAAATTAAAACCTTTTCATTGGACGGTATTTTAATGACTCAAATAGTATAAAGCCAATATTAGTATTCATGTCACATTCAATTATCTCCCTACCATGTCCCCACATTTGCTTTTCCATGTGTTGGTTCATCACACAATGCTAATTAGGTCACTTCAAATGGACCATAATTGACAATGGCACTTTTGCAGGTTTATATTTTCACACAGAAAATCTGAGAATAAATTAATGACCAGCAATTTTGACAATTACGGTCAATTAAATTTGTCAACATCACGATTGACAAAATTAATCTATATTTAATATTAAAACCTTGACATTAAGAATGCAGTCTTGGCAAGTAAACGGATTTAAGTGACAAGTATATAATACTGCATCAAAATGATTCACCTTCAAACTATATACATTTCAATATCAATATCTTTTAAATCCAATACTCTACCAATAAACAACTTACAAAAAATATTACTGAATATCACATACAACAGTGGATACCAGTGTTTTGGCTTTAATGAAAATATAGAAAATTTCAGTACTGGGTTTTCAGTGTTTCAACTACATGCATATTTCTTCTAAAACTTTATCTAATATAACAAAGATTTCTTTAACATGCATTTCCTTATTCCTAACCTGGCTGCAAATTTGTATAGGTAAACTGCAGGATACCTTGGCAATTTACTGACAATTCTCAATTTTAATCTTACACAATTGGGTCCATGTACCAGAACTACAGATTTTGTTCACTCTTCTGTGCAAGTTAGGTGCACTGATAGTAATCCTTCCCTCAGGCTGCATATACCTTGCAGTCATAATTTAAAAAAAAATCAAAATTAAATGCAGAATTAACTAAATACAACATTAATTAAATTGGAATTAAAACATCAGAATAAAGATGATAATAGAAAAAAAAAAATAAAACACAGTACAGTCAACATGGCTTGTGATATATGTATGAAATAACTAAATGCATTACAACAGATTCCTTCCCAAGAAGCCTTGTAGAGCAGATTGTACCAAACCAAAACCAGGTAAGACTGGCAGCAGTATTTCCACTTCTGGATCTGGAAATAAAACTGAAAGTCAATTAACTTTATTTCAGAAAAAAGAAAACTGCAATTTGAAATTCTGTTTATTATTACTACCTTCTGCTTGACTATATTTTGCCCTGAGTGTATATACCGGTCAAACAGTTGTATTAATGAAATTCAGATAGGCTTTTTGAAATTAATCCTCCACACTTTGCAACACCCAGGTAGACTTCTGTCTTCTGTAGTCATTTGGAAGTCATTAGTCAAGCTAAACAGCCATGAAAAGCATTGATGGGACAGGATAGTAAAGCAGACACAAAAAAATCCTTATTATCCAGGATATATTAACTGTGTGTTTAACATGAAGCTAGTGCTATATCAACTGTAAAGCAAGGTGGCTTGACAGATATTGATATAGTTGGAACTGTATTATCATAGTCAAATGCAAATTGAGGATAATAGCTGGCAAATCTGAGAATAGAATTCATTAGCTTTCCAGGCATGTTCTTGCATGCAAACAGCATATTCCCATATTCATTTTGACCTAAAGTAGCTAAACTGGTTTAAAAAGTCAACAATTCATTACAGCACTGAGTTTCCTGACTGAACTGTGGGGCCTAAGTCCCTATTTTGCCAACTTGTATCTACCAGAAAAGCCAAATCAAATTTAACTGGAAATTAGAGTAAAAAGAGGTACGTGTCCTGTATACTTTTCCTTGTATTTTTCAGAATATAAGAAAGTATGTAACAACATGATGTCTTAGCAAAACCTATTATTTCTAGTCCCTTCCAGGAACTATTTTAATCTTTTTTTATCTAAACCATTGGACGGGGTGGAGAATGCTGTCATATCCCTGGGATAAAAATTTGTCCTTAAGTTTTTATTATTAGTATTTGCATTAATAGAGTCTTAAGAAGTTGAAAAAGAAAGTGTTTCAGCTGAAGTAGTCTTATACCAGAGTGGAAACAAGATAATTTAAAAGCAAATTTAACATCACTTTAAAAATAAAGAGCTGGAAAGAAAGTTGGGGGAGAAAGCAAAAGGATACAAAACCCATTGCAGGCAAAGAACTAGGGATGAAAATGCCAGATTTTTAGAAGAGTTCCACCTGCAGAATCCCACATTTGGTTTGCAACACAAAGTGATCAATATTCTTGGGTCTTGAACACTTCTGACAACCTGTTTCTTTCAGTCAGGTCTTTCCTCTTGTCTGTTCTGATTATGTCAGAGCAAACAGAGCAGGGAATCCTTCTGCCTATGATCTGCGTCACTGTTTCTAACAAAGTGATGGTGATAACAGCATGATGTCAGCTTATTCCCTAAAGAAAATGCATGGTGAGCACAATCATTATAAAGCAAGAAAAGAAATGATATAAAGGGGTATTTCATCACTGACAGTAAATGTGTTCTCTACAATGGACTATGCTACATAAGACAAAAATTCTCATATCTATACAGACCATAAGTCTTGCATTTCTTAAAAGAACCACTCATTTCTTAACTAAGCAAGGAACAAAAAAATGGTCCAATGAAGTATAGACTACCTCCAGAATGAAGAAGGCTTGTCTGAGTCTCCAAAAACACCTCACTTGACTCTTCCCACATATAATCCTATGCATTCCCTGACGGTAAGCCCTTATGTGTTTGTCACTTTCCACACTGCTCCTTGAAAGAATCACCTCTGCCTATCTGTTGCCATAATTCATACAGTAGGAAGCAGGAGCACAAACCCAACAGACTTTCACAGGCTGTTTAAAATTGCTGATAGAAGCAGGCATCCGAGGCTGGCTTGAGGAGCCAGTTAGGCAGGCTGCCTTAGAAAGAGAGTAATAGAAAGTTTAGTGTTTTTCCTACCCCAAATTTTCAGTAAAATAAGCCAGTGTTTATTTTAGCTGCCCTTTTTTTGTGATGCCTGTTGAAAACCATTCCTTTCATTCTTGTGGCCTAACTTTTAAAATATTTTTTGTCTTTCAGAGATCAATGTGTAAATAAATAATGTTGAATTTACGTTCCTGTTCATTTTAGGCTCCTTGTCACATTGTTATCTACTCTAATTTGTCGACACAATATAAGTCATTCCAGACATGTAAATAGCAGATAGTGTCAATGATAAATCAAGTCCCAAGCTACAAGACCCACATTCACAGCAGGTATAAAAGTCATCGCATAACTTTAGAGTTATGCTATGTGGGTCTGTGTGAGCCACAGCATGCTCAAGAAAGCAGAGTGGAAGTCTAATGATTCAAAAACTTTGTTCTGTTTTGCTGTTTGAAAAATACTGAAGAGAATGTGACTGCTTTAAAATATACAAACTGTTTGCACCTTGTGAGCTGTCATTCAAAGGTACTGTCAAATATCAGAATATTTTTCTGTCTGTATCAAATTTTCAGCAGAAAATCTTTTTTCTTGCCAAATGTAATTTTTGAATATCCACATTTGAACAGTATATATGAATACTGTCTTTAATAAGATTTGTTTATTTAATAAAGATGGTGGGGGTTAGCTGATTAAATAGATGTTCTATTAAATAGATGTTAAAGACAACTAACGGGGATAGCATTCTTGGCAGCAAGAACTTATATATCATTAAGAAAGTATTGGACTGAAGAGTTTGATGCCTTGGATGTCAGAATGGTTTAAGGGAATAAACATGGGATTCCTTTGGAGCACATTATTTGTTAACTCCTAGTTGATCACCTAGATACAGTAAAATAACACAAGCACGACTGATCTGTCTTCTGTAGCAACTTTAGGGGTGTCTTCTGTGTGTTCAGATGGAAACTCTGGGACAGGGCTTCAGTGAAGCAAAATTATTTTAGTAGTGCTGTTGCTGCACTTGGGTATGGAATTGGAGGAAGGTTGTTCTGTTTCACGTGTTCAGGTCTTTAACATTGATTCATATTGTTTGTTTTTGCAATGAGTTTTACTCAGCTGAATCAGCATGGGTTTTTTGGTAGAGGACTTTTTAGATTTTCAAGAGAGCATTCCAGCCCCTCCTTCCAGTGGAAATCAACACTGGTAACACTTAACTGAAAAGACATTGTGCAATTTAGCTTACTAATGTTTGTTTTAAACATTAAATTTTAAACCCTCAAACGGAAGCTGCAATCAAAGCACAAAGAAAATGTTACTACTTACATCTAAATTTGTAAGGAAATCATTTGAATGCTATTTAAGACCATGTATC
The DNA here is from genome assembly GCF_003259725.1 of Athene cunicularia. Classification (NCBI taxonomy): domain Eukaryota; kingdom Metazoa; phylum Chordata; class Aves; order Strigiformes; family Strigidae; genus Athene; species Athene cunicularia. The sequence goes on along the minus strand of NW_020799097.1, from coordinate 45,045,384 downwards.
ATTTAATTTTTTAATCAGAGAATGCAGATGAAGAAACTTACTGATCATAGCATGAAAAGTGTAATCCCTATCCTCGGGGATGAGGAGGAAGCTTTGAAGTTGTCACAATTATACAAAACACTCTTCAGTACTGCTGCAAAGTTGCACAAAGGATGAGGCTGAATACGCTTTCATATAGATAATGTTTCTTCTGATAGAAATGAGCACTTTGTAGATGGTGTCAATAAGATATAAATACAGCCTCTTGAGTCACACAAACATATAGAAGAAAATTACAGATAACTGAGACCTCCAGGGAAAGGTCTGCATCCAATGTTTTTATAGGATGGTTGATGCACTGCAGCCATCTCTTCTCCAGAGTCATTTTCTTTTGCTATTATGAGCCATGGGGGCACACAGCAATTCTCTATCACTCCTGCTTGGTTGGGATGAACAAGAATTCCCTCAGCAGACCCACACACTTTGAACTGCCCCCACCAGCTGAACTTTTCTTTTATGTCTTTCTAATGCTCCTATCAGGTTAGAAGCAAGCAACAAGAAACAGATTCAACTAGCAAGGGGCCCTGTGAGAGGCGAACACACACCACCAGCCTGCACAGCCCAAGGGTGACTCCAGCTGCTGTCTTTGCAAACCGTATTTTCTACCTCAGGCACTGGATCTGTATGAGCAGGAAAAAAAAACTTTCTCTGTGATAGCAAATGGGTGACTTGCATGGTCAAGTTATGGTTTTGGAAGAACTATGTCAAACAGACACGCTTGCAGAAAAGCTGCTTTCCCTCAGCATCCCTCTCATTATTTGGCTCAGCATATTTAAACACACCATTTCTGTCCCAGTTTAGGAGGGAGAGTATTTTCATATTTTTATTGATTTCTTTGTCTGTTCTCCATTAGGTTTTTATGATACGTTGAAGAGGTGTTGTGGGTTAACCCCAGCTCAGCCACACACTGGAATGGGGGAGTAAAACAAAAGGGTGAAAAAGAGAAAACTCATGGGTTGAGATAGAGACAGTTTAATAGGGAAAGCAAAAGCTGGGTGTGCAAGCAAAGCAAAATGAGGAATTCACTCACTATTTCCCACCAGCAGGCAGGTGTTCAGCCATCTCTAGTTTTGTCTCAGCTGAAGCTACAACAAGGCGGAAGCAACAACGACCAGATGAAAAAGGCAGGACAGAACATGGAAAGGCTTAATTTCCAGCCATGTCTTCAATCCCAGTTACGTCCTTATTTTTTTTTTGAAGGGTTTAATCACTACATTCAATTGGCCTAGGCTTTCACCAGTCCCAGCTGTCCCCACCATGAGATATAAGACACATATTACCAAAAAAACCCCTATGGGAACATTTCAAGCAGGTGTAAGTACTTGTAAAGACACACCCATAAAAGATAAAAGAACAAGTTCTGTTTATCTTGACCACAGAAATGTGAATTTGCCAGGCTGCTTCTATTTTTTCCTAAGCTTTTTTCTCTTTGTTTTTTTAAAAAAACTTGAAAAAAAAAAAAAAAAGGGCTGCTTGTATTTCAGTTCAACACTAGTATCTACCTCCACCAGCACTCACAGATATCACAGTCTAGACTTTCAAAAGTAGGTGAGTGAAATCAGAAGCACAGGTTGCAGTAACTTTTAATTCTACTTCTGTTTCTGAAGCATTTAAATAGTCCTGAAGATCTCACATGATTTGTTTCCCCCATCTTTCATTCCCCTCCAAATTATTACATGGGATGGAGTCCCACCAAATGCCTCAAGCTTACATGGATATGGGAGTTGTGGTGTGTCAAGCTTTTAAATCTAGACATGATGTAGAGATTTAACTATCCTTTTAACATCAACTGGCATTGCACCTGGATCAACAGTAAAGCAGCTGCATTAGGAAACTCCCTGAACTGCCCATTCTATACCTGGTCAGAGGATAAAGGCAGCACCCGCATAGCAACGTGCCCTTGTCCCCTTCTTTCCAACTCCAGTGGCAAGCAAAATGTCTAAAACAGGGAAGGAGAGACTATTGTAAATTAATCCATTGTGGATTTTACTGACAGCCCAGTGGGTGCTGGGCTGGAACTGCAGGCACGGTGCAAGCTCCGTGCAGAGTAGGGCAGTGGGGACGTTCCTCACCCTTGTGCTTTGATCCAAAGTCTCTGACATGTGGCCCACTGCATTCAGAAATTTCTTCAAACTAACACTATAACAAAGACCAAACAATGTGGCAAACCAGTGTAAGCTGAGAACTGTTCTAGCTACTTATTTCCTCCATTAAGGATTTTGAATCTTTTCTTTATCGTATGTTGCATTCCCTTAACTTGCATCTATCACTGTTACTGAAATAACAGAGGTTTGCTGAATAGCCCAAAGGAAGAAAAGCCCCTTTCTACAGCCGTGTCTTTTGCAATCTAAATTTAGAGGGGTTCCAGGCCATAGTTTCAACTTTGGCCCTGAATATTCTTTAATTATGGTTATGGCTATTGGGTTTTCACAGCAGAAAAGAGGGAAGCCATAAACTAGTGGAAAGATAATGGATTATCTTTCCTTAGAAAACATAAATATACACTCTGTACCTTATATTTTATTTTTAAATGGAGATGTCTTGCTCAGTATATTAATAGGTCTAAGAATTATCATTTGTATTATGATACTATGGCCACAACAAATGTGTACTTTAATGTAGCTCACATCTTCTATTTACAAACAATTGTGATTGATTACTCTGAAGTGCAATGAATGACAGTTCATTAAAGACACATAAAAAAAAGAATATTATCAGTAAAAAGGTAAAGCATGGAGAATAAAAAAAAAAAAAAGAGAATATGCATATAGCTATTTTTCCAAACTCATTGCAAAACCATTCATATCAGTTAAAAGCCTTTAGAAATGAGGTCAGCTTCTGGCAGATCATGTGGTTCTGACTTTACTGAACCACTGTGCTGTGATCAGCTCCGTATGTGTCATCCTTCTGCTGTGTAATTTTGTTTTCAAAGTCTAAAGATATCATTAAAATGACATGTCTGCAGCCCAGTATAAAAGACTGAGCTCTTTGCAGTTTAAAAAAAAAAAAAAAAAAAAAAAGTATCACAAATTTGTTAACCATTAAAGATACACAGAACAGAATTGCTTTGTGATTACTGTTTAATCATCAGAAACATCTTGTTTATTCCTTGAGAGAAGAAAGATTCCAAGACAAGGAAAATAGTATTGCAGACATAGAGCTTCAGGTTTCCCTAAAGCTTGCCAACAGCCCTCAAGTTTTGTATACTTTTCTCTTTTCTTAATATCTTCCTTACCCAAACACCTTGCCTCCTAATTTCGTAAGAAAAGGCAAGGTCTAAAACAATGGCTTTCACATCATTGACTTAAAGCAATAGCAAGAAGCACTTAAGCTAAATACTTAGAAAAAAATCTTGCTATATGATAGAAAACTATTGAACAGTTGATGCAAAGCCAGCATTAGGTATATGTTTAAGGAAGCTTCATAGAAAAGGGAGATAATGAAAATAACTTGATTTTGTAGCCTGAATTTCCCTAAAATAAGTTTGTCAGTCCATGGAAGCTTTTTTTTTTCTCTTTGTTATGGTATGTCTTTCTGAACATACAGAGTAACCAGCCACTACTTAAACACTTTGAAAACAATACGGGAAAGTGGAAATATTTCTGAAAAGAAATAGCTTCCAAAATATTTTTAATTATCAAAACTAATAAGAAATTCTTGTCTGAAGTAACAGCAAGAAAATGAACTATTTTTAGGAATTCAGAACTCAGGTTATTTGAACAATACTATAATCTTATCAATTTTGAGTTCAGTTAAAAGTACTCATCCTGTCTCTTATACA
>NW_020799097.1:45038125-45041514 GCF_003259725.1 Athene cunicularia | reverse complement strand
GGGGGGGGGGGGGGGGAAGTAAATTCTCATTCTTATAGGAACAATGTAAAAATAAGAGATCTTTGATACAATCTTCAGATAACTTAATAGAATCAACAAATTCCAGGTGAAGAGCTTCAGTCAAAATATTGGCATCCAGATCTAACTAATTGAGGGAACCTGATCAATAACAATCATCAAGCAATCAGACAGGAGACAATTTAATACTTGCTTTTAATGCGAATAGGAAATATTCTTTTAGACTTTCATGTCTTTGATGACTACCTTAAGTCGATTTAGAATATATTTGCTTGGGTTTGTAGGACTAAATACTGAAGAACCTAAAGATCACAGTATCATAATGAAACACATTTTGAAAAACAGAGGTTCCCTGTCACCTGTAAACAGCAATCTAGGAATTATCTAAATTCCACACTAATAATTTCTAGCATATGGACATACTACATGGGCCAAATCAATGGCTGATCATTCACTGACAGCATCTTCTTTTTATAGCTCTTACAACAGAGTTCATACCACTTACACTGGAGATAAACTCTAGACTTTTTGTAGACAATACACAACATAAATCCCTTTGATCTGTCATGCATACTTTAAAAAACATTTTAAATATTTACTATTACAAGTGATTTATTTTTTTCATGAAGCCACAGAAAATAAAAATTAATTTGAATTAGTAAAACAAACTCCAGAAATACAAATCGTACAGGGTCAACACAGAACTAGCTTTTATCACAGGTGGAAGATTTCACCCCTTCCAACTTTATAGGAATTCTTTTCCTTTCCACTTTGCCATGTTAGAGAAACAACTTTTAAAGTTTTGAAGAAACTGTCTTCATCATCCAGTCTAGGGTCAGCTTCTGCAGGTGTATTAAGGGTTCTTAAATGCTGTGGCAAAGAGCTGCAAAACCTGCTGCCAAATCTGTGCATCTGATCCCAATGGCTTAGCCATGTATGAGTTGTTTCATCATGTGAGCTAGTGTTTGTAAGTATTTTGTCTTTACCACTGCTCATCATTACCAGCTCATCAAGTCATAACTCACCACACTATAATTCCAACCAAGGAAATATCCAAGGGCCTCTGTTTTAAACAAAAGGCAGATACACTGAAATATCCCATGTCTTCTCTGCTTCCATGGGCTACACAATAAACTTGAACAATTACACTGGGAAATGTTTTTTATGTTTTCTCTTTATATGTACCTCCAATGTTAACTGCATTCAGAGTTAAGGTTATGTATTTTTGACCTCTACAATTTAGCTAAATGTTCAAAGCAATGAGGGCAACTGCACTGCAAGTAGATCTATTTATTTTCATTTGCTACAACAATAGCCTGGCTTTGATTTAGAGAATCAATTCTCATGTATCTGAAGTTAGGCAAAACAATCTTACTTTTATTAGGTGGTCCCTATAAGGACCAACAACAAATGCTAAAATTTACAAAATAGAAAAAAAATTCTTTATTCATTTCAAGCTTGCAGAGTAATGTATTGATAATGAAGTAAAATTCTAATATAATATATGAGTAAATGTAAGGAAAAGGCAAAGACTAATGTATGAGAACCTGACACTAAAATACTAGTGTCAAAGAGCTTCTTTGTAAAATAGGAATTGTGTTACATAGGAATTCATCATGGAGGGGAAACAGCAAGTATCAAGTACTGCTGTCATGTTTAAAGGGATGTTCAGCCACATTTTGTGGATATACTCAGACATTATATCAAAAAAAGGGCACTTCTGAGGTGACAGTATTTACTGAAGTTGTTTAACAATTCGTTTAGGACAGTAAATGAGAGCGCTGACTGTGCAAACATTATGATGTTGAGTGACTGGAAGATAAAATTAGAGGGAAAGTTCAATATAGACGAAGGGGAACCTGGAGTAAATAAAATTTTAAAAATCTTTATTTATATAGGAGTGAGCTTTGAGCTACCTAATACCTCTTAAAACAAACAAAAAAATGTGTTACAATACATAGTTCTGTGGGGGGAAAAAAATGCTTAATGCTGAGTAGAAATCAAAAAAAGAACCTGAAAAAATGGAAATTATTAAGAAAGGATTAGAAAACAGAAGATATTATTATACCACTGCATAAATTGATGATTCACATCACTAATTCATTCTGAGCTGGTGGCAGGTGGGAAATGTGTGTAGAAGGGCAGGTAAAGGTACAGAGAAGAGGATCACACATATAGATGGACCAAAAGAGGACAAGCAAGTAAATAAAACAGCTTCTCTATGAGAAACAACTGGACTAGCACTCCCCAGCTTGAAAAGAAAAAAACAAAAAGCGAAATGACTGAAGTCTAAAAAATGTCGATCTATATAACTAAATAAGAAACAGTGGGGGTTTTGTATTTTTTCAGTATAACATCACATGAAACTACAGCTAGCAGACTCAAAACAAAAAAGGCTGTGATCTTTATATGATGCACTATTAAGCTATGGAAATCTATGCTGCAAGAAGTTAAAATTTAGAAAAATAAAAACACATTAAAAATCCATTAATAACATCCATTTAGAGCTATTATTTATTCTTAAATGTTATTTCTGTGTTTCCAGCATTCTCTGAACTACAAAACACTGAAGAATTAAGAATGCCACGGGCCAATATTGCTGTATCCTTTTTTCTAATCCTCTTAGTTAGCACAGTACAACTGAAAAAAACAGTGGTAAATGGATCTTTGCTCTGATCCAATAGAGAATTTTTGTGTTCTGAAAGGCAGACACGTTAAGATATACACTGCAGATTGGCAGCTCAAACAGTAAGTTGTTTTGTGGCTCCAATGCTTTGTACAAGGAAGTTTTAAAGCCGCAAGAGTTCAGCAATTTTCACAGCAGCATCTTGGCCATCCTGGAGCCATCCAACACTATCAGGTGTTCAGAGCTCAATTCATTGGCTGCAGGGAAAGCTTGGACCAAAGTGTTTAACTAGCATCTGCATCAGATATTGAAGTCACTGGACAGTCTCATTTAGAGGTGTCCCCATAGCCTGAGCCATGGAGAAGGCAGGCAGCCACTTCTGAACTCTGAAATTTGTAGCATATCTTCCCATTCAACTGTGGATGCAGTCAATCAAAATAACCTGGTCTTGCAATGACAGATACTGCCATATCCAAACTGGAGAAAAAGGCATGATGTTTCCTAGCTTGCAGTCAGAAAAAAAGGAGGGGTTTCAACTCCTCCCTAAAGCCTGAGAGAACATTTTGGGAGAAGCATTACCTTGTACATACCCTCTGTTGGTCACTCTCATAAACAGGACACCAACTAGAGAAACACTACTGCTCTTATGTTCTTGTGGGGAATTTACCCGGTTTTGTCTGGTCATATTTAGCAAAATATCACGAGCTTCACTGAAAGCCTGTATTTAAAAAAAAAAAAAAAAAAA
>NW_020799097.1:45016075-45038075 GCF_003259725.1 Athene cunicularia | reverse complement strand
CTAAGGCAGCCTGCCTAACTGGCTCCTCAAGCCAGCCTCGGATGCCTGCTTCTATCAGCAATTTTAAACAGCCTGTGAAAGTCTGTTGGGTTTGTGCTCCTGCTTCCTACTGTATGAATTATGGCAACAGATAGGCAGAGGTGATTCTTTCAAGGAGCAGTGTGGAAAGTGACAAACACATAAGGGCTTACCGTCAGGGAATGCATAGGATTATATGTGGGAAGAGTCAAGTGAGGTGTTTTTGGAGACTCAGACAAGCCTTCTTCATTCTGGAGGTAGTCTATACTTCATTGGACCATTTTTTTGTTCCTTGCTTAGTTAAGAAATGAGTGGTTCTTTTAAGAAATGCAAGACTTATGGTCTGTATAGATATGAGAATTTTTGTCTTATGTAGCATAGTCCATTGTAGAGAACACATTTACTGTCAGTGATGAAATACCCCTTTATATCATTTCTTTTCTTGCTTTATAATGATTGTGCTCACCATGCATTTTCTTTAGGGAATAAGCTGACATCATGCTGTTATCACCATCACTTTGTTAGAAACAGTGACGCAGATCATAGGCAGAAGGATTCCCTGCTCTGTTTGCTCTGACATAATCAGAACAGACAAGAGGAAAGACCTGACTGAAAGAAACAGGTTGTCAGAAGTGTTCAAGACCCAAGAATATTGATCACTTTGTGTTGCAAACCAAATGTGGGATTCTGCAGGTGGAACTCTTCTAAAAATCTGGCATTTTCATCCCTAGTTCTTTGCCTGCAATGGGTTTTGTATCCTTTTGCTTTCTCCCCCAACTTTCTTTCCAGCTCTTTATTTTTAAAGTGATGTTAAATTTGCTTTTAAATTATCTTGTTTCCACTCTGGTATAAGACTACTTCAGCTGAAACACTTTCTTTTTCAACTTCTTAAGACTCTATTAATGCAAATACTAATAATAAAAACTTAAGGACAAATTTTTATCCCAGGGATATGACAGCATTCTCCACCCCGTCCAATGGTTTAGATAAAAAAAGATTAAAATAGTTCCTGGAAGGGACTAGAAATAATAGGTTTTGCTAAGACATCATGTTGTTACATACTTTCTTATCTGTGGAAAGTCTTGGATTTTCCCCACAGCAGAAGCCCAGGTGGTTTCAGTGGTCAGGGATGAGGCAGAGTTTATTCTTCAAAACATCTCTTCATTAACCAGCATAGCTCTGTTCCTCTTGAGTCCAGCTGAGCCAGTTGTTTTCTGTTCAAGAGATGCTTTCTTACAGGTATGATGTCCTTACAGATAAAGTGTCATCCTCCCAGTGGCAGCAATTTCATTAGTGATGAATGAATTTTACAGGTTATCTCCTGCAGTTGGCAACTAGATCATGGTTCCTGCTTTTTCCTGAGATGAGGAAGAGGAAACAGGGTAATACAGATCCCTACAGAAATCTGCAGGTAGGGATGTTCAGATAGAAGAGGCAGGGCCATATAGCTGGTCCCCAACCACCTGGTCTCACTGGGTCCTTAGCAAGGCAGAAATTACCTGGCAGCCAAAGCTCCCAAGATCTCTGGAAGCTGAGACATGGGCAAGGAGTTTTGCAGGTAACCTCTAACAGGAGCTATAAATGGATGCTGTTCAGAGGACCAAAAATGACATCCCTACTACAACCAGACTCATTAACCTTATAACCAGCTCCTTATTCAGTAGCCTGAGACATTAGAACTTTTCTGTGAAACCAAAGAATATGTTTTCCTCTGGTTCCTTGTCATTTACCATAGATTTCCTACATTAATTGGAAACTATAATCAAACACCTTTTTCACTGGATCCGAAAGCTTCAGTTGTTTATAAAGGCCTTTACAATCCAAGCTGTTTAGAAAGCCCCATGTGACAGGAAAGTAGCTGATCTGCCAAGACATTTTTTTTAAATACATGTTTTACAAAAGATTTTCCAGGTGCACCACAGATATTCTGGAAAAAAAAACCAAACCTCGATAAATGTTCAGAGAAGCCAATAGTTAGCTGATTAAAGCCACAGACCATCACAGATCAGGTAAAAACTCTAACAGCAAAAAAAAAATATTACTCGGAATTTACTGTCTTGCTCATAGCCTTGTGCTCTTGTCAGAAAATATTTTTAAATTATTCCATTCTGTATTGAAACAAATGCCAAAACATTGGTTGGGAGAGGGTTGCTTTGGTTTTTCAAGCAAAGTCCTTATCTACGTCTTAGACCAAATTATAGCCAAACTCTTTAGGGTTCCTTAGACATTTACTTTCCTACTGAATCTCACTCTACCAAATGAACCTTTGTAAGACTGAAGTCATGTATAAAATGGAGGTCCATCTACATTTCACTTCAAGCATTTTTTAAAATTAGGACATGAACAATCAGGAGCTGTTTATCAACTTGAGATAAGTTTCACAGCAGGTCTTGTTCTCCAGGGACTTTAGTCACTTCACTTGCCTCATCTATTTGCCCAGTATAGCTCAAGTTTACTCATATTAAAGGCCTACTACTCAGAGTCTATATTTTGTTTTGTGGGCGCTAAGACAGGGCTTTATATGGAATTTTAGCAAGATAGAGCCAGGGGGATGGAGATTTTAGCATCCATAAATAGACCCCAACTTTATGAAGCCCCCTGTACTGACAAGGTAGAAGAGAAGGGGTGATTTACATGTGAAGTACTTTTCTGTGAATCATGATATGAGATAAATGTGAAACTGGAACGTTGTTTTGATTTTTGCATGAGCACCAAGTGTTCAGCTAGGCAGCTGAAAGATAGCAGATAAATTGAAAGGCATATGTGACTGGCTGATTGACCCATGAGGAATTATAGGAATTGTAATGAAGCAACAAACTGATAAATCTGGTTGTTTTGAAAACTGAAGTAATTAATCTATGCATTATCATTATCCATATTTTGCTCTTGCTCCCAGGAAAACAATGCTCTGTGTTGAAGATAACTAGTTACTTATGTGTAAAAATCCAGACAGTGATAACTAGGAGAATAATTTACCTATCTGATATTTCACTAAGCAATTCTTAGAACATTTTCACCTATGATTCAGTGTATAAAAAACCCTACATTACTTTTGCAAATGGCTTTGAACATACTGCTTGTACAAGTTCTAAATTTCCTTGAGATCTTTAATTGAAAATTATTAGAATTATTCATTAATGTCAATGACAGACCTGCAAATATATATCCTTACTTTTGACAAACTCTACTAAGTTACCTGAATGCTATTTTAATATTCTCTCTCATTTTTATTTCATACACTTGACTTTTAGTTTACTGTAATGGTCTCTCTTCAGTCAACAGCAATTGTTTGGGTTTTTCTGAGTGGATTTAAAATGTCAGGTAGCATTTACTGTAAGACATTTTTGTTATCTCTTAGTTAAAAGCACATTAGCACATTTGCAGTAATTATTTGAAAACACATACATATTTCATGACTACTTCTAATTTCCTGACCTTCTGAGTGTCCAAACAAGTGTAACTTATGCATTTATAATTGGTAATGCATGTTTTAGGCACAATAAGAAAATATACAAGAAAATAGCATATGATAATTATGATGTGCCTGCAGGTACTGACCATATACATCTTCTTATAATTATTTATCACTGAAATGTGGATCTACTTAAGGGAGAACACATTTTTTTCATTTCCTATTTAGGGTAACTCAGAAAACACTCTTCCATTTCACTTTGATGTAAATTCATTGGTAGGCTTATAACGAGTTGTTTTTTGAAAGCACTGAAAGACTTTTTAAAATATATTTCTCTTCTACAAAAATCTGTAGAAAATGCTTGCCTAATTTATTAATATTTTTGAAAGAATCCTCTGAAATGAAAGGAAAAAATCATAGACCTCCTGTATTCACATATGCTAGATGTTAGTTTATCACTTACCCTCAGATACTTTGTAATGGCAAGATGGACTAATCAAATAAGTTAACCAAATAAAAAAGAGAGAACCTCTTCTATTTTAAAACTATCATAATGTTGAAATGAATTATCTTTATTCTTAGTTAAGAAAGCTTTAGAAATTTTTATTAAAAAGGCAGTGTAGTAAGACTTCTTCTGAAATGCATTGATACAAAACCAAATCTTTAATGCCTGAAAAGTGCTCATTCCAGTAGCAGTGTTTCTCTGACTTTGAGTAAATAACTGTAAGCAGATAAAAAAGAATGATTATACATCAAACTAACCACTAAATAAATGTATGCACACTTGTGTGCATTAAAGGTATTTTCAGTTGCTGTTTTAAGTAACTGTAACAGTTTTAGCAGTTTCCATCTTAGATTTTTAAATACCTTCAAAAGCTTAATATATCCTAAAATTCTTCTGTTAACTATTTTTTTAAATATACTTTCATGTAATACTGAAATATATGGTAACTAATTTTCCTCAGTTATGCTAAATAGCTGACAACATTTCAACAAAATTTCCCTTTTTTAATATCATCAGCTAAACAATATTTGGAATTAAAACACATTGACATACTCTCAGGAATAATGAAATACTACTAATAAGAATTTTTAGATAACATAAATACTTAAAAAGCCATGAAAAATATTGATAATTCAAATAGCTACTGCATGGAATTCTAAACATGTCTACCTTTTTTTTTTTAACCAATTTTTGTAAAGAAATACTTTGAGTTTTTATTCAGATATGGAAACCAAAGATCCAATATGATTATATTTCATAAGTTCTAAAAAGACACAAATGTCAGAAGAGAAGGGTAACACAATGATATATACAGGAAAAATCTGGGGTTTTTTCCATTAGAATGTAAATTATATCTGGCTTGAGAGATAAATAGACACACTGGAAAAAATTTTAGAATCCAAAATATTATATTTAAAATTAAGTATCTCTATCTCCATAACTGAAATGATATTTGGAAATTTAAAATTTTCAAAATAGTTTAAATCTTAAAACGTTGCTTATTTTTACCCAGTCTATTATTTTCTATTCAGTCATCACCAAAAACAAATGTTCCTTACCTCTATAAACAAGTATGTCTTAGTAAAAAACAAAATGCAGTACTCAAACTAGTATTTTGCAAAGGAAAAAAGTTCCATTCATTTAGCTTTTACTGAGTTCTTATCTTTAGCTTACCTCAGAAATGAGTTCTTCATCATACATTCTTCTTGGATGTCTTGCAGCACACTTCTACTCTGCCGAGACCATACATACATATGCTTTGGCTTCATGTATATCATTCATATGGAAATACATTATGTTAAAGATCCTCAACACTACAGCATAAGAAAATTGTGGATGGTAGTGAGAATATCATGTTCTTGAAGAGCTTCATAAAGCATAAGTTATTAAAGTAAGCACTGTCTTGAGCCCAAGTTCAGCTAAATAAAGGTGAAAGCTTGTCAAAAAGTTGAAATGATACCCTAACAAATTGACAAAATGAATATATTATTATAAGTCATGAATAGTTTAAGCACAAAATTAGATGAGCAGATAAGCTGCTGTTTTCTCTTTAATCAAATTTAAGTCTTCCTGTTGCAGGCACAAATGCGTAATCATATTTCTATAAATAATTATTTAAATTATAATTTAAACATTCAACTACTGTTAATATTTAAAATACATTCATTGATGTTGTGTTATAGTGTAAAAGAAAAAAATATAAATGCTGCCACAGGTAATTATTAGTGGCTTAGCTGTCAGTTAGTCAAATCAACTAAAAGACCAATTACTCTGATGATACACAGGTTGAAAGGCTGGTTAAAATAGAGTTCATTGTTGACATTATGTTGTGTTTGGTGAGTTCTGATTCTACAACAGTGGGTTTTTTTTCCCCGTGAATTATTATAATGAGGATATTTTGCATCTGAATTCACATACAGTAACTTGTTCTCAAGTTTAATCTCTTAATCTTGCTTAAACACTTAAGACATGCACAACACACTTTCCATAATGCAAGTCCTGCATTACATTTCTTACTAGAAAAATGAAGGCTTAAATAAAGACACAGATAAAAACACAAAGTGTCTCCTGCAAACTTCCTTTTATTTCATACACATCTACAGAGAGCTGAGTAGGTCATGTAAGAAATTCTGCCTCCAAAAGATGTCAAATTGATCTTGAAACTTCTACGTACAGAGTACAGTCATATCCACCTCATGGAAGAGGTTTCCCCTTAGAAGCATCAAACTCTGAGGTGATTTTTCAGATGAGCATAAGCAGTCTGGAAGGACACAGTCAAATGAATAGTCTGCTATGTTCTGCTGCTGTTGATTCCCTTTCAGAGAACAGTGACTATAGCATTAATTACTTTCAAAGACCTAGAATACCTTACTTCTTTACTTTCATTTTCAACAAAATTTTTGACAGACAAATCATAAATCTGTGGAAGTAAATTAGAGAAGGATGTCACGGTTTCTAAAAATATCTCCCCAATCACTCTGAATAATACTTTTAATGTGTTCACGTGTTTGCGCACGCTAAGAAGCACAAAACTGGAGTACCCAAAGAAATCTCAAGCTTTACTCTTCACTGTTCAAAACTTTTCAGTTTTTTTTCAACAAATAATTCTACTTATCTTCTTTAGTCATTATGTAATTTCAGTACTACATATTTCTGAGCAGATATACTAGACCAGCTGCTAAAATGTTGGGAGAAAAGACATCTAGTTGTTTTGAACCAAATTCAAGTATTAAGCACCAAAATGCTCTGTAGGGTACTACATCAATAATGGTGTCTCTTCTTACATACAAATACCCTTACCAATTGGCTCCTATTTATGAATTTTATTCCTGCTGCAAAAATTATGACATATAAATGATATAGTCTTATTACATATTGTTAACTGGTAAGGAGAAAAATAAAACAATTTTTTTTTTAAAATACAATGAGATTCTGCATCTCCTAATCAAAAAATAATGATGAGTTGAATTCGACAAACACTTCCAAGAATCAAAATACCACAGAAACTATACAGAAAAGAATTAAAGTAACTCATGCGTTCATAAGTAAATAAGGCAGAGGCACTTTGTCTCCTGTTTAGATGCCATGTATGTAAATAAAGAATGAAAACTTTTAAAGGAGGCATCTTGAGGTCCACCATAATTGGTAAAATTACCAATTCATTTATTGCTGACTGCAAGCACTTGCAGTTTCCATTGACCATTACTGAGCTCCTGAATTGTAAATGAAGAGCATCATTATTTAGCTGCATTAGCTAATTTTAGTAAATTAAATTAGCTTTAAGCACCAGATATGTTAATGGATTTAGCTTATAGTGTCTCCTACTATTGGTTTTCTTGAGACTGGAAGTTATTTCATCAAAGTGTGAGCAGACTGTAACATAAATCTCAAATTGTCTTAATTTATAATGGAACATCATTGTTAATGATGAAGCACTGAATGATGTGATTTGACTTAGAATACAAGCTTGAATTAACTAGTACTTGCAGTTAGAAATAGAGATTTTTTGTTTGTTTGTTTAATTTGTTGCTTTAGTATTTACATGAATCAGATAGTAAAAGTAGAGACAACGATGAAGTACAATTCTACCTTGGTGGAAGATGAAGTTTATTGTTTCAGACTGCTTCACTGTACTAATAACAAAAAGATCATTATTAAATCTTGTCTTTTATTTCTCAATTCATCTTCAGAAACTTAGTGATGCGATTTATTTAAAGGAGGAAGAAGTTTAAACCACGACAGCTTAATTAATACACAGGTGTTTTTCTACTTTGTACCTCTCAGACATAAAATGGTAACATTCTACATCACTTTCCAATTAAAAAAAAAATACTATATTACCACAAGTATCCTTTCCGACATAAAATTGTATAAAATATAATTGCAGAAGGATTATTTTAAAATAAATATGTAATATCTATTAACTAACATGAAAGGGAAAATATGTCTTTTTAAATTCTGCAGCCACTTGTTCTGGGATTAGCAGGTTTTAGGCAATACTGTATTTTCTTAGACTGCAGACCCTCAGGAGGGTTAAGCAAATATTCTTTTTACTGTTTCAGGATACAGTCTCTCCCAGGAAAAAAATAACCGAGCCTTTTTCTCCTAACATTTTATACCAAAAAAATAATTGGCAAATAAGAATTTAAATTCTAAGAAAGTAATAGTAATGAACTGTTAAGTAAAATATTGCTTAAAGGTTCAAATACATGAAGATTGTAATAATAGTACTATTCTGTTAAGCTATGTATACTTCATTGAAGCCAGCGGAAAGGAAAACATACCATATCACCACCATACCGCAGGCATTTTCATGCAACCTAGTGCAAATACAAAGCTTTCTCTGACCGTGTCCAATAAAACAGCCACAACTATTTTTAAATACATCAGGAGTCCATGACCCCATAAGTAGTAACTTCCCTTTCTTGATGGAGTGAGCATCTCACTTTTGTAAGTGTCAACGGTTTCTGGCTGGCTGGCTAGAGACCACGGTATACTCTGCTTTTCTCCCAAAAAGGCCATGTCATTCTTATACAACTTAATCAGTGGCTACATACAGGAAAGCAACACTGCAGCCTTTCTGATCATTTTAATGAGGACCCCTGGCTATTCAGTCATTGAAATATAATTGACTTGCTCTTCTCTTATTTTCATAATAGACACTCCAACCTAGACCACACTTATTTTGCTATAAGAAATGTCAAGAAAGATTGGAAGTTTTCTGAGTGTCCCCATTAAAACTGAAAACATGCCACCCTGTCTTTTGCATTAGCTGCAATCATTTTATATAGAACTCATTATGCAGATAGGAGATGCAAATGTTTCATCTATCTCATATCTAACCAAACTGCAAGTGCCAAGAAAATAAGCACAAGAAATATAATTTTCTCTTTCTATGCATGTGCATGCGCCTGTGGTGTTTGCGTTGTGTCACAGTGCAAATACCCATGTGTGCATGTGCACGTATGTGCTCAAAGATAACACACACACAGCTTAAAGTCCTAGTATTTTATTTCAGGTAAAATTAAAAGGTTTGGTACACATCATCACAGCCAAGGAAGAGCATTCTTCTCAACTGGAACAACTTTACATAATAATAACTGTTACTTTAAAATCAAATGAGTAGCAGAAACCATTCAAATGTGAAGATATTGTCATGCACAGGAATGCATTCAGTGTTGTTTTTTAACTAGAATAATGAGGGTTTGCATGTCAAATGTGTTATTTTGAATAAGTCCTAGTCACTATGACTGCCGAGTTCACTAAATAAAATATCAGGTAAAGAACTGTGCTTACCTCATGCCTACTAAGTTCTGCTCATATCTGGTTGGACTAGGACACTCATTTCCCATCTGAACACAATATTACATAGGATATCTAGCATGAAAAGTCATTCACTGTCGACTTAACTGTGCAATTTGCAGTGCAAAACAGAAGATATCTCTTCCTGTCTACTGTTAACACATATAGCATCTTACTGATCCCACCAGTAAATAAATACTATGCCTATTACATCATCACTTTTTCATACTTTAAAGACATGATTATGCAGGTGTTGTATTATACTTAGCATGTTACAAATCATTCCAAATAAGACCCTCACATGTCTCATGATTTTCCAGCCAGGTTTTCAACCATCTACATTCCAAAAAAAACTTTACATTTTGAATTAATCATGACATAGATTTAACAATGAAAAGACCAGAAAGATAATTGCTACAAGATCTGATATTTTTAATCTGC
Source organism: Athene cunicularia (assembly GCF_003259725.1). Classification (NCBI taxonomy): domain Eukaryota; kingdom Metazoa; phylum Chordata; class Aves; order Strigiformes; family Strigidae; genus Athene; species Athene cunicularia. The sequence continues at coordinate 45,028,398 of NW_020799097.1, read as the reverse complement.
ATTTGAATAAGGAAAGTGGATTGATTTTTCCAAGACTTAGACAATTCTGTTCTGATGTATTATATGGTATTCCAAAGGGGACAGAAAAAGCATATTTTACCTTGAACCAACCACATAATGAAATAATAGAAAGGGATGGAAAAACAGATATTTTAAGTCAATTTTTAATGTCATACATTATAATTTTTCCTCACAAGAGTCCTGACAATGCCCTTACCCATTTTTAGCATCAAAACATGAAAGTACCATTCTTTCTGGCATATTTACACAGTTTATCTTCGATGTTTTTACTTACAGGGCTTGAGGAGGAGTGTTTCTGGGTCTCATTTTAACAGGGCACTGTACACCAACCAACCCCACCCCCAGAGAAATGGGGCCAGGTCCTTCCCATCTGCCCCATACTGTCTTCTCCTACAACTCAAAGGTGTTGCTACATGGCACCTTCAGGAAAAAAGACTTCTAAGCATCAGGCAAGCTATCTGTTTGCATGTACAGCCTGTCACCAAGCCACGGCCCCCACGCTCTCACACAGATTACTTTAGGCCTGGCAGAAATAATCAGCAGACAAGAGGGAAGGGAAGAACCCCTAGGCTTCCTCTGGATCAACATCAGCGCACACGTTCATGCTACTTTGGCAGCATATGGGTGTACCTCACTGAGTACTTAATGCACAGCAGCAGCACTTGGACTCTACCAAATGAATGTTTCAGCAACGTAAGCGTGTACAAATACAGTTTTAATATACATGGATAATGTTATATAATTTAAGTGTCTAAAACTGGAACTATTGAAGTGACTTTTATTTCCTTTTTTGCTGGAGCTGCTTTTAAGATTTTACATGCAAAACCTCTAAAAAATGAGATTTCCACCAAAAATTTTTTTATGGAAACGATGAAACATTTTTTTCAGCCTTCTCATGAGAATTTAATATTTAAATTGCAATTGTAAATAAATAAATAAATCCTTTTTTCTAGCTCAGTTCCATGTTCAATAAGCACTTTAACAAATGTAATTCTTAAAGAGCAAGCAAGACCTATCATATAAATCTTAAAAAGAAAAAAATAAAAATTTTATAGCTAGTTTCACATATAATCTCCCACACTTTATCACACACACCTCCTTAAAAGTGAAAATATTTCATAAGGAAAACTAAAAGGACTTATTTTTGAGAACTGCTTGGCTGCCTGATGTCTGCTGGGTGCCACCAGAAGCAAACACTTGAACTCTGCCGTGCCATCCTTCCCACTCTCAGTCTGTGTCCAGGCAGCCAATGCATCTAACTTCCCTGGCTCTCTGACTACTTTATGGTCCTTTGGCCACCCAGGTAAAGGATCCAACTCTTGCCTCCTTCTTCATACAAGGCACTTTAAGACACTATTTTTTCTCTTTTTCCATAAATTCTCATCCTGATTCCCATCCGTGAAGTGGTTAACTATACCCTGCCCTCTGGCAATACACCAGTTTCCCCCAGGTAGACCATGCAGGAAAGGGCAGGAAGACCTCCTTCCTTGGCACGAAGGTCGGGAAACACCAACCCTTACGAGTGTTGTGCATGAACTGTCTCAAGTATTGATTTACTTGGTCTTAGAAAGCAGATTCACAGGGAGAAAGAGAAAGAGGACTACCACACAGGGAAATGACTGGTTTTGGGACCCAGTGAGTTTGATTCTGTTTCTAGTTCATGTTTTATCCTGTGACTTGGAGAAGGAAAAGGCAGAGAGGCCTCAGCTTCATCTTGTTCTGTGTGTAAGAGAGAACCCTTTCAGTCAGGAGATCACCCCAACCCATCTCTCGTAAAATGACAACATCTGAGGACAGAGGCTGCCTCCCACTGTTGGGGGCTTGTATTGCAGTCCAGAGAGATGTGATATGGAAAGGTGGCTGCGCCAACACATGTGGACAACAAGTGCTTCCCATGACAAAAAGAAAAACCTCTTCAGTCAGAACATGATGACATCCATCTATCTCCATTCATCAGCAAAGCTCCCACATCCAGTCCTCTCTCATTAGCCTTGAAGAACTTGCCTGGACTGACATTTCCCTCCATGCACTGTCATAGATTACTTCCTTGTTAACCTCTCCGTCAGCCATCCCCATGCTACTTTTCAGACTGTTCCCCACTTCAGAAAACCAGTATTGCTATTCAACCCTGATGTGTCTGAGAACCACTTCCCCCATCTCCATACACAGCCTGTGAGTGAACTGTTCATTCACCTGGAGAGGATGGCTTTAAAACCAGAAATTAGATGAAATGGGAAATAAAACTGTAAATGGAAGAAAGGTGGTAGGAAGGGAATTTTATTTAATTTAACCTCAAGGAAAGTGATGTTTATTCTGTCTTTCTCAATTTGCATTTCACCCTAACCAAAAAGTACTTTTACATAAATACAAAGAATTATTTGTGGGCTGGGGTGATGTTTGTGATAACTGAGAGTGGCAAAATTCAGACCCTCTGTTCCGTGCTCTCTCATCAAAAGCCAGAAGCACTGCTTTCTACTTGTTTTGCAAAGAAACCTATAAAACCCTGGACAATTTGTAATATGAAAATCATATAATAAACAATTCTAAATATATTGTGCTATTGCTGGTTCTAGGACGCCAACAGTACTGATATCTTCTGTCATGTGTTCTTAACAACACACTGAGGCCATTGATCTTCTGTGCTGATCAGCTATGTCTACCATGGGGTGCTGGAAAACGCTAGGAGTGGGAAGTTAGGGGAGAAAGCTCTTGTGAGCCCACCTGGACCAATCACTCACCCGTCGGTTCTCTGGGGAACTGGACTTGGTGCTCCAGAGTCACTGACACATTTCTTACAAAATCTGCAACACTGGTATCCCAGGAAAAAGATGGGAAAACAGTCAAAATCTCAGGTGTGATTTGACTTTTTAGACCCATGCAGGGATTCCCCTCCACCTCACTGGCCTTCGATTTCTCAGAGCAAAATTTTCAGGATCAGTTAATGGTGGGTAGACCACTCATAATCCAGCTGAGTTATTCTAGAAGGTGTTACTGAGCAGATGACAGATCTTATTCAGACACAAAGCTCCTTTAGGAAAGCTCAGGAGTTAGTCATCTTCCAAGTACGCTCTTCTTCCTAGTTATTTCCACTTCTCCTAACTGTAAACCAATCACTTAAGGCCATAGAAATCCCAGGAAAGGATCTTATTCTCTAAACAAATTCTGGGATATTTTTATATTTTACTGTTCAAAAAAAAATGTGACATATGAAAACAAATCAAAGAATTCCTTACGTATGCTAATGTTGTTAGTGACAGTTTGGCTCCACCACTGCCAAAGTGGAAAATACTTTTTTCCCTTGTATGTTACCCTGCATAGATTTATCACAGAAAATTAGGAGAGCATCAAATATTATCCTGGACAAAAAACACTGAAAATATTCCAGTGCACCAAGTGCTCATTTTCTGTGCTGTTTATCCTGGTCAGTGGAGACCAGCTGCCACCCACAACAGCAGTGTGTCTTGATCACACAGTTTGATTTATCAGAAAAATAAACATTCTCATCAACTGGATGTAAATCCAGGATATTTTGAACACCCCAAAGGAAGTGTGGGCCACTAGGTAAAAGAAGAACATTTATAGTCACTTTCCCATTAAACTACACTGGACCAAAGAAGTAAGAATACAGCCAACAGCAAGAAGCCTCTAGTTTCTCAAGCAGACTAATGGAAGGGAGAAACTGTACTGCTGCTGAAGCATAAATAAGGAATCTTAGAGCTTAGACAACCTCTGCTGAGTGCCAAAGAGAGTGAATAGATTCTAGCAGGAATTATGCATCAAATTATTTCTGAGAATATGAGTCCTATCATCTACCTGACACCATTTTTAACAAGCCAGCAAAGGCCATAGGAAGCTACAGATCTTTAAAAATGGGCATGGAGGCTGGAAACAGGGATGGCCACATGTTCGAGATGTAGTGACATATTTTTTCCTCTTCCTCCATTCCATAAGTTACTAATGGGAAAGGTAAGACCTGTTAAATCTGCCTTCCCAGGTTTCCATATTTACCAGTGATTGATTGGAATTGTTGGTCTTAATCAATGCATTACTGTCCTTATCTTCTTATCAATCTAACGTGTTTAGCAATTGGCAATATTTGAAAATTTTATACATATATATACACATACACAGATATATGTGGGCATGCATCAAATGCCATTGCAGTTATGATACTGTGTATTCAATACCATAGATAAATTACAGACATTCTTACATAGGGAAAGTATGTCTTTTCACAAAAGGAGCCATAACCAAAATATTACCCCAAAATGCTACTTTTGAGGAATTTCCAATTAATCCAGAAATTTAAAATATTTAAAAATCTAACCAAAACTATATCTCTGGATTTTCAGGCAATTTTATGCATCTTTGCTTATACTGTGTAATATTTCAGAGCTACACTTTGTCCTGACCGATGTTTTTTTGCTTTTTTCCTCATTTGAACAGGGGAAGCCTAGGGCAGTGGATGTCACTGGGAGTCAAGGTGCCTCATAGACAGGCATGCTTGCCTTCAGCAAGTCTACAGATTTGGTCCTCAGGAACTCTTGGTATCTCCAAGGACAAGTGGCAACTAAAGAAGCATTCTGAGTATCCACATTTCAGATGTAAACACCTAAATTCTTCTGTAATCTTTAATCTCCCTGAATAGGATTGCTGGTTAATGACAAAGCAAACACCTGAACTGCTCATGCTGAACTCTTTGTGCAATCAATAGCACTTTAAGAAAGAGATTCATCTGACCTCATACAGATATCTAAAGCAGGACAAAATAAATCACGCCTAGAATTGCTTATTTCTCTCCACTGACCCTGAATACAGTAGAATGCTTAGCTGGGATTTGGAGACCTACATTGCAAGGGTCTACATTTGCTCAGATGAATCCTATTGCCAGTTGCTTTTTTCAGTGGGAAATTACTGCATGCCCTGTCCTAACAGGGGAAGCAATGATCATAAATGCATCAATGATTCTGAGATACTAGTATCCCTGACCTTGGTGATACGTCATATAAATATTTTCCAACATGTGGAAAAACTGTGTTCAAATACAAATGAAAGTTTCTTCCAGCTAGTTAAAGCTGAAAATTTGTGATGCAAATAGAAGCTCATGGTGGGAATAAAGGGCTCACCATCAGGGTTTTAATTTTTGGCTGCCTGTTTGAATATATCCCCTCTGGGATTCAGTCATGACCCCAGTATTCACCCAAGTAACTTCTTTCATTACCAGTTGTTGCTCAGAAGGCACTGTTGGAAGATGACCCTTTGCATCCAAAGTTATTGAAAATATAGAAATGCAAAAAGAGATAAACAAGTAGCAGCAAGTCTCCTTAGCTAAAGGTATTGTTCCAAGCCTGTCAGTAGGCGAGTGTGTCTCTACTACACTGAGGTCCAAGACACGTACCAATATGGTTTGTTTTTTCAAGTGTAATCAAGTTGACATCTATCTACATTGATTACATTTCAGAAGGGAGAGGGAAATTCAGGAGGTGGGAGAGAGGTTCCCTGCTCTCTGGTGGCTTCAGATGTATCCTCCACAGGGTAACTCGGGCCTTTGGGCATAGCCCTGAGAGATGGGTGGCGCATGAGGAATCATGCTGGAAGCCTTATGCCTCAGAGTTTCTCTTCCCTACTCCTGCTTGCTCCTCAGGGCAGTAATTTGTTGCTGGTCTATACCAGCAGCAAATAATAGCAACCCCCAATGCCAGTTCAACTTGCATCTGGGAACTGGAAGAGGCAGGGGAGTGAGGGACAGAGGGCTCTGGCCTTTGCCTGACCATCTGCCTGGTGAAGTACTGGTACTATTTAATCAGTTTTCCGCCCACTCTTCAGTGCATAATACAGACAGAGCCACAGCAACTCTGAAGCTTCATAGTCCTGACTGAGCTGTCCATCAAACACAACTCGATCTGTCCTTTTCTTCTGAGCCTTGCAATTCACAACATACAAGAATTTCCAAAACCACAATGACAAGAGTTTGCTCCACTGAAATCCTTTTTGCGTTGGAGCAACAGTGTACGGCTCAATTCTAAGCCCTTCAAAATCCAGTTAAAGAAATGCTGACTAGATTTTCTTGTATTTGTGTAGCATCTCAAACGCCAAATAACATTATTCATGCCTGGTACAGCTTTATTACATTGCTTCTGCAAATGACAAGATGCACTATCCTGTCATCTACTATGCACCTACTATCACAGGATGCACCAAGTGAGTAAATTACTAGAAAACCTTCATACAGGTTGCATTTTTATTCTCCCGTTATGGTGGTAGTTTATCCAGACCCTCATTTTCAACTCCTTGCACAACAGTTCAACTGGTTTATACTGCTGATCATCTTATTAAGAGTGGGAGTGCTAAGAGTTTTACTCTTGTTTTACTGGTCTTGTATCCAAAGCAAAAGACAGAGTCAGGAAATCAGGCTCTTTTAATGAATATGTTTACAAGTGTACCATATGACCTTGAACACATCTCCTCCGAAGAGAGCTAGCCTCTCCCCTGCCTGCTTAATTTTGCCAACAGTATTAGAAGAGTCATGAGTCACTTTTTAAAACATTGATGCACATACCACAGCTACATTGCTAATGTAAACCACATAGAAACAACTTCCCACATCTTTCTATTTCTACTTTTCTTCTCTTGCTAAAGCAATTTTCTTGATCTTTGGCTCATACCAATATGTGAATATGAGACTACTAGGAGACATTTGGATGTTTCTGTCTGGGAATCCTGCCGTTAGCTAGCACACTTGATGTGCAGCTAATGCATGGTCTCTTGGCTGACTTCACTCACCTCCATCTGTTAGACTGGCTGTGTGCCTGCTCACAAGTCAGCCAGCCTGTTTCACTAGGACACAGGTGCCAGCAAGGAGGCACTTGGATGGACAGCATGCACGGTATCGCAACGTGCCATGTCTTCTTTAAAAAAGACAGTAATCTGTGACATGGTATGGCACTACTAGTTTTGGACTTGTGTTGCACCTCTATTTTCAGGGAAATCACCGAAGGGGAGGGCAGTTTATCATCAAAACACTGAGAGGCTTTCACATGCATCTGTTTCCATCCATAAGCGCAATCCTTCTCCCAAGTCTTCATTTGAAAGCGAAGCTGGTGTGCAGTACTTCTATTTTCTCTTTGGTAGCTCCAGTGTTTCCAGAGCCTTCAAGTATATGTTAGAAAGAGCCAGTAAATCTTGCCTGAACATGAATATGAGTCTCACTTTCTTAAATACAATAAGGAGAAATTTGGATAATAAATTGCAAAATGAAGTTTTGCACCATTGAGTTATTCACAATTGCATATTTTTTAAAAAAATAAATAAAAAGACTGCTATCCAGTAAAACATTGTCACCAATACCCCATTTTATCAGCTAACACAGATTGAGAGGAGATTAATTTTCAACTCACAAGGCCATGTCTTTTTAAGTTACAAAATAAGGTCTAGCCATTGTATTAAGGAATGTAGATTGAACATGTTTGTCTGTGAAAGACATTAGAAGTTTTTCATCGACTTTTGGTGTGTCCTGAGCAATATATGGGGTTACAAGGGGATATGCAAACCAATTCCGGGTTTAGAAAAAGCTCCATGACCCAGGGCTTTGCAATCAGAGTCACTAACACACTGTCAACACTGTAGTTCTACATCACAATCCTGCAGCAGTACATTCCCAATCTTTCCTCTCTGCACCCAAAGCTTTCCAACATGTCATTACAACATGACCAATGCCTGTAACCCTTCGGTACAGGCTTATCCACACTGAAACAAAAACTCAAGAAAGCTCACAGGATCATTGCTAGTGCCACTTGCCCACTGCCTTCCTATATCTCCCTCCACCATGCATAAATGAAATCCACCAAGAACCTGAAGACAGAGCAAAGTATGCACAGGGAAAAACACTGAAGTAAGAAGTACCAATAGCACAGGGAAACTCACTCAGATTAGGTTAACCATGTTGATTTGGCTAGTCATTTGCAAACTTGGGCAATAATGGATTACAAAATTAACAATCCACATATCGAAATCATTGGGCATATAAGGAATCCTAGAACAAGACCTTCATGTGCTCATAAATTTTTCCTTGGAATTGCAAAGCAGAGGTTTTCTAGTGGAAATAATAAATATTTATACATAGGAAAATGAAAGCATTTTGGATCAGAGATAAATTTATAATTGTTATCACTCTGAGAAAAAGTTGTTGATATTTAAGTTTAGGCTGACCATTCTGCCTGTTTTGTTGACAATTCATGCTTTATATGACACTTTAGTAAGATTTTCTGTAAAATTAGAGGGGGAAAGCAGCAAGCATAATTACCTATCTTCTGGCATATTTTTCTACAATTAAATTATATACTTATCCCACCAAAGTGTTCATACTTTCAAATATGAATGTGACACTGATCCATGGCAATTTACTGTGCTTAATAACCTAAACACATTACTCCACATTATTCTCTCATTGCACAGGTGCCTTTATATAGGTGCATAATTTTTAGAAATGTTGCACTCAAATTTTAATTCAACCAGTTTTACTTAGTCACTGCAGACATACACAGAGATACAGAACCCAGGTAAGCAACAGGCTGAAGACTTTAATGATCACGTAAAGCCCAGCCCCACACTTGCACTGGACATCTAGGTTCAAGCTCTCCATTACTTAAATACTATTTGTAACAGCTGTTTTTTCTTTTGTGACACATCACCTCTGATCTCTAACCATTAAATAATAATCGCTCTGAAAATGTATTGTTCTGAATTTCAGTATTATATGCCAAACTTTTTGATCCTTATTCAGATGAGATTCCCTATTGATGAGCTTGGTGTTACTAGCTGTAAAAATATTGTGACTGGTATATAGATCATTTTTATGGGAAGTATTTAATCCAGTGGCCTTAGTAGACTGGAATAAATTTTCAAGACAGAATATTCTGCAAACCAAATTTAATACACAGATCAGATTGCAACTGATTAAAATGCAAGTGTTAATATAAAGGGCTGCTTCTTTGCCCCTGCAGGGGAAAAAAAAGAAGAAAAAAAAAAGAACAAAAACCTAATAAACAAACAAAACCCCCCCAAAAAATGAAACCAAAAACCATTAAAAAAATCTTTCAGGCAGCAAAGTGGCAGCAGAAAGTTGGTAATATTTGCCTCCTTTCTATATACCTACCTCAACCCATTTGCAAACTGTAGTGTTGGCTCCACGCTGCCTCGGGGTTGGAGACCAGAGGTGCTGCAAACCAGGACTGATGTGCCTGACAGAGCAGCACAGCAAAGTGTGAGTGATGGCCTAAGCCATGCCCGGCAGTAGCCAAAACTGTGAGTTCTGTTTCTTTCCTGGAGCACTGCATTCAACTACAATCACAAATGTGGCATATGCAGCAGCCAGTCAGCTGCCAGTTGATTCTATATATATTCTTACATTAAGGTTTTGAAAGCAATGTAAGAAAAAGGTTTTGCATGCAAAGAAATATGCTGCAGCTTGGTGACTTACAGAAGGCTTTGGGGGCCAAAGCCAGAGCGGTATATTGAGAGATATTGCTTGGCATACACAGGAGTGCTTTCATCTAAAGAAAACGTTCAAACCTGAGATATCTCCCACTAGGTAAGTGCTGTAGCTTGTCCCAGTGCAGATGGGATATGTTTAATGTATTAATGTCCCAAATTAATATACCAGCTGGGAAAGAAGGTACTCAGCTACTTTACTTATTTCTGTAGCAACCAGTAAAATTAATCACATCTGTTTATAGCTGTACTTTGCTCTAAAGTTGTTCAAATTTAAGAATAGAAATATATTCTTAAAAGAAAAAGGGGCCAAGGAAGACAAAAGAACCTATCTAACAAGGGAAACAGCTGAAAAATCCTAATAGCTTTTTTAAAAGTTTCTAAGTTGCTAAATCAGTGGAGTAGAATTTAGTTAGAGGATGAATCTTGAATTACACTTTAAAGGAGTCATTAAAAAGTCATACCCTTTCATGGCAGCTTGGAAACTGGGAACTTTTGACTCTGCATTCCCTACTACTTTGTAAAAACATGCAGCAGTCATTCTTAGTCCCTGTTTTATTGTCTGTTACTATGTTCGTATTCATGGACGAGTAAGCACTCTGAAACTGTGATTAACTTACAGTTTAACAGTTTTCCCAAATGCCCATTGAACATCAGTTCTAAAAGATGAGAGCCTGCATTGACTATCTGCAGACTTAAACTTGAATCTTTAAATATACAACTCTAAATCATTTCTTTTGCCACTAAGGATAGTAGTGTGCTTAAGACCTGGTGAACTTTGTAGTTTAGCAACTTATAAGAACTAAGAAAATGCTTTTTGCTTAAAAAACAAAAAAAAAAACAGTCACACGTTATCTCCTTCTTGACAGACACACGTGCACACACACAGAGAAAATAAACAGCTCTGTTAAGAATGAGTTGGCAAGTGGCTTCCCAAGATCTCCTGTGCATTTTCACTGAGAGCTCTAGGAGCAAACCACTTGGAAGACTAAGGACAAACAACCAACAAAATTTTTTTTTTCTTTTTTCCTCTTTAATTAGGATTCTGTTTAGATACAAATGATCAGGGAAGTAGTATCTGAAAACCCACATTAAAAAAAAAAAAAAAAAACAGAACTGAGAACAATTTTGCACCCTCTCTGGGAAAGGAAATCAAATCAAGTCTACAAGCCTTTGTGCTACAATTCATCCTGATATAATTTGTAACAGCCAGGAAATTAACACTAAACAATGAAGCTCATAATGAAAACATTGTGAGTGACAACATTAACATAATACAGAGAGCGCCTCACTGCCCATCTACCAACAGCTAAGGTCCATCCCCCATATGAAGGATGCTCAAGTAAGGGAAAAAACAGGCCAGGTTTCTAGCTGCTAATCAGTGTTGATAGAGGAGGAGTGTGCAGAGGCAGAAGAAAAAGATGAGATTAAAGTGAATATTGCACTAATGAGCATGTTCTTCCTGATGAAAGATTTTAATGTAGATTATAAAGCCCTTTCTTTCTTTCACAGGCTTATCACAAATGTCTTCTATTTGGTAAACTTAACAGCAGAATTATATGGGTAGATGCCAATGGGCATGTGTTTAGGTCTGCAGCTAAAAAAAGATTGAGGTGTTTCGACTCCAAATCCTGCAAGACCCAAATTCTGATTCCTGTGCTAGGTGTACAGTCTTTTATGTGATACCAAGGCCTAGTTAAGCTGTGTCTATATTAGGAAGTACTGCAGTCCAACAGGAGCCAATCTGTAATGCAAAAGAGTTAGTGCTGGGAAGCCTAATAGAATATACATTTTGTGAGTTTAAGTCACAGCATGCCAGTGTGGTCCCGTGGACCAAATACTCCAGTGTGGGAGCATGCTCTGTGTTCTCCTGCAACACAGTTTCTGATTTTGTTTTTTACAAAAGAAACCAGATTGAGCACTGTGAGATCACTCTGTGATGCAAAGCAAGTGCTGTGAATGGGGATGAGTGGGAGATGCAGTTTAAGAACACACTCCTGATCCAGATGGAAATGTTAACGCACATACTCTTTGCTGCCTGAAACCAGGTCATTCAAACAAGCTGAATCACGAGCAGACAACTGCCAGGACAAGCTGAAAATATCAGCGTATGCTCAATCTATCCACCTTTGGAGATGAAGTGTCATATTCACAAACAGGTTCCTCATCCAATTCATAGCCAGGAACCTGCACGGAGCATGGGGGCATCACTGTGATGAAGACTGTAGAGAAGCACCTCAACCTTTTTATTCAGTTAATGAGTCCTTAAGGCAGAGACTTTCAGCCCCTAGATGCCAACAGTGCACAGATCATGGCACACCTATATCATCACACTGTCACTGACAAGCTGAAAAAAGCTGCAGGACATAACAGGCTGCCTGTAGCCCATTTCCCATGTTCTCTGAACACAAGACTGTCTGACATACTCACTGCCTGAACAGGAACTGTCAAGTTCCCACCTGTATTGTGGTCTGCACAGGTCCATATTCTATCTCTACCTGCAACACTTCCTAGGACCCAGCCAGGCAAAGGGGGGATTCTATTATTCAGAAAAAGAGTTCAAAATACGCTGAGGTAAAAAAACAGACCAAACAAAAATCTGTAGATCAACAACCTCTATATACTTTTCGGTGGAAGCGTGGTTAAGCAGGATTATGCAGAGCAGGGACAGGATGGATCAGAAATACAGGTCCTTACAGCAGATCTTCCTTGCCATTGTGACTAGTCCTGTACTCCCCAGAGTGATCTCTAGACAACTGAATGATCAGCAGAAAAAAAAAAAAAAAAAAAAAAACAATAGCAGCTGTTATTTT
>NW_020799097.1:44962357-45016025 GCF_003259725.1 Athene cunicularia | reverse complement strand
AAAAAAAAAAAAAAAAAAAAAAAAAAAAAAAAGATAGCACTGAATCAAGGTCCTCTCCGGTCTGCCTGACCACTTTGCATACTGGGCACCTCTGCCTGAGGAAGAACCATAACTTCTCTTTTGCTGTGTTTTAAAGCCAGACACTGCTGGTTTAGTGTGGAGCTCAGTATATGGGTGTTGCTGGCTGTGCCCTGAGCCCTAGATACTCAGGCTGTGGAAGTACTGGACCATAAGTGCAAATCCCAGGAGAGCTTAGGAATAAAATGAGATACAAAGTACAATCCTCTACAAACTGAAGTTCAATACAGGAAAAAACAAATAAACTCAAACAAACAAAAACACAAAAAAACCAAACAAACAATGAAAGAAATCAAATAAGCTCCAAAAGACTTTAAGGACTCCTAGTATTAGACATATTCAAGACGAGACTGCAACATCATTGAAGAACTTTTAGAAGTTGATTCAGGTGTTCATTGTTTTTTTTAAATTAAAGCACTGAGGCGTACCATAACTTAAATTACTTGTAAGTTCAGGATGTAACTCTAGTATCTATATCCTGTTTATTTCTCCCTTAATTGTGTTTTGCAATGACTTTATAAGGACTACTTGACATTCTGCATGCATGAATCTTATCCACAGCTTCTTGAGCAAACCTGAGATGCTCTTGTCGAGTCTAAGAAGAAGGAAGGGAAACAAAAAGGCAGTAAAAAAGACAGCAGCTATGTTTTTTTCTTGTTCCTCATTGTGAAGGAAAACAAAAGCAACTGTGAGTAGCAAGGCAGATATTTTGTTCCATCACAATTTCCTGAAAGTTGCTGTAATTCCCCAAGATGTGCTCTGCTGACTAAATAGCACTAGACTGATGTCTCCAAGGAATATTTGCTATCACTGGGGTAATAAGGTGCATAGATAGTTGTTTCAGCTTGATAACAACTAAGAACTAACATCCCAATCCCTATTTGGCTCCATAGGCCAGTTTTCAGATCTCTTGGACTCTCTTATTATCAGACAGCTTCTAACGTATTGCAGTTTTACCCAAATTAGAATGTATTGACATAAAATTGGGTGAAACATCACATTCCAAACTACAGAGAGCATACAGTAATGCAATAGCAGCTGTTATTTTCTGGGTTATTTTATTAACTTTGAACTAGAAATATTAAGCTCCTTTTCTACTCTATTTTTACTTGTATAACCAGTATTTTATAAAAGAGCAATTTTAAACATCCTGTAATCATTTTGACTGCAAAATTATTTTGTTTACAAATCATTCAGTAATAAAGAGTGAACTTCGGCCATGGTAAAAATAGCAAATAATTGACTCTCATTTTGAGTCACATGGTAGCCTACAGATGAAATTATGTGTTTGTGTGACTGAAAATAATGAATAATACACAAAGGAATTCACGCAATTATATGTCTAGTGTCCTGTACAAAGAACCAGTGAAGACACAAGATCCTTGTGTTAAAAGAGCTACCTAAAATGTCATCTGCAGTTGCCAAGTGCTGGGGAAAATATTATTGCAGCCAGAAATGCCAAAACCAAACCTATTTATCTGAACAAGCCCTGAAGCATGAGTGCAAAAGTGAAACAAAACAGACATTGCTTGTTGGAAGCATGTGTGTTTTGGAGCAAAAAGTGGACCCAAGTGTCCACATTTGGAGGATGAAATTAAGATGGGAACACTATGCAGGGTTGCAGTTCCACCCTGGCATGCAATTAATCCAACTGCAGGCTGCTGTACTGCCTCTTTTCCCCCTTCTCAGCCCTCTCCAAGCTCCAACTATGTATTCCAGCCTACTCACCTTGAGCCAGAGAGGACAGCTGATATGAATGAAAATTTATTTTCCACACACACATACAGAGGCTAGTCTTCAGTTACTCAGTAATTTTTTTTTACATCATTTAAATCACCACTTCACCGAACACTAATTTCAGTATGATCTTCTAACACCTTCTGTCCTCCCTAGATCTAACCATGGAGTCCCACATCTACTAATCTGACAGTAAGGCAAACTGGCAATTTTAAGTCAACCATCATCTGTAAATTTTGGATAATCGGTGACAGGGCAAACCTTTAATGCAAAGTAGTTGATACTAGAGGCCTCAGACTGTCTCTGCTATCATCATAACCATCATTTCAATGCTGAATGGATAAAGGTCCTATCTCTAAATGAAGGGAATGGAGAGCTTATAACATCACAGAGGCTCAAGAAAAAGACTACACACTTTTAAGATATATATTTTAATATCTTGTTTGCTGTAACAGAGGATTGGACACAGAGATCAAGAAGTCATCTCTGCTCCTGATTTCCTTCACATAAATTCAGAGACACAAGCCCACCAGGGACTATTAAACATAACGATCAAAATTCTGACCGAGGTAGTCCCTAACCTGGTGTCTCCTGGAGGCTTGGAGGATGTACAAGTGTGGGATCAGTCTGCTATAAAAACTTCAGTGTTTCCAGTACACTTTTACCTAAGTATCTGCTACTGGCCTAGGGCAAGGATGGGATTCACCCAACCTTTGACTAGACCTCCATGGTTACCCTTATGGTTTCACACCCTTGTCTCTACCAAACGCTGCTTGATGACCAGAATTATGAAAACATAAAGCCAGGCTGGTGACAGATGTTGAAAAGACCTCTCCCCTGTCTCCATTTCTCCTGTCTTACATAGTGAACATTAGGGATTGTTTCTTAAAACTGGTGTTTGGGAAGAAGCTACAATAAGCTTGGGGAAAAAAAAAGTATGGAATCTCTGGAATCGGAACGGGGTATTTTACTGGAGTACCATGTAAACTGAATGAAAAAATAAAGAACTACTGAATCATAAGAAAAACATTCCACAAAAAAAGTACAAGGTGTGACTGGATATGTAAAGAAAGATCTTGTTCATCAGCATAAAAGAATTCCTTCAGGGAATCAAGAAATAACATAGAGGAAAAGAAAAACTGGGGTTTTCTGTTTCAAAAGCCTTCAGTAAAATTCAGCAACAGGGGACTATTAAGGATCCAACTATCATTTTAAGATGAATACTTTGGAAATTAGAACTTAAAATGACTGGGAGAATGAAAGAACAGCAACAGCAAGTTTTCTGTATAACAGGTGATAAATAGACATAATTAAGGCAGCACTGCCTAATATAGAAAGGACCCATGGTAGCTGGCAAAGAAAAGAACCCAAAACCCTGGGGTCATAAAAGATGCAGATGCCATGAAAGCGTTTGGGCTGTAAACTCATGAGTACAGAGGCAAAGTTGAAGCTTTGAACCTTCAGCAAGCAGTGCTGCAGCAGCTCTGTGTGTACGTGCAAGCTGTGCATTTGAAAGCCTGAGAATCCAGAAAGGCTGTACCTTGAAAAACAGGCATAAGAAAATTGTCCTCAATTCACGCAGGAAACATTTCCATGGCTTGGGAAGGGCTAAGCTCTTTTTAGAGCTTGAGATGTGTGCTTCCATCTTTTTAAAAAGGTGGCTTCACCCACCAGGCCCAGTTGATGCAGGTACAGTGGACCCTGTGCAGCTGCTGAAATCCCTTGCAAAGTTAGGTGAACGTGGCTGGCTCAGGGAACTCACTGTAAGCAAGGATGGGTTGCAGTGCAATGGAAAGTATGATTTGTGTGCCCTTCCCAACCACTGAGGTCAATGAAAAAGTACAGCCAAGGAACAGCAGAGGTTCATTCTCAGTCTTCATAAAAACCAGACCATTAAGTTGCATTTGGAAGACTATAGACTAATATGGGTGTCGTGATAGACCACCACCATGTCCTGAACTCATGTTCATCGAGTTTAGTCAGTTTATTGTTCCTTCAAAAAATAATACAAATTATTCAACATTCAAGCAAACGGGGTGGTGCCCCTGTCCTCCAGGAGCAACAAGCTCCTGTGTGACTTCCAGCACAAGCGGCAGCTGTTCCCCTATGTCACTGCCCCACAGTTGCAGCCATCTGAGCCCCATGAGCCAATGAACCATGAATTAGGGAATCACAACATACCAGGGCATGCAGTGGAACCCAGACCTGGATCACACACCTCTCATGTAAAGCAATACGAAGGCAGGATGCATAAGGATTGTCAGAGGTGCATGTCCTGCCTGCTGGACCACACTTAGGAGACAAGGAAATACCACTCCACATCTAACACCTGCCCAAGTCCAGATCAGCACCTGGATGAAACAACTCTTTCCCAACCCACATAACCAATTGAATATACACCAAGGGGAGCTTCCCAGAAGTTGGACGAGCTCTGTTAACTGCTGGTGTTAAGAGCTGATCATCCCAGATTAACCGGCTTTCATCCAACAGATAATTAGTTACAAAAGGAAATAGCTCTACTGGGAAAGACCTAGAGAGTCACCCTTTTCAGAAGGTGCTGTAGCAGTGTGCTGTTCTCAGCAGCTGGACATATTTACTGAGCCTCCTAGTCCACCACAAAAATGAAATGCATCTGCAATCAGGTCTGACATGAGGTCTGATAGCTGTTATAGCCCCACAGAAGATCTCATGGGACAGTGTAACTCAGAAGCATATTTGGGGGTGCTTCCAGGCACAGTTTAAGTTCCATTTTTCTAAACTTGAAGAGAAATTTGCATGATTTTTTTCCTCTGATCAACCATGGATCCTTTTTCCTACCTAAAAAATCCACTCAATTTCTTTTAAATCAGCAAGCAGGAAAACTCAAGGCAAATATTTTTGCTTTGAATCAAGTTTCTAAAGTTTTCCTAAACTGCTGTCACGTTATCATCCTGTCCCTGCTAATGGCCATATTAACAGCCCTTTATTTTTTATTCTTGGATCCAAGCCCCTTCTTCCCATATCTACTCTTCCACTCAACCACACAACCTCCTTTCTATGTGGCAACACTTCTCAGATATCCAAAAATACCTTTTGTAACAGTGTTCTCGGTTTGCTTGCACCAGTGGGAGAAGAGCCAAGCTCCCCCTCCTGCTGCACTTCCTTCACCAGCAGACCTTAAAGTCCTCAAGGTGCTCCAGGTCCCTCCGCCCCATACCTGATCTTCCCTGTACCTGTTCCTCCCCAGTTATTGCCTTCTCCACTTCTAAACTGAATCTGGTAAATAACCTAGTCCAAAACAAAATTTTCCTCCTCACAAGTGTTGGAGAGGCGTTAAATAGCTCATTTGGCAGATCCAGCTGAGAGCCAGGCTGCAGAAACAATGGGAGGAGCAGGGCTGAAGGGGGGGCAGCAACCTCCCACGGAGAAGGGTGAGAACACACAGCTGGGGGAGGCAGAAAAAAGGTGGAAGGCTCTTCAACCCTGCTGAGGAAACATAAGGGAGAATTGCAGGTGTATCTTACAGGCTGAGTGAAATAAGTTAAATTCTATTAGTGGGTAGATCAATTTAAATTAAGAGTGGAGTGCTAAAGAAAACAATGGAACAACAAGTGAATAGCTGATAAGTGTTTTCTTGGAGAAACTGTACATATGCTACATTATTTTCTGGCAGGAAAACAGGATTAAGCTTTTTATTTTGTATGTTTTCTGGTTTTGAGTAGCTGGATGCCTGATAACGGATACACAGGAAATAAAATGTATTCTTCTTTCTTCTTTGTTCTTTTTTCCAACTTCTTCCAGTAGTGTCTCCATCTTTTTTTAATTCCTATAAAACTAGGGAAAGGACAAAGAGGAAAACGCATGTGCCCATATAAAACTGGATGTTGGCAATTACTAACTAAATCACAGTATTTCTCACACAGGAAAAAAGAAAACTCCAAACTATATCAAATAATTTTGTATCACAATCTTAGTTTTTCTTTTTTAATTAGCATTTTTAATTGCTTTGCAAATTCTCAGTAGTGTGATCTGCACTACTCTTTTTAAGCAAAACAAACACTGTATTAACAGAAATCAACCTGAAAAAAAAAACCCACCAACCAGATATTAATCAAAGGTGACACATGAAAATGGAATACATTTGACTGAAATTTACAGCGAGTTGCATGAGTGTAATCAAAGTTTCCTTGTATCAAAAATTCTGTTATATAAGGGTGAGAGAACTGTCCTAGTATTACATGATTAGTATTGACAGTTACTCACAGGCAAAACCAGTGTAAAGCAAAAGAGAATACTCATAAAAATAGTGAGAACACCATATAGCGTAGGATTGGAGAGGCCCCTGATGTTCAAAAGCAAACGGTAAAAGTAGCTACAGAAGATTTAGCTGGAAAAGTTTTTCAGATGGCCAGTTTTTTTGTACCATCTGTGAGGAAGAAGGCTGAAAAACAAGGCAATAAAAATCACAGCTGTCTACTACCTGCAGACTGGCCTGCAAACCTAAAACACACACACCTGTAGGTAGCCAGAAGAGTTGATTCCAACAAAATATTTACTTTGCCATGAGGCTAGAGTAGCTTTGTTGCTAAAGCTGCAAAAGGCTTTGCAATGCATGCTGTACTGCCTCTCCCAAAGAGAGAAGGGCTTGCTGCTGCTTACCCTGGCACATAAAACAACAGCTACAGCTCTGTCACAGAGCAAAATTGCTCCAATAAACAAGCATTAATCATGCACATTATGCACAACATAATACATGTGAGCTTGTCAGCAGGCAAAGAGCTTCATCGCTGAATAAGATCCCTTTCCAAATGAGGAGAACCAAATTACACAATCTGGCAGCTGTTGACTGACCTACCTAAAACAATTTGGTGGTCTCGGTCCAGTTTCTCGCAGGCAGGTGTCCACTTCGCAGAAAACATCAGCACCATTTGCATTAGTGACAGGCTGGCTAGCAGTCTCAGCAGGCAGGGCAGGGCAGGGCTGGCCTTGCAAAGGCTTTTTTCCCCTGGCCCCAGGGCTGGTCCCCCCCAGCCAGGGAAGACAGACTGGGAATGCCTGGAATGGCAGTCAACCCCCACCCAGGGCCTAAAAGGAGGGCGTGAACGTCCAGCCACCTCAGTCTAGCCTACAAATGGTCTGTTCCACTGAAAGCAACAGAAAGAGCAAGAACTATGTTGGTTAACAAAATAAAAATTACTAAACACTGATGGATTTTTAGAAAGAAAGTCTAGGATGTCACAGCTCTGTTTAGTAGGAACCTTGCTTTTATCTAGCTGGAAATCCTACCCTGAATGGAGCAATAATGGGCTTGATTCTCCACAATTTATTTATTTCCAGTATCTTCAAGCAGGACATGAGTAAGAAATAAAGATCACAGACTTAAAAGTTGTCTTTTCACTCTCTGCTTGAGGTTCTCATTGCATTGTAATGACCTTCACTATTCTATGGAATTAGTGCTCTGCTTTATACGCATTCTGCATTAAAAGAAAATTCATGCAGAAAGAGCTTATGTATTTGTCAGAAGCCAACTACCTATCTCAGGTACAATTAGTCCAGGGAGAGAACCAAGATATCCCAAGTGTCAGCACGTACATTTAAGTCACCAATGTAAAAACTCAGTCATTTTTCTATACCAAACTCTAAGATGTCAGGCTTCAAAATCCTCCAGTTCTCCAGCAGTCTGAAAGGACTTGTATTGAGCACCTTTCTTCACAACGAATTTCAAGTTTCACTTTTCCTTCCAGCTCAGGACAGAGCAGACAAAAGACAACTGACATGCCTGCAGTAGATTCTTCACTCTTGGTCTTTTCACTGCCTGAAAAAGAGCATCAGGACACTGACACTCCAAAATGGTACCTCATCCTGAGATTCAGTAACTAAGGAAACAGCTCTGCAGGCATTAATATAAAATTCAAGTTACTTGTTTGAATGCTGCCATGTGAGGTTAACTGGTGTCACTACCAACTTCACTTGTTCCAGAAACTCTGAATTTGAATGTCAGGAGCTTTTGTTACCGATGCATCTGTAAATAATTAGCATTTCTTTGTTGAACACTAATTGTGTCTGCCATGCAGCTGTGCCAGAGAAAGTCTCAAAATAGATGTCATAAACAGCAGTGGACCAAATTATCTCCTTACTCCCGGCTGACCTCAGAACATCAGACTTGTAAGTCGGAGCACAGCATGGCCTCAGGGACCAAATTCACCTCTGGGTGAATCTCTCCTGTTCAGTTTTATGAGTCATGCATTCATTAATCAGCCTCACACAGTAAGAAGCTACTGTTTGTCAGGAACAGTCATGATAGCTGGTAACCTCTTTGTCCATCCTTGGGTTTGCCATGTGACTTATCAAGAAGGGAAGACCAGGGAGGATGGGGTGGTAGCTCAACAACAGCATCATTTTGAGTTTCTCTTCTAAAGAAGAGCACACCTGTGGATCCCACTGCAGTGTACTTTTCATTTTCAATGCTCTGGATATTCATGATGTTGCACACAAGTAGGTCCTTTCTCTGTCAGTTCATACTTCTTTATATCTGAGAGAACATACCCCACCACCCATGAGAGAACACTTCCTACTCCCATAACACTCTCTCTGTAACTATCTTATTCTCTCCACCTGTTTCCAAGATTTTCCAACTTCCAACCCCTCCAACTGCCCTACCAATATCAGCTCTTAATCCCATTCTTATGCCCTACTTCCATCATCTGTCTTGGTCTTGTTCCTCAGTTACTCTCCAGTTTCACAAAATATCAACAATATACACCTACAACACCAACACATCACATGTATTCCTCCTACATATAGTCACTGAACACATAGCTGCACACATATAGCTACTATCTTTCTTCCTTCTCTAATTTCAACTCCCTCTAATATGAAATCATGCTTTCAAATGAGATGCATTATTTTGGCTTCTGAACTAGGGAAAAAAAGAGCAAGATCAACCTCCCCCTTCAGCTTCCTGAGGCTAGCTTCTTGTTTCCTTCCTGACAACTGTCAGAGCATAAAGCATTCAAGAAATTTCAAAGCAGTTTTTAATATGTTCTAAATATCTTCTCGTGTTTCTTTTGGCTGAATTGACTATAAATTAATGAACATGTTAGCCATCCCATGACTTCATTTTTCAGTAAATAATTATTTGTGAAAGAAAAACATTTCTTTATCATCTAGTGTTCTTTGAACACCTATTCTCCCTCCTGCACTTAACAGCACTTTTGGCCGCCTCAACATCAGATTTCCCTCAAACTTTCAAACACATCTTCTCTTACTTCACCACATTAGAGTAGCTGTTATTGAAGAATCTCATCTGCTGTATCCCCTTATTTCTCCCTCAATCCATGAGATTCCCCTCCAGGTGTTATTGATTTTTTTCTTTATTGTTTTCCACTTTTCTTCAGGAAATGATCACCATATGCTTGGTCTATTGCAATTCTCTTTCCCCAAGTGGCATCTTCTTTTGGCCATTGTTACAACCAATATACTTGGCTAGATCTGACTCAGTTTAGCCTTTCTTATGTTAATCCTAATTGAGACTACAGCCTCAGTCTCTGCATCTGTCTTCTTCCAGCCAATACAATACCCTAGTCTGCCACTATGGTATTCTGTCCAAAATAATCTTTGTCCTAAACACAACCAGAGCTGAATTCTTGATTTGAGTTCTCAACTGCAATATGACAATGCATAGATAAATAGTACTCAGGTTTTAAATCTCATTCAGGTTCTAATGATTTCACAGCATGGTCCTTTCAACTTTCTAATGTTTACACTAAATGTCCTCAATTTGGAAAAAACTACGCAACTTAGATGAGTCCTGAGATTATCATTCCTATGTGTTAACTTGTTGCTGTTATTCCTTCTGCCACATGAAACTTCATACTTAGCCTTTCATTCTTGATTTTAGGGACCTAGATAACTTTACTTCTCTCAGCCTTGCCTCTTCACACTTGTTTTCTTAACGACACTGGTGAAGACAGTCTGAGCACAGTGGCTGTTTTCCCACCCATTGTCTCATCCTGTGCATTGGTGGCAGAGTGGCTTGGTCAATAATATTACCCCATTCTAACCCCTGCTCAAACTTAATTTATTTCATGATGTTCTCTTTAAACAGTTTATTTTGGTCATATTAGGAGAGAAGTATTGAAAGGAGAGGAGTGCTGGGAGGGACTCTAGTACAATGGAAACATGACTGCAGGAGTGATGCGATGCTGAACAGTGAATGGAGCTTGAGAAGTTAATATTGTTTAACCAGGGGGCAGGGAAGGGAAGGTACCATATATGTGCCCATTGATGATTACTGAGCTGAAGCCTTTGTATCCCCTCCTGCAATTCATATATTCTTTTTCAGACTCTGAGAAGTCAGAAGAGAGAGTGTGTTGTACCCACAGGTAACTACACAGCCAACAACCTGGCTGTAGTGTTTATTCAGAAAATATATACCCACATTGGCACATAAACAGAGAATGCTGTGTCATTAGGACAATCGTTAGGACTTTGTGATAGATACCCTGAAGTGGTAAATCTTCATGTAGCCACATCAGCTGATTGCTGTTGCTCCTCCACTGTAGTAGATACTGCAGGGTCTGTGATCAGAAGCACCCTGGAGCCCTGGCCTTCCTTTCCACCTCTGGGGTTTGAACCATGCCCACTTACTGCCATGTGGCAGCTCCTGGAAACCAATCAGAATAAAGGCTCCTCCTGAGGAGAGCTAATGATACAGCTTGGGCAGAGGCTCTCCATCAGCAGCAATGAGATGCTAACATAAGGCAGCACAGTTTGTTGGGGTTTAAGTCAAAAGGCTGTCTTTCTTTTAGGAGTAAAGTCAGGAGCTGGAGGGGGTAGAGAGCTGCATGAGTGAGGAATAATGGTGCAGTGGTAGCTAAAACAGAAAATCCTTTGTAGTAGGAACTTGAGAGTACCTAGTCTCTTCAACAGCTCACACAGCTTTGAATGGATTAAAGCATTTGCCAGTTTAGAAAGAAGTACCACCGGAAAAGTTGATTTGCTGGACAAGAGGTTGTATCTTCCACTGAACCCAGCTGAACTAATTAAGAGGAGCACAGTCCAACAGCAGCTTTTTGATCGGAAATAGTATTCCCATTTTCTTTAATTTCAGACCTGAAACAATCAGCAGCTCTTCATTATTTTTATATCTTCAGATCTCTTTTCATCCTTGCAATACCATACTGCAAATTAGGTTTATTTATTTTTGAGATAGAAGTGCTGACAGTGCAAAAATCTGTGCCACATTATACATTAAAAAAGACCAACTATCCCATTAAATTTCTTAACATTTCGTATATCCAAAAGTAATCATAAATGCTAATCTATGATACTTTCTTATTGAATCAGATTTTCTACCAAACTCCTCTTAAATTCTTCAATATATCAAAGCCAGAAGTCAGATCTTTAAGCAACTTGCACTTTACAATACAAGCAACCAATGAATGAGACCATCCTTGAAAACAACTTGCTCTACAAGGGCTGAAAATTTAAACCAGAATATAAATGTGTGATGTTTTATCCTTAAACACTTCCCATTATTTCCACTCTTGCTTTATCTTCTGCATGCACCATGTAAGTGTATTTCTCATATTTCTATATTCACTCCTCCCAATATTTTTTTTCCTTTTTTTCTCTTTTCAAATGGAAAGTTACCAGTTCAAACAGTCAGTTTTCACATTTTTTTGTGATAAAATGTCTTTCAGCTGGGTACTGTGGGCATCTGAGATACTGCTCCTACCACCAAATAATTCTTTTTAGAGTTCCAAAGCCTACATTGTACAAAGACACTAATTTGGAAAATCAGTATATCAGATAAACTCAGCAACTCTGGGTTGGGTGGAAAGGGCAAAGAGCACCTGAAATGACCGTTCTTTGACTAAATATATATCACTAGATTTTCTTCTTTAGTGATATTCTCAAAATGCATTTGCAAATTTCTTTTACACACACCTTTTTCTCAAGTCTCAGAAAACCAATAACCAAATCTAAGCTTCCACTTCACTAGCATGAAGTCCCAGCCACTATAACTTGCAGTCATGGATGCCTCCCTTAGTTGCTCTGAGTCTTCTGCAAAGCAATCTCACCAGAATCACCACTTAATTGAAAATTCTGAAACAAATCCAGAAAAAAAATAAATTTGAACATCCCTAACTGCACATGTATGAGACTCCAAAAGGAATATTTTAAAGTTGAAGAAATTGCAGCCTAACATCAGCATTTTTCCAGCTGCATCATGTTTTGGTGATGTGATTCCCACCTTGCAGGACTGAAAGGAAAGGTCTTAGCAAGTAAAAGTAAGCAAGCGTGGAGCACATATTTCAGCCAGAAAAACTTCTGATGCATGGGCATGCAATTTCAATCCATTTAGATTTTGACAAAATTCCACTAAAACCCAGTGGCCACAGTAGATCAGCTGGGCTTTACACATTCCTTCAAATTTTGCTTTTCAGTATTTATCCTTGTGATTCTTGTTTAAAGTCATCCACACTGTCCCGAGTAGTTAGACCAGTTTCGCACATTTTTGTTTCACAGTCAAATAAATGTCAGTCTGCTTTACCAGCTGCAACCATATAATTACTTGATTGTGTTGGCTTGGATCTGTAACAATAAGTTAGCATGTAACAGAACTGAATTTACAGAGCAACTTTGGCTGGCAGATTTCTGCTGTAGCCATGCCCACAGCAATCACGGCCCAGTTGCTTCTGTCCTTGCGACTTTTAACTAAGTACACATATCAAAGAGCTATTTTTCACAGCGCTGCCATTCAAAAAGCTGCATCACCAGCACTGTTAGTTCCAAGTCATGACATTTACACAAAGCAGATATACACTGCCATGTGGAAACAACATAAATGTACGTGCAAATGGCTGTTTACAGATATGTGTGCGCACAATGCCCCACTTTGCACATATTATCACAGGAACTGTGCTTGCAAATAAACCTTGTCCCTCCTTCTCTGAAACATCAGCCACTTGATGGGACTGACTACTGTAATTTAAAACTCTTTTTAGATTAGTAATGCTCAATAATGCAATCATTTGTGCATACATTTGTGTTCTTTCCACATGGCACTGTATATTTCACTTAAAGGCAAATCTTACCAGTAAAGGCCAAGGCACACTGAGTAACTTAAGGGCCTTCTCAATGTCCTTTGTATAGATAGGTATCCAGATACCCTATTCAGCAGTGAGCCCAAACTTCCCCCGTCTTTTTGTCTGCTTGTAGAAGCCCTTCTTGTCCCTTGCCAAATTCAACTCCACATGGACTTGGCTTTCCTAATCTCATCCCTGAATGTTCAGACAGTGTCTGTATTTTCCAAGTCACCTGTTCCTTCTTTCACCTCTTGTATATGTTCTCCTTACATTTATCTTAGTCAGAAGCTCTTTGTTCATCCGTGCAAGCCTCCTTGTTTGCAAAGAGCATCTCCCTTCATTGGCTCCTTGATCGTCTGTGTCAGGAAGTTATCTTAAACTTGTGCCCTGCTGTGTTGTCCCTCTTGCAGATCTCAGTGTGATTTAAGGCCCCCATGAGAACGATATGACTTGTGAATGTGACAGCTTTCCAGTTGTCTGGACAGGCGGTCTGCAGCAGTCTCACACCACCACATCATCCATACTGGTATGCCTGCTAGTACTGACCCATAAGCTCTAGACTGTTTCATCATCAATCCCTGGGCAGATCTTCACTCATCCCTGCCCTCATCTACTGCCAGGGTATCGCAGATGAAAGTATTAACACAGTAATGATTTAGTAAGAAATCTAGATTTATTAATAACTAACAGCAAATTATCATTACAAAATAATTCAGAAATGTTGAAAGAAAAGCAATTTATTTACAGATTCTAAAATGACATGATTCACACTAACTTAATGGTACCTTAATTTATACATATATACATGCGCATACACAAAGCGTACAAACACACACACAGAGGCAAAAGTATTTGGATCCAGTAGAATGAATACAAAACATACAAACACACACACAGAAACAAAAGTATTTGGATCCAGTAGAATGAAGTACGTAAGAGAGGAAGAACCGGTGAAATTGAAGCTAGCTCAAAGAAAAATTTCCCTCTCGAGTTTAGAGCAAATACTCACAATACGTTGGCATTCCTCAATGGGTGATAACTGATGCTCAAGTGGGTGGACTTCACCCTGGCCTTCCGTCAGCTCTGGTAGCAGACAATACCTTAAGGGTTTTGATACCTGAGATGTGTCCCAGCTCAGGGGAGATGCTGGTCACAGGCCCACTGTCATCCAGGAGAGCTCAGAGGGTCTCCCTTGTGGTTGCTGTTTATAGGGTCGAAGATAATTGACTTTTGTCAGATACCTTCTGGTGCCTTCCAGCAGGTGCACAAGAACTTGATGAATGTGCAACTCTGTTATTGTTCCCATTTGACCACATCCCGGGCACAGGTGTGCCAGGCCCTTAGGAGATGATGAGCTGTTTTAACTGTTTCCGAACATTCGGGAGGGGCAGGAGTCAGGCTCATTAAGGGGCACCTTAAGGTTAGCAGTCCTTATCTCCACAGATTAGTATATAACTCGAGGGATGTGGGTGGAATCGCACCTAGCACCAAGCAGCCCAACAAGGAGGGGAAGGGACGGGTAAGAATTGTACCACCACACAGGGCACTGAACATATTCTGGAGCAGTAGATCTGCAGGTGGGGTGGGAGCCATCCTCTGATGCCACAGATCACAAGCTCCCAGCCTTTCCCATCGTAGGAGTCTCTGTTTTCTCAACTCCATAATCACAGAATTCTTCACCTCCTTTGGTACAGCTGGGGTTCAGGTTCTGGTAGCTGCAGGGTCTTGGAGAAGATCCAATCATTCTCTTCTTCATCATTTCTGAAGCTGCACTTGTCCTTGCTTTAGAAGAAGTTGGGGTTTTTGGTTAAAAAACAGCCTTGGTGAAGAAGACATGCCAAAGCAATAGCAATATTATCCTTCAGAAATGAAAAATGAGAAAGTTGATATCTGGGAGGCAAGGAAGTTTAAGGCACTCCAGTCTACAGGTGAGGGTGCATATACACAGAGCAGCAGTCACATCCTCAGGTCACTAAGCTTCCCATAACTTTCTATAACTGCATATATTTTATAAGAAAAGCTAACAGTAAAACCAGCTACATGAGTAGCCACAGAGCTAAAGGCAATTCTTTAAATACAGGAAGTACAAACAAAATCTTTAAAATCCCCAAAACACCTGTTGTCATTAAGAAATTATTTTTGCGTTATTCCTGCATTAAGTAATCTGTGGATTTTGAAGGCTTATTCAGCCTTAGAAAGGGAAAATCATTCATTGCCTTTGCTAGTAAGTAAAGTACATACTCAGGGAAGAAATTTCTGCTAGTAAGTAAGTAGCTCCTTCATGGAGCAGATCAAGGTGTAGTGGCTAGAAAGTGAAATAACACAACTCCAGTCACAAGTAGGGGAGCACATTTTCAACAGGGAAAGATGCCAAGCCCTGAAACAGCCATGGACATGATGGCATTTCACCGTTTGAAGTCCTCAAATTACAACAGCATTTCTTTCTCAGAAATACAGCATTGCTCAAGCAAGTGTTATAGGCTTAATTACAGATTACTGGATAAGGATCCTTGCCTGTGGTACACAGGACCACCAGAAACTCTGATGCTTGTGATCTGCACGCCTAAACGCATAGAATGAAGACATTTCCTTGTAACTGAAATTTCTCAACCGTTTATATGTTGTGTATCTACACTAATGTGTACCATAGGGTTGCTAGAACACCTTATGTAACTGCCGTGAGATCTTGGAGGAAAAGATAGCTGGGGCTGCTTGTTTATTGAACAGGTGGCAGAACACATAATAGAGCTGTTGACTGCCATGGGATCATATAAGTAGACTTCCCCAAAAGATTCCAACACTGTTTTTTCTCATTCTAAATTAAAAGAAGTCTATTCTACTACATGCCAAAATGCATTTGTAGATCGGGTTCATACAGAATCAGTACACCTCTGTATACTGAATCGCAGGAAAAACCACAAACTGTATAATTGGTATTCCCTTATAAAAAGGGTCCTTAACTGATTTCCTTAACTGATATATACATTTCTTCTTTCCATATTCATTATTTGAACCTCTGAAGAATGCACAGACTGATGTTTCCTCTATGTAGATAATTGCATCGTCACAGGCAAGTAGACTCTTTACTGGCACCAGCATACAATGGTGTTTGCACAAAAGACCAGACTCAACGTCGAGTGCTTCTGTTGCTGGACAAGGTCTCAGATCAATATGTGATATCTGTGGAACACATGCTACCTTATTAAAGATGCAACTAATTCTTATTCATTCATAGGCATCATACGTCTGCGAATGAAAACAAAAAATACCTAATGCCGCTATGTAACAGAAAGGACATAATCTGTCACACAATCAACAAAAATAAACTAGACAAATCCTGCTGGATGCCATAAACACAATCCAGTGAGTGAGAACCCCAAACAGGGGCTGCAGTATCAAAGGTCTGCTCTGCGCAGACCTCGAAGCAGGTCACTAATTACAGCCTCTCTCCCACGTGGCACTCTAAATTATCCATGTGTTCACATAAATCCATCAGAACTGTAGCTTCAATAAACAAAAAAAAAGTATTTCCCAGTTGACCTATTCTGGTCAACTTTTCCTTTTTTAAATGCGCCATGTCCAAACAGAGTTCCATGAAGCTACCTGGGACTGCAACTAGAACAGAGTTATTTCTGGACACACAGAAACTAATTGAATTTAGTTTCTGTATTTAAAATCTTTTTTTTTAATTTATAAAATATTTTTCCCAAATATTGTTCCAAAGTGCAAGTCAAATTACATTAAATCTGCTTGTTGAGAGCTGGCGTTAAGAAGCATTTTTTAAAATGTTTACATGAGTATGTATGGGTTTTGTTGGCTTTTCTAGGACTTGATTTTGAGAAACAGCATCTTTAATCCTTCGCAAACAAAACCCAAAAAAAACCTACCGATATCAACCATGGGGACAAATCCTCTATAACAACCTGTGGCTTGTTTGCGGACCTTAATTAGTTAGAGAGATCATGATATAGAGCCTCTTCAAAGAGGATAAGAGTGGTAGTTCTCTATGGAGAAATGGAGCAACCTTTTGTACCTGGTAATTTAAGGAGCAGCAACAGGCTAATCCGCCGCCAACGCGGGGCGTAGCATGTGGTGTGGTTCTCAGCAGAACAGCAGGCCCCTAATGAGGTCGAGGAGTGGATAGCAGCTGGTAAACTCCGTGCTCAAGTAGGAGGCTCAGAGAGCCTTTATTTGCTAACAAAAGGCTGCAAATTGCTCAAAGGCCTGAGTAGGCAATGAGAACATGTTCATATGGTCAGCCAATATATAAATTTTCAAAACAAATATTACAATATATACATTTTTGTTGCAGAGGGAAGCATTTTAGTTTCTGAGGGACAGACGGTTCAGAAATCAGTCATACACTGACTTACTGCTAAATTGAGTCCCCCCGAGAAATTACACTGGCTCTTCTCCCTGTATTGCACCAACAGGACTACACATATGCATCTAATGTATTTGCATGTGATTTTCATCATAAAATAATTTCGGATGAACTATGCACAGAGTTAATAAATTTGAAAATATTTTACTGTATTCTGCTGCCACTTGAGTCTGAGAACTTCGTCGGCTTCTGAACTGTAACAGACTGAGAAGAATGAACTATATATCAATCAAAGGGCTTTGACAAAGGATATCATAAACCATAAGTTCAAAGATCAAGTGTTTGAGCAAGATCAGAAGCTGAGATTTACTCAGATTTTGTTATGCATCTGGCCTTATCTGTTGTTTCTTTATAGTATTACTATAATTCCGCTGGTACACATTTTTTTTTTAATTGCATGTTATAAGCAGATTTCAAAAGTAGTACATGGCTAACAAAAGATCAGTCGTTATAGCTACCACAAACCCCTATGTGTCTCAGCCCCCACTGGAACATCGAGATTCCTTTCTGTTATCACAGCAAATACTAATGTAATTTGTTCACTGTTTCCTAAAAACTATGTAAACTGGAGATAGAATCAGCTTTTGATTTTAAAAAAACCTAACAGTACATGTTCCTTATCATTGTAAGAAAAGAATAATGTAATTACAGACAAGTAACCTTAAAATAATTTCCAGTGAAGCTCTGATAATGGCAGAAACCCTACTGACAAATGCGCTCGAGGAAATCTGGTCTCCCCAACTGGTTGAGGTGTTGTGTTAGAACCACAAAGGTGCAAAAAGTCTTCAAGACTTTTTTAAATTAATAAGAATCAATAACATTAATCTAGGACAAAAAAAATATGGCACTCTTTTACTTAAAATTTTAGCTTAATTTTTTTTCTTGTCTGTGAGATTGAAAATAACTTCATACATAGACTCAAAGATTTTATTGCATGATTCCCATTAATTAAAATCTAAAAAGCACCATATTTCACTGGGTTTAGAAAATG
This sequence comes from Athene cunicularia, assembly GCF_003259725.1. Classification (NCBI taxonomy): domain Eukaryota; kingdom Metazoa; phylum Chordata; class Aves; order Strigiformes; family Strigidae; genus Athene; species Athene cunicularia. Next base: position 44,997,763 of record NW_020799097.1, on the reverse strand, counting down.
AGATTAAATAATTGTGAAGTAATACATTAAATACAATTACAGAAATCTCATTAAATATATTTCTCCATTAAATCACCGTACTGACTTCTCCCAGCCACATGAGTTAGATTAGGAAATCTTTTTATTAACCTGGGGATAAGGATAGCTAGAATAATTTTCTAAACCTTCTTCCCTCAAACGATTAAGATGTGGGGTACAACACTGTTCATAATGAGATCTTTGAATCTTCAAACATAGGAGTTCCCTAGCTTTGCTGCAGATATGAGGGTAGTTTAAAGACTGACACACAGAAGCAGTGAATAACTTCAGTCCTTGCACTAAACCTGAGGTGACAGTTTGAGCCCTGGATGTTGAGGATGCCAGAGAGTCGCAGCATCCCAGCTAGGCACTGAGCCTCTCTGCCCTCACAAGCACCACTGCGCTGCCCCGTGCCCTTGGCTTGCAGCAGTGATGGGCTCCCACCAGCCTCAGTGGGAGCCACAGCGGTGTCCTGCCCTCCGTACTGCCTCTTGGGTGGCGTTCATTGCGGTGTGGCCCACGTGCTAGGGATGTTCCCCAGAAGTTCCCCCAAGAGATAAGGCAGGCTGCTGCTGGTCACTGGCCCTGCTCCTTTTAGGTCGGGAGATGTCTGCTTTCAACTGGTTTTGGCAGGTGCAATTTAGGAGAAACACATTAAAGGAATCGGTAGACACAAACCAGAAATAGTTTATTTCTGTCTAACAAATATGGTTGTTGAGTTGGTTTCTTTTAAGTAGAATCTGCTGGGCAGAAATGAAACATAATAGAGTATTTTACAATCGTACTGGTATAAGAAAAGAAACCCCAAGGCAGAATATAATTTAATTAACTCTATTGCAGGAAATTATGATTGTCAGAACTCATTGAAGTTAGACCAGTGTGTAATCATCTACAGCTTTCAGAAAATTCATGCTACTTTAACTTAGATGAACTTGACTCAATAGCACACCGTCTGAATAGGTTCTCATTTGTGAGTATTCATTATGTATTCAAAGAGCTTTTGGTACAAAATAAATTCTCAGGGCTGTAGAACCAGACCCCTGCTAGACTTTTAATAATGTTGTCACAAAGGCAAGATGTTTGTCACGGTTTCATCCTTATATCAATTTTTTAAAGCAGAGACTGGAAAGATTTTATACCACCTTTAACAATAACAGTGCCAAGCAATAGATAAATTTGAAAAACAAATAGTCAAGAATCTATAAATATAAAAAAGTGAGCATTTGGGCTGTGTATTTCTGACTCAGTGGATTTCTAAACCTAGGATTAGACCTCTAAAAAGGGAAAGAGAAGATTAAATTGCCAGATTACATTAACATCCATTCACAATATATGGGTAGCCCGATCTGAAATGAAAAGCTGACCCACAAAGCTCTTCCAGTAGACTCTTGCAAGGATGCATATCCATACATGATCCTGCACCATGAAATAAATAAATACGGATTTTGCTGCAGATTACATTGGGGCCAAAAATTAAGTCTCTAAAGAGTGCATTATGTAAGTTAATTGATGAAGATAAAATAGCTTAATTTTGTTGTGGTAAACCACTTATTATCAACAGTTGATTTCATTACCTCAGATATAAAATGCAAAAAAATGCGTAGTAATGTAGATGTTAATTTCTTTTACAAAAGATAATTAAAAAGGCAGAAGTTCATTTTAGTTTAATTGCTGAGATAATGGAACAGAATTTGACACAAACATCTGTGTGAGAAAGCAGAAGCAAAATCAGTTACTTTTTAAACTGATGTATATTTCTGAATGTTCTGTCAGTATGAGTATAAAGTTCTGCAATTTACTTCATAATTACAACAGGTAAGAAAAACAAGTACCACACTTGTTATTAAAATACAGCAATTAATCTGGTAAGGTAGGTGATTCTACTGTTATAAAAAGGTACCGTTTATGAATAACTGTAGTGTAATTGTTCTATAGGTAAGAGTAACTCCATAAAAAAACGTTAATTTTATTTTCATGATGTTGCACATGAAGATCATTTCAAACACCTCATACCCAAAAGTTACCAAATAGCTATAGAAAATCTTCAAATACTGGAAGGGATTAAAAAAAAAAAAAAAAAAAAAAAAAAAAGAGAGAGAGAGAGAGAAAAGTCCAAGATTATTTTAGCCTTTTAACAACACATTTATCAATTTCATTGTTTCTTGTCAGTAGTCTGTCTAGTTCTAATAGACAGTTTGTAGCACTGGGATATAATACAATGAGAATGGTTCCCTGGAGGAAAATTTGAGATGGGGCCAATTGCCAACAAGAGAGTCCAGGTCTGAATAAAAGGGGTGAAATCCTGGCCCTATTGACATTAATAGCATACTCCCAATTATTTTAATATGGCAAGACTTCAACCCTGGGGAAAGGGAACAATCACCATCAGTGCAAGGAAAGATACACTTTACTGCTTGTTTGATCCCCTCATCCTTTTTAAATAAGAAAATACTATTTATTCCTCGTGGGGTCTCCTCAGCACTGCTGCTTTTTGCTACATTCTTGAAAACTAGGAACACGAAAAGAGGAAAAATGTTGTGCACTTTCTGCGGCTATTTTCCTTTCCTAAAACCTTTCACCAAAGAACCTACTAGGCCCAGAAGGACTGCAGCAGACGACTGATGATCTCATATGCTTTTTTAGCCTTTTCAATCAATAAACCAGTTTCAGATCATCTGATGTCAACAGTAAGCAGCTTTTTTTGTTTGGTTGGTTGGCTTTGCTGGAGGCTAGTCCTAAGGACCTGGCTGTGTAACAGTCTCTCGCGCTCAGAAGGAGGCTCTCAGGCCTGTTGTGGCACCGGCATCTGCTTTGTGTGCGGGGATGTGCAGAGAAGCTTAAGTAAGTGTGGGAAAACAGCAACTGCAGATCAGGATTTGCCATAAGGCAAGACCTAACACATAGCTCTTTCTGGTTCACCACAAACAGATGGAAAAACACATAATAGGCTCCAGCTAAAAGTCTTCTGTTCTATTCTCTTTCTTATGAATATACCACTGAGAAATTAGCAAAGTTTTTCAAGAACACAAGAACACTCACAGAGAAAGTAGCTACATAATTGCAAAGCCTTTTTCTATTAACGATTTTCATACAGATATAGGAGATGTAATGATTAAAGGAATATGTGTCCAGTGTAGTTCACAATGAACACATTCATTTTTACATGCCACAATTTTTGAGCAAGACAGTAATCGTTAACAGCACAAAGGAAAATTAGGCTGGTCACATTCACATCCCGAGACTTCACATGCGGAACAGGGGAGAGGTCCTTCCGCAGAAAAGAGACCCCCTCCTCCACCCATGGTGGGAAGAAAAACAATTAGCAGAAAGAGACTATGTCTATACTTGTGGCTGCTCAGTGAGGCTCAGGTAAAGGCTCTCAGATAGGGAATGATATACAAGCTGCTTCTTACCAGCTGGGGTTTTTCCTTGTTCCAGAATCAGCAGTTTCATTTGCTGAGATTGATAGCAGAAACTCTTGGAGCTATAATCTCCCATGGGCATTGAATGCTGACAGCCTTTTGGGGTAGTGGGGGAGGTATGGGTGACCATATACAGAGATTTCCCTACTGTAAATTGGGATGGGTAGATAGGTTTGCTGATTTGTTCCTTGTGGGGTGCCCTAACACTTCGAGAACCTGGGAGGTGTCAGCTAAGAAATAGGTTCAGAAAGGCTGCTATGTAACTGGTGTCCCATATAAACACTGATTACGTATAGGAGGCAAGTCCCCGTTAGCGCCCATAGCACAGAGCTAGAGTTTACAGGGGGACTAAAAATGAATTAAAATTATAGAGGGACTTAAAATTGAGGAATGCAATTAGGCACATTAGCATGGTTTCATGTCCTCTAACTTGAGATATCTACATCTCTAAACATCCCAGTCAGACATCCAAACTGTAAAACCCACAGCAATGAATGGCACATCTAAGTAACATTTCACCTTAAAATAGACAGTAGGTCAGAGAATTGCTTATTTCTCTCTCCGTGAATTACAAAGGGAACCTACTGCGACTATCTCAGGCTCAGGTACCTAGGTAGGTGTTGCCCTCACACTCCCCTCAGGTACTATTATATCCCCACTGCCCCTCCGTGTTCCAGCTGGCAGTCCATCTCCACATGCTGCCATAAAGTAGGATGACTTTTGGCAAAACTTTCCATCCATTCCCTGCAAAGGTTAACCTGCCTGTGGGTTGTGCATAAAAGTGTCTTCCCCTTCCTTGCTAGCAGGAAGGCCTGGCACACCCTGTCTGTCTGCTAGTGGCAAGAAGGAGTCTCCATGGCATCGTCTGACAAGGACCACCTCAATTGCTCAGAACTGAGCCTGCCAAGCCTTGTACAACACCTTACACACATATTAAAAGCATAACTTAGATGAACTTGGGAATTATTTACTCTCTTCTAGAGGTAGCCTGTATTCAGTCTTCAGTAGGGTACTTGGGATAGCACCCTACACATAGCTTCATCCTTGATTCCCCTAGGTGTGCTCCACTTGCCCCCAGGTGTGGATGGAAGGCACATTCACTCCCAGGGAAAACCTGTGTTGCATGCTCTATCACTAATATAAAACTAAAATAAAACAACAATCAAGTTAAAGCATTTCCCCTTGTTTTGTCTTTCCTTATTTGTTTGGAGAAATCAAAGCTGGATCAGTGCTTCCATATGGACAGATGAAAAGCCTCAACATCCCTCCTCTTACATCCACCTGCAGCCGCAATAACTATTTCGTTTCCAGTGGAGTTGTTATCACTTAGTATGAGTAGGAAAGGGGAGAGAATTTGGCCCATTATCACTTTCTCAGAGTTTCAGTCAAAATTGCTATCTTTTACAGGCAAGCTAGCTTCCAGTGGCAGTCACAGAGGAGCAGAGATGTCTGCCTGCTTGCTTTGGTGACTAGCAAGAGAATACAGACAAAACAAAAGTTAAAATAAAGATTGATGCCAAACAGCAACTGTTCACTTACTCACATACATGCTTATTATACTGCACTGGAAGCAATTAAAGCAAACCTGTCATGGGAGTGCTGCAGTTGTGGCATTGGTCAGTGCCAAGTGATGGAAGTAACAGCAATGGCTGAGCCATCTACTGCTGAGCTAGAGAAAGAGCTGGTTTTGGCACGCTTTTGCCCGAGAAAAGGTCCAGCAAGCAGATGGGGTGATGGGCTAAGGCTCTGATGCACTGTTAGCCAGCACGATGGAAGCAGCCTCATTCAGAGTGCTACCTAGTTGCTGTCAGGGGCTTTAGAAGTCACCCTACGACTCAGGCAATGCTGAACAAGTTACCATCACTGGAGTTAAGATCCTATGATTTGAGAATGTTAAAGGAGGACAGTAAGGTAATACTGGGTATTTAACAGCAGGCAATGCCCAAACAAAACGGCCAGTTGGAATAAGTGAAAAGCACAACTTCAAGGGTGTAACCCTAGAAGGGAATAAGAGAAATTCCATAAAAGATGGGGTTAAAAACAGCCCTCATCCCAGCATCCCAGGGACAGGCAGCCCATGAGGCTAACAGAGGGAAAGAGTTGTGGTTCCAGTCATCCACTGCCCTAGAGCACAGGCACAGCTGGTGGCACAGGCAGAGCTGGCTGGTGACTGCTGCCATCCAGCCAAGTGGGAGGCTCACACCCTGAGCTCTGCAAGCTGCATCCTCTGCTCACCCACCAAGATAGCCATTCGTGTAAGCATTGGAGCTGAGTCCCCCACAGGTCAGTGTCCCATGGTTGGCATATTTCAAAGATGCCAAGAAAGAAAAAAACATTCTTCACGTAAACAGGTAATATACTTTTTGCTATAGTGAGTTTTTCTTTGGAGGAAACAAAAATGTTAGTTATAAACCTTGTATGAATACCTGCAGTTTTTCTACTTTGATGAAACATATGACAATAATTCCAGATTCTGGCTGCTACTGGCATTACACTTGTATCCCGAGCCTTATATGTTTTGTTACTGGATGAAGAGTATCCACTGACATGTTCTTACATATATTAATTTTGTTGTGTAATTGTACATCTCTAAGCATTTTATCTGGTTTTGATCTTTAGATGTTAATTATATATTAGTGTAAAACAAATTAGCTTTTGGTTACTAATACATTAAATTACACTTCTGGATTTTCAAATAATTACCTGAAAAATATACAAGGCCATCTACAAGAAAAAGCTGTGCTACAGTATTGTGACCCAACTCTTTCTGGACCACACAAGATGCTCATAATATATTCTGATTTCTGATATTTACTCTTAATGTTCTTTAAGATAATTATATGCAGTTAAAAAGAGAGCACACAGAGAGAAACTGCTTGAAATAATATAAATTACAAGGAAAAAAAAGAAAAATATGGCTGATCCTACAACTGGTGCATTTCTTTAAACCTTTTTCTCCCAGCAGACTGATAGAGCCTAATGAAAATAAATTATATACTGCAATGATTAAGGTGCAGTTATTGACTGAAATTCCATTTAATATAAAATAAACTAGCTTCTATTAAGCAGTTATACTTGTTCCAGCAGGTGATAAATGGATGGCATTCTAAGATATAATCTTCTCTCTCAGGTATTACACATCCAGTATGCTAAATACAGATTAAAGTTTGTATTTGCCTGCATGCTCATATTGTCTTAATAGAAGATTAGCAAGGGATCTAAAGAGTCACCTTTCCTATTTGTCCTTTTACTCTGGGCTGTGTAGCAAATAAATGAAGAAAGGCCCTGAATTTGGCTGGCAAGTTTTCTAACGTGCAAGGTAGAACAGAGACCCCTCATTACAGAAGTATGCATGGGAAAATCCTGTTCTATAGAGATGGTCAAGATAATACTGTAAGTCTTTCATTTTCATTTTCTATTTAAATGCGTAAAAAATTAATTTGTAATCATGAGACAAACCTTTCAGTAAATATAAAAAGGAAACTATAATTGAAACAATAAGTAACATTGCTTGGCGGGCTCATCTCCCTATTCCTCCTACAAAGTCAAGCACCATCTTCTTTGAGCAATTTGTAAATGAGCAGAAAACCAGTGACGGCAAACTTTCCTACACAAACACAGAGCTACATGCAAGTCTGTGTAGAGACACATTTCACAGTATAATGTGTTGCAAATCAGTTCTTACACAGCAAGAATGTAAATCTGCAGTATCCAGTCACTGAATTTGCAAGAACCAAGAACTCTGTGCTATCAGGAACACCACTTACAAGTTTTATTCGTATGACTGTAGAGATGGTAATGTTTTATATGAGCATCAGACTCAATTCATTTTCCATAATATCCTGTGACTACTAAAATCAAACTAGGAATTAGGTTTTTTATTTTTAAACAGGTGAACCAGAAGTACCATCTGTGAGTTTGAATTCCCTTCAAGACTTTTTGCCTCCCTATCCAAAACTTTTCTAACATCATCTACTCAGAAATGCCAGATGCTCCTTTGCAATTCACCACCTCTTTACTTATTCTACAACAGTCATTAAAAATCATTCTTCATTTTGGTTGCATTGTGCCTTTCATGTCCAGCTTCCACTTAGATTAATAAACTCACATTTTGAGGAAGCATTTTCTCACATTTTTGCGATAATTAATCTGCTAGCATAATACTCCAGTGAAAAGTTAAAAAGTAATTGTTTACAGTGGGTTTTGGTTCTGTCACATTTAACAGTAGCATCTTAGATACATCTTGACAACTGGTCTTATAAAGAGAGCAATTGGGTTGGAGTTGTGTTCTTAAACTTGCGGCTCCCTGGCACAGCCATGGAACACATTTATTTTTGGCTGTCAATAACTATTTTCCCTATTGCAAGAAGAGCAATACAAAGATACAGCATGGCAAGATGCTAGCATTGTGTTCAGTGTTTCTGGCAGAAATCAGCGGGGCTTTCTTATTTCCCTGGGGTCATCAGAAAGTTTAGAAAATATCCATTTATTTCATTAGAAAGTAATTAGAAAGTGGAAAAGATAATTTGGGGCTTCTGAGCTTTCTGTCATGCTATGTTTTGACATATGTAGCTGGACAACATTCAGGGTAGCGTTAGTCAGTCCTTCTTCACTTCACCATTTCTGGCTGCTCTCGCCAGGGCTGCGTCTCCCACCATTCACTGCTCTGGTGAACACCAGCGACTCACCATCACTGAGAGGAGGTTGGGAGACCAGCCGCCATGGACCTCCCCTGCAGGAGTGCACTGACCTCCCACGATCATCTCAGATGGAGGGACCAACAATTTCAGTAACTTGACACTACTACAGCTATTTGCCATTTTCAGCTTGGAACAAAGCTTTTACCTCAGTTTTACCACATTTACTTACAGACCTTCAGCAAAACACAACCAGCTTTGTCTAACATTTAGTTACTAACCTCTGCCAATATTCCAGTAGCTGTCAGTATTTGTGACTCCATTATATGATTTTTCCTGGTTTTAGAGGAACTAATATTAAATGTAAGTCTGTTGCACTAGAAATTAATGTTAATATTCTTTCTTGTAAAGCAAATATCTTTTTTGCAAATCACATAGAGGTCATAGCAATTGAAACTGATGTGATATAAAGATGATCAGGTATGTACTTCTAAGGTATGACTTGGTACAGTCCCTGTATATATAATAGAACTAAATAAACAAAAGAAAAGCTATTAATTGAGTTATAACAGATGCAGATATGAATGTGAATATGGACTTCTACCTCTTGGATTTCTTTTTCGGTTGTATGACAGAGAAATTAGTCTAATACAGACATATTATTATTCTATTCTCACAATAGTTTACTTGAGAGGTGCATAAGCTTCTTGGCTAGTTCTTTTCACTATTAGTTCATTTATTGTATTTTTATTTTCCTGAAGTATCTATAATAGTACAAGAGGGGAAAAGGATAAAAAAAAATACAGTTACCAAAAGAATTACTAAGATATGTATACAACTACACTAAGGAGAAAATTTTCATTTATATATAGCATGACAACAAGAATTCATGGTGCCAAATGACCTTGATGGATATCTAACTTCTGCCTTCACCAAAAGTTTTTATTTGCAAATGCAGCTTCACTGTAGAGTCAAACATGTTTTAATGTTACAATTGTGTTAAAAAGCTCAAAACTCTGGTGTCATAAACAGTTTTTCAATACAGATTAGCTGATCATAGTCCCTGAAAATCTGGCCAACATGATAGAAATAAATCATTGATGTAGGAATTCCTAAGAAACAGTGAAAGGCAGAATGCTTCTCTTCTCTTCTCTTGCAACATTGTTTTGCCTCTTCAGCACTCCAGGACTCCTTTTAGTGGTTTTAATACAATCATGTTATTTTTCAGTATTTGTACCTCTTCAGCAAAACTAATTTGTTGAGTGTTTTCCTATCTTCCTTTGGAGTATGTTTCTGAGAGCATAACATCATTTGGAGTTCAGGGTGTGTTACACCTCACAAATCACCTTGCAGAGCATACATTTTTATGGGTGGCATCTTCATATGCTACAGTGAGCAGTGTAATAAAATGCCCTGAATACAATCAACAATTTTTCATAAATCTTATCAGCACAAGAGCCTTTATTACAACCTTTGTCTTAAAAAATACTCAGTTTCTCAGAAGCCTATTTTGGGTTTATTCTAACCTTGCTACGTATCAAAGTACAAGGATGAAGCTTTGTTCCTGCTGTCAAGACAACCACTGCCTCTTCAGCAGAAGGGAAAAAAATCAAAGACTTGTAAAATGCCAGTTGAATTTGAACCTGAAGGCCACAGTCTCTGAGCACACCTGGTACTCCCTACAAGAGCAGGATACTCAAGAAAATTGAGGCTTCAAATGAGCTTCCATATAACAACCTATAATTTCTTTTCAGGGAGTGGGGAAAATGTTAAAGGAAAATTCAGCATGACAGTCCCTTTGCTGAAGCGTGAGGAGGAGTTCAAGATGATCTTCAGAATGCTGCAAGACAAAAGCCTCATTACATATAATAACTGCTTACCAGTATGCCAGATTCATAACAAGCTTCCTCTGCCAATTTTACTCTATCATTATACGAAGAGGTGATTAAATTATTTGACAAATCAACTTCCCTGTGCAATATGGAGTTATTGACCTCAGATAGAACAGAGCAAGGTTAGGTAATGAAGGGGGCTAAGAGGCATGGCAACTTTAAAATGGCAATATTTGTCCAAAACTTGGCTACAATACACAGGAAATATTCAAGGTAACTAGTGAGCTGGTATGTATTTGAAAATGAACAAATGTATGTTGTGACATGATACGGCGTGCCAGCCTTCAGACACCACCTTGCATGTATTGCTTCCTCCCTCTTTTGCAGATAGAGGAACTCTCCCATATTTGATGTTCCCGGTCTTCCCTGTGTCTCCACAGTAGTTTGGTGTGACAATGGCTTTCGGGGTCTGCTCAGACTGAGTGAGGCTGCCTGGGCAATTCACAGGAGGCTGCTCAGTGTGAAACTTCTTTGCCCCTCTCCAGGTGTCTGGAACAAGAGAGCAGCCATGCCATGGCTAAAAATACATGGGCCGTACTAAAAGTACAGATGGTTGCAGCACAGCAGCTGGCCACATACCTGGTCCCATTTGGTTTACCAGTGCAGACATAGCCAATCTTTTCCACTTTACCATTTCAAAAGACATTTCTCCTATAATCAGGAGAATCCTGTAATCCCTCATTGCCCATTTGCAGTCTTTCTTTTGAGGGGCAGGAGGTCCACACCAATTACCTTTTTTATCCTGCTGAAAATATTTGCAGTCTCAAATCCTGCAACAGGAAAAATGTGACTGAGAGCAAAAGAGATGTCTTGAATTACACTAGCTGAATTTTCTACGCTGAAACGTTCTTACTCAAGTGAATATGACTAAGGTTTATTCAGAGTTCAGGCTCTGTGGAAGTGCAAATAAGGCCACATGCAAAGGTCACTCCTGATAAGCAGCCCCACTCTTGGTGAAGTCATCAGGAGGTACCATTTCAGGGTCAGCTTCTGCACAATACCGACCTACTGTGTTGTAAGAAATGAACAGCCTCAGTGTGAGCCAGCAGTTTAAGTGGGATGAAGACAGGTAAAAGCAAAAGTCAGGCTGGTACAGCAGTGTTCTGACAGTGTCCAGAACTAAGCTGCATAGCCCCTGGTACAGCTATATTTCAAATTAGCAAATAAGTGTGGAAGAATCCTCATCTGGAGCCTGAGTGGGGCATTGTTCCCTCCACCTGCAAGTGAACATACGATCCTGACTGTGGCCATAGCTGTCTTCTCCAGGCTCAGCAGATTGAACAGATGCTTCCTCATTCCCCTATGCAATGCACTCCCAAGGACCCCCACTGGCCTCTCCAAAACTCTTCTGCTTCATCCCTCACCTTAGGTGGTGGGCAGCCACCAATCTCCCAGGCTGTATAAAGGGAATCATAACTTTTCTGACTCATTTGCATGACCTCTTGGCCAGCCGAAACAAAACTGCTATCCAAAGCAGGTGCTGCCAATAATTGGCTCTTTCTAAAACCCATGGGTTGAGTGTGAAAATGGTACTACATATGCTAATTTCTCACTATAATATGTGCATGAACTATTCTCTTCTAAATCCTTTATTTTGCCACGAGTGCTTTGTTTTGAAAATCCCACGCTGTGTGGTTTCACACAGGCTCTGCTGTGCTTTCCTCCATACTGTGTTTCAGGGCTGGTGCCTCCCACCTCCCCTTCTGTGTATAGCCACAACCAGTCTATCATTGTATGATATATGTGCACATTATAAAAGTAGAATCTGGAAAGCACAGTTCAGTAGCAGTTTTTAAAAATATGTCATTGAAATTGAATGTCCTGCTTTTCTTACTTGTTTTTATCTCAACTTTTCATCTCTACTACCTAAAATACTAATTACATTATTCACTTGATCTAAACCATAGTTCAACTATTAAATGGAGTATATGGGACTCTTTTCTGTCTGTTTCCTCTTTCTATTTTATGTTTAATTAAAAAGATACCAGGAAAGAGTCGGGTTTTATAGAGCATTTATAATCTTAGCCATAAACTTCCTAACCTTTTACGAATCTCAAATAACTATCTACTTCCATGTCCATGAGACTGTCACACAGGCTATCATTTTCTCACCTCTTTAGAACATCTCCACCCTCATCCACAGGTAACAACTCCCATTGCCTGTCTACTTGACTAACTGATTAAAACTTTTATGTTAAACTCAGACTAATTGTTCTCAAGCAGTCCTTGCTCTGTGTGTTTCTAAAATCACATGCATGCCAACAGTCATAATCATTTCCAGCTTTTTTAAGTCTTTCCAATTCTGTAAGTTGCAATATTAACTTATGTTATCATTCTTGATTTATTGTGTCTATGATGTTCAGAATCCAGCAGGAAACAAAAAAAAAATTATTTCCAGACTTGTATTTTGAAGGAACTGTATAGGTCTTCCTTGAAAATCAGGACTGAAACATCAACTGTTGTTTAAAATCAGGACTAAAACATCAACTGCTGTTTCATGGAAGTGTTTTCTCTGTAACTGATTGTTTCTCAGCTCTCTGTATTAATTAATTCCTGTTTGTTGTGACTATATTCTGTAAAAGTGTTTGACATATTGGATGGGAATGTTATATGAGTGATACACTCCTGGATTCTGGTGATGTCCTTGTGAGATGCATTTACCATGGTAGTTATGGAAATCTTGTACACACATATTTCTTGGGTTTGATTGTGTGGTTCTCCCAAGGACAGATTCATTCAATACTTGTTGATTTGCAAGAATTTTGTTCTTGATGACAAGTTTGGTGAGATTAGGAGATGTGCCAAAGTTGACAGAGGAGGTGTTGGGAATATATATTTCAGGACTTTTTTTTCTCAGAGTACGGGCTGTAATTATGTAAAAGACTTTCTATAGAAAATCTGTATATGACTGTACATGATTACTAGGAATACATGACTTAAGGGAATGGTGCTTTTTATGTTGTAAACAGCTGGCAAAGTCAGAGATTCAGTTTATTCATCCAGAGGTATTCTTTAAGGGTCACTGGTGCTCTTTAGCTTGCTAAGTCAAAAAGCTTTTCCCAAACAAATCTAAGGCCTTCACAATGTCACCTGATATCTCAGCTGCAAATTACAAATTTTTCAGCATGTTTTGGAAAAACTTTGATTCTGTGGGAGTAAATTTGTGATATTTTCAATGTAGTCATTTGTATGTTGTCGTTTTCTTGATGATACATGATGTCTATAAAGGGTATCTGGATGTAAGAGTACTCCAGACAAAGACAGAGGAAATGATTAACTGATGGTAGAAAACTGAAGTCAATATTTTTAGGTGATGTAATCAAACTTTTCGTCTGAACTATGCATGCCCTGATTCATCCAGAATGCTACTCAGGCACTACTAACAAGTACCTTCAAAGGACACTTTGAATCACAGAATCATCTAGGTTGGGAAAGATATTAAAGATCATCCAGTCCAACCATTAACCTAACACTGACAGTTCCCAACTACACCATACCCCTCAGCACTATGTTGACCCTACTCTTAAACACCTCCAGGGATGGGGACTCCACCACCTCCCTGAGCAGCCCATTTCAAAGCCTAACAACCTGTTCTATAAAGAAACTCTTTCTAATATCCAGTCTAAACCTTCTCTGGTGCAATTTGAGGCCATTCCCTCTTGTCCTATCGCTTGTTACTTGGTTAAAGAGACTCATCCCCAGCTCTCTGCAACCTCCTTTCAGGGAGCTGTAGAGGGCGATGAGGTCTCCCCTCAGCCTCCTCTTCTCCAGACTAAACACCCCCAGTTCCCTCAGCCGCTCCCCGTACAACCTGTGCTCCAGACCCTGCACCAGCTTCGTTGCCCTTCTCTGGACACGCTCGAGTCATTCAATGTCCTTTTTGTAGTGAGGGGCCCAAAACTGAACAAAGGAATCGAGGGGCGGCCTCACCAGTGCCGAGGACAGGGGTCAGATCCCTTCCCTGTCCCTGCTGGCCGCGCTATTGCTGACACAAGCCAGGATGCCATTGGCCTTCTTGGCCCCCTGGGCACACTGCTGGCTCCTGTTCAGCCGGCTGTCAATCAACCCCCACAGGTCCCTCTCTGACTGGCAGCTCTCCAGCCACTCCTCCCCAAGCCTGTAGCGCTGCTGGGGGTTGTTGTGGCCCAAGGGCAGCCCCCGGCATTTGGCCTTATGGAAACTCCTCCAGTTGGGCTCAGCCCATGGCTCCAGCCTGTCCAGGTCTCTCTGCAGAGCCTCCCTGCCCTCGAGCAGATCAACACTCCCACCCAACCTGGTGTCATCTGCAAACTGACTGAGGGTGCACTCGATCCCCTTGTCCAGATCATCAGTAAAGATGTTAAACAGGAGTGGCCCCAAAACCGAGCCCTGGGGGACACCACTCGTGACCGGCTGCCAGCTGGATTTAACTCCGTTCACCACAACTCTTTGGGCCCGGCCATCCAGACAGTTTTTTACCCAGCAAAGCGTGTGCCCATCCAAGCTGTGAGCAGCCAGTTTCACCAGGAGAATGCTGTGGGAAACGGTGTCTAAAGCCTTACTAAAGTCAAGGTAGACAACATCCACAGTCTTTCCCTTATCCAATAAGCAGGTCATCTTGTCATAGAAGGAGATCAGGTTTGTCAGGCAGGACCTGCCTTTCATAAACCCATGCTGACTGTGCCTGATCCCCTAGTTGTCCATTATATGACTTTTAATGGCACCCGAGATGACCTGCTCCATGACCTTCCCTGGTACCAAGGTCAGACTGACAGGTCTATAGTTTCCTGGATCCTCCTTTCTGGCTTGTTCTGTAGATGGGTGTCACATTTGCCACCCTCCAGTCCAATGGAACTCCCCAGTTAGCCATGACTTCAGGTAAATCATGGACAGCGGCTTGGTGAGCACATCTGCCAAGTCTTTCAGCACCCTTGGGTAAACCCATCCAGTCCCACAGACTTGTGTGCATGCAAGCGGTGCAGCAGGTCTCTGACCACCTCCCCTTCAACTGTGCTGACCTCATTCTGCTTCCCCTCCCCATCTCCCAGCTCATGAGGCTGGGTGTCCAGGGAACAGCCAGTTCCACTGCTAAAGACTGAGGCGAAGTAGACGTTGAGCACCTCAGCCTTTTCCTCATCCTTAGTTACTATGTCTCCCTCTGCATCCAGTAAAGGAGGGAGATTTTCCCTAATCCTCCTTTTGTTGTTAATGAACTTATAAAATCACTTTTTGTTATCCTTAAGAGCTGTAGCCAAGTTGAGCTCTAGCTGCACTTTGTGTCTCCTAGTATTCTCCCTGCATAACTTCACTACATCTTTATAGTCTTCATGAGAGACCTGGCCCCTCTTCCAAAGGCAATAGATTCTCCTTTTGTTCTTGAGATCCAGCCAAAGGTCCATGTTTAGCCAGGCCGGTCTCCTTCCCTGCCTGCTTGTTTTTCAGCACATGGGAACAGCCTGCTCCTGTGCCTTTAAGACTTCTCTCTTGAAGTATGCCCAGCCTTCCTGGACTCCCATATCCTCCAAGGCAGCCTCCCAAGGGATTTTGTCAGTCTTTTGAACAGGTCAAAGTTAGCCCTCCAGAAGACTAAGGTGGCAGTTTTACTAACCCCTCTCTTTGTTTCTTGAAGGATCAAAACCTCAATCATCTCATGATCACTGCACCCTAGACAGTCTTCAACCTTTACTTCCCCCACAAGCTCTTCCCTGTTCACAAGCAGCAGGTCCAGGAGGGCACCTTCCCTGGTCGGCTCACTCACCAGCTGTGTGAGGAGGTTATCCTCCACACATTCCAGGAACCTCCTGGATTGTTCCCTCTCTGCTGTGTTGTGATCCCAGCAGATACCCGGGAGGTTAAAGTCCCCCACAAGAACAACAGCAAGTGACTGTGAGATTTCTCCCAACTGTTTATAAAAAGCTTCATCCACCTCACAGCTTTGGCTGGGAGGTCTATAACAGACTCCCACAGCAAGATCTGCTTTATTGGCCCTTAACCTAATCGAAATACTCTCAACCCTGTTATCACTATACTTGATTTCTGAGCTTTCATAGCATTCTCTTACATATAGGGCCACTCCACCTCTCCGTCCCTGTCTATCCCTCCTGAAGAGCTTGTAGCCATCGATTGCAGCACTCCAGTCGTGTGAGGCATCCCACCACATTTCTGTTATAGCTACTATGTCATAGTTATCGTGTTGCATCATGGCCTCAAGTTCCGTCTGTTGCTCCTACTGTGTGCATTGTTATGGATGCACTTGAGATGAGCTAATGAATCCAACACCTTTTTGTGAGCGCGGGCCCCATTCCCTACCAGACCCTTCTCAGGCACTTCCACGGTTCCTTAACATCTTTCCCTTCTCTCAAATAAAATGGCAGAGGGAGAGCCCCCACCAGTCCACTATCCTTCAAGCTTTGGCACACTTCCCTTGGGCTTGTTCCTAACAGGCCAGGTTATCACCCCCTCCACCCCTCATACCTAGTTTGAAGCCCTGTCAATAAGACCTGGTAACTCCTGCCCCAGAATCCTTTTCCCCCTCTGGGACAGCTGCATCCCACCTGTCTCATTTGTCACCAGCAGACCAGGTGCCTTATAAATCTCGCCATGGTCAAAGCATCCAAAATTCCAACAGTGGCACCAGTGTCTGAGCCACGTGTTAATCAGATGTTTTCCACCCTCTATCAGTGATTTTCTCCTCCACTTGAAGGATTGATGAAAACATGACCTGAGCTCCCAAGCCTTCAAATAGCCACCCCAGTGCCTTGAAGTCCTTTTTGAGTGACTTAAGACTTCTCTCTACCACCTCATTATTACCTGCCTGGATAACAAATAAGGGGTAGTACTCAGAGGTCCGCACCAGAGCAGTGACCTTCCTTGTGATATCTCTGACCCAAGCCCCAGGGAGGCAGCAGATCTCCTATGGTATGGGTCTGGTCGACATATGGGCCCCTCTGTACCCCTCAGAACAGAGTCACCCACTACAATTACCCTCCTTTTCTCCTTACTTGAAGAAGTCACAAGTTGTGGGGCTGAGGGACAAGCTGTGGATGACTCACTAGATGGGTCCTCATTTCCATCTTCATTTGGCTGGCCGTCTAGTTCCAAAGCCTCATACCTATTGTATAATGACAACTGGGATGGTGAGGGGGGGCAAGAAGGTTTTCACTTGCCTGAAAAAGTTGAGCTTTATCCCAATACATTGAGACTCTTTGGGACATGCTCATGTCTTAATCATTCAGGTGGTCTCAATGCAATCAAATAGTACAGTTCTGAAAAGCTAGCAGTTGCTTTTGCAGTCTTCTGGTGGAAGTGGCCCTAAGCACCCAACCACTTGCAAAACTGACTGTAAAGCTGATTTTCCTTGTTCTTTTTACCAACCTCTCACTTTAAATACTATTTAGGTTCTTTTGCTGAATTCAAATTTTTAACAAGATGACCCAGAGTCCTTCTCTCCCACAATGATGTTGAGCAAACTTTTCCAGGTAAGAGCACAGCAGTTCAATACAGTGTTTAGAATATGGGTCACAATTCTTTTTCTGATCTGT
The DNA here is from genome assembly GCF_003259725.1 of Athene cunicularia. NCBI lineage: Eukaryota > Metazoa > Chordata > Aves > Strigiformes > Strigidae > Athene > Athene cunicularia. Next base: position 44,980,274 of record NW_020799097.1, on the reverse strand, counting down.
GAAAGAAGTATTAATAAGCTCTTGGCATTTAGAGAAACAATCTTTTTATTTCATTTTCTTTTCTTTCTTTTTTTTTTTTTTTTTGTATTCATTTGAACGTTTTTCCCCCTTGCTTTCAACTTCTGTAAGAAAAAACCTTGGAAGAAAATTAAAACTTCTTTTTAAAACACACCACAACTTGTTGATATTTTCAAGCTTTTCAGTATAACTGCATTCACAAGTTGAATGTGTGTGCTGTTTAATATCAAACAATTGTTTTAGTGCCATTTCAAGTGTCTGGCTGTGTTCATGCCTGCTAATTAAATATTTTATAAAAAGAATACAGCCTAAATTGTGCAAAACTTCATCTACATCTGCTTCTCCTATGAAAAGACGTCCTTGGAACAACTCCAGTATATTAAATAGAAAGCCGTTTATTTCAAATAAGACAGTCATTTACCTGTAGGCTGTAGCATGAGTTACTGTCTATTGAATTCACCATTCACTCACTTTTGACAGTAAATAATGCAAGTGTCTCTGTGGGATAAAAAGAAATTATTATTTTAGCCCTATTCAGATGTGTAATGCTCTGGTGCTTTTGGAGTTTGGTGATAACCAAATATTTCTGTCCCATCTCCAAAGACTTCAGGGTGGAATAAAGAAGTCGTCATGTTTCCCACTCACATTCAGCACAGAAGGTCATTAAAGGTTGTGATGGTAACACCTGCAGGTCCCTTCAGGACAGGGCTCTCTAACATGAAGCAGCATCGATATGAAGCCCTTGAGGGAAGTGGTGAGACAACAGTTTGTCACAGTGGGCAGACAACACATGCATTTACACATTATCACTTTTATATTATGCGTTAATCACACCATTCTGCAGCTTTCTCGATACTTTACAGGTAATTGAAAACCAAAGGACATAAATATAAGCAAGATGGAGCTGACAGTGCTAAGAACAGAAGAGCAATATGGAGAGCCTGTCTCGTTTGGACCGTCCAACACAGCAGTGCAATGCATCCACTAGGCAACTGGTGGGTTTCTGCAGTCCTCAAGGCTATGAAAAGTCAAACTGTGAGCCACTCAACCACTGCCTTCCAGACTGACCGTTGCACCCTTTTAAGAAAGAAAATCTTCTCTGTGCTAAAACTCACCATAAGACCAAACCTAGCTTCACACATATAGTTTATTCCTTCACAGAAAACTTTTTCTGTAATTTTCTAAATAGTGGAACTTTCAGTTAAGACTATGAAGCTTATAGGGAAAGAGAAAACTTGTAGAATTCAGCACTAAAACGATAAGAATAATGCTTAAGTTTCTTGTCTTTTTCCCTTAGCTTTCTCTCTTTAAGGTTCTTCACAAAAATATACACATGTACTTATTAACAAAAATGGCCACAAGTCCTTTAAGATAAACAAATTTTTCTGCCAAGAGACTGAAGAGAAGCTAAAAGAAAGCAACAGAGAGTCACATCTTTCTATTTCTAAGAAGTAGAGCTTAAGAAGTCATTGAATAGATAATATGCTTGGTAATATACACAGAGATGTCATAGAAGTGTCCGAATGTTCTATTTATCCAGACTGATCTTCCTGCCCCTGTTTTCACCCATGTAATTTCTCCAGTCAAATGTCTTCTTGTTCTCATAGCAAAGTATGATTACAGCAGGCATGGAAAAGCTTGTTCCACATATTGCAATATGCTATAAATCTTCCTATAGATAATAATTTTTAAAAACTACAAAAATTGATGCATGTTTCTGTGAGATAAGCTGAAATCAGTCTTATCTAAAGTGGATGGAAAAAACTAAAAACAAATGCTGTATGATTTCCCTTGAACACAGAGAAGCCTTCGTCCATAGTATTAGAAGATCACCATGGCACAACACATCTGGCAGTACTCAGTGAAGACAGTTGCCAGCTTTTCTCAAAAAAACATAAAAAATGTAACTCATCTTGGCATAAATACCCTTTAAGTTTGAACCATTACAATGTGATTGCATCAAAAGCTTCTAAAACATTGCCAGATCTTTACAAGACTGGGCTAGAGGCAATTGGGATTACACTGAATTTTGGAACCAAGTAAATAAAAACGTTGAATTTTTTTCCAATTGAAGTGACTTTGCTGTCACAAGTTCAGTCATAGCAAAGCATTGTTTCCTCAGATAAGTATCTCTACACATTTATCAAGATAATGTAGTTAATTTGGAAAAAGAAAATTCTGCCAGGTGCTAGATAAATATACATTATCACTAGGAATAAATTACATCTTGTAAAACCTCTGATCATTACAAAGTCCACTTTCTTAAGCAATAGCTGAATAAAACATGCAGATTGCTGAAAACAAGAGAGATCTTTAATTAGATATGAAGTAGGATTGTTAAAGATTTAGTAATTCTTATTATAATATCTGATATGACAGGCCATTTGCCCATACATTTTGATGAATAGGTTTTTAGCTCTAACCTGAACAAAGGCAATTTCATTAGTAGCAGAAGCAGCAACCCAGTACCATCAGCTGATGTACTTCCAGACCCTACAAATTTGATTCCACATTAAATGCCTTTGCCAAGTACATGTTAGACCCTTGTGCTAACTTCTGTTTCCTCGCTGAAGCCACTTCAGGGATAAAAGGAGCTGTCTGAAGCAGGGACTGCTTTTGCAGCGAAAGGCAAATGAAGTCCCATGGTTATGAGGAATCACCATTCCACACACATGGATACTGGTTTAACTTTCCGTCTGACGTTAGCTCGTTTTAACTGCTGGAAAGACTCAGCTCCAGACTGAGAGACAGACATGGAGGTATCTGCACATGGGTATGTATTTATGCCATGGCTTTCACTGCCATCAGTAGGAGTTTAGGCAAGACAGTCAGGGTATAAAGTGCAACTCGACTCCCCCAGGACAGACATCTCTGCGTGAGCAGCTTGCCTCTGCTGAAGAAAAGGCTTCACCGTGAAAGGGAATGAGGGGGAACATGCAGAAGGCATCATAAAATTTAGGGAATAAGAGTGAAAGTAAAAATGCTGCAGGGGAATTGAGATCATGGGGATGTTCAAAGAAAGGAAGAGTGTACAAATACATGGGGAACCAGACTCTTACCCGTTGTGCTGCTCACAAAATGTTTCATTCCACCTTTCAGACCACAGTGTTTCAGATGTGGAACAAGATTTAATCTTCTGGAAAAATTCCTTGAAACAGAAGTTCGAAATCTATAAATCCATACCAGTTCAGGACCCAGAAGCAGATGTTCAGTACTACAACATTCAGAATTTATTGTTGCTTATGCAACTGAAATTCCACTTTCTTGCACCTCTTCATTTCACTTGTCTGGGCAGTCATAACACAAGTCACCTGCACTGACAAAGCACAGACCTATCACTGTCCAGATTGCATACTGTTCAAAAAGCACCCTGCACAGAACAAAGATTATGTATTCCAAAGGGCAATTTTCAGAGCCCAAATCTGGCAAAATTTTCATGAGAACAGCAGAAGAGCCAAGACAAGCTTCAGAATTATTCACTCACTCATGCTCCTAATTAAAAACATGAGTTATTTAAAATAACACTACATCAAGACCTTTTTCTCCTCTTGGACACCACCTTGAGAATATTTCTGTCAAAACAGAACCAAATCTGTGACAGACGCTGAAGCTTGAAAAATGTCTGTCCATTTCCCTATTTTTTGAAGGAGACTATGGGGCATTCTTGACAGTGATGTTTCTTTCAGCTCTATATTTGCTAAATTCTGCAGCTACTTAATCTCATTTGTCTTTAGATTCATGACAGGCCGACAGATGCAGGTGTCTTTTTTTGTACCAGTCATTCACCGTACCTGTAATATCATGCCATCACAAAAGCAATGATAAAGAGACTGCTGTTTCTGAGCATTCTCACATGATATGGGTCAAGTATATTAAAATGCATAGGCTATGAAGACAGCTGTTCAGGAACTATCCTACCTGTCATTCAGGTTCAATCACCTGAGGATCTTCCAGCTTGAGACTGTGTATCCAGGCTGCTGTCAAGCACCAGGTCTCGTGCCTCCACAAGATTTACGACCAGCATTTTCCTTCTGTTCCATTATTATAATTACGGTCTTGGTGCAGTCCATGACTGTATCGTCTACAACAACCACCTCTTTTTTACATTTTCCATCTCCAGCAACACTCCTCTAGTGCAAACAAAATACAAGGACCAAAAGTATCATCCTCCCCTGTCAATTAACCGACACACTTCTATCAGAAAGGTGGCTGTGGTATTACACAGACAGAAAACTTATTCTTTCTGTCCAAAGAACAAAGGTATATTTTATTCCGATTACAAATTCTACTGTGGCTTACAGTTAAAAATCGTAACAACTGAGGCAGCAAGAGTAGTCCTGCATCTTTTTCTTTTAGAATTTTATATATACTTACACAAAAGATGGTAAATCATCAGTTCTCCAGTGGAGCTCAAAGTAACTGGAAAAACAACATGTGTCGCTTTATGTTGTCTGCATGTTTTCTATTGTGTTACTCTTAAAACATAGCAGTTACAGGTAATTAATAATTGCTAGTTTCTATTAACATTAAAAAACAACATCAAGAACAGCTCCTTTTTAACAATGGCACATTTCAACTAGCTTGCCCAGGATTCTTGTTTCTATGGCCTGGGCTTGACAGACTAAGAATACACCCAGCTGGTTTTCAGACCAACACTTTCAATAGTCTGGGGAAGGGCTGTGTGACTTGTCATAAAAACAGCTGCCTCTGTCTCCCCAACCAGCCAGGAATAAGCTGAAGAGAACAAAACCTTGAATGAAAACACCTCGACTTTTCATGTGAGGACAAAAGGTGGTCATTATGCATACCAGGAAGGTTCTTTTATAGCTGGTAATTACATATAAATTGGAGAGTTATAATAAAAAATCATTTCTCTCTTCATTTACCTAAAATGTGATTTCTACAGCCATTATATAATTACTGGTATTTTTCAGTAACATTATTAAGAACAAATGAGCTGTGTTTCTGAAATAATCATAAAGATGCAAATACTGAAAGTTCCTTATTATAACTGGTTGTTCAGCATGAAGCAAGTGGCAGGAAAAAAATCTTTTCCTGAAAAATGCAAACTGAACTTTTTTCAGTGTTGAAAAAGGATCAATTTCTACCTTTCTACTCTCAAGAAATAAATTATCCCTATTATCTCTGACACATTATTTCAAGCTCTCCATTTTTCTCAGTTTCTTATTTGTTCAGAAAATGTCTACCGACTACTGACCTCCAGCAGCAAGCCTAAAATAAGATGTAGCAAGATCACAAAAATTCCTAAAAGAACAGGAACAGCTCCCTGCTGTTACTATTCTTCCAGAGAATGTCAGTCCACCATGAAATTAATGTTATTCATGACACTTAGTCAAGCACTCATTCACATGTCCAAGTCTGAAATGTTTGAGTGTAAGCAACAATAAGCAACATCTTAGTGAAAGAATATAAAAATAAAGAATAACCATCTCTTAGGAGATATCTATATCTCCATGAACTACAGCCTAGATAAATTTTAGACAGCTAAGTTAGATGATATACCTCACCACAATGAGCAATTTCAGATGTCTTGGAGGCTGAAAATCCATTATTCATCATTCATAATAATTATTAATACAGAGGAACAAAAGGAGTGATACTGAGAACAAAAAGGAGAGAAAGACTTGTCTATTTCGAGGGAGAAGGAGGATTGGAATCAGATGCATGAATACCATCATGTCATCACCCAGTCCACCAGAAACTTAATTTATCTTAAAGCAGATTATTTTTTGTTACTGGTAGTGTTTCTGTAAACAGATAAAAACAGTCAGAAAGCACAAGAAATGCAGAAGTAAATATTCAGTCCTCCAAGACGTTTTCTGTTGGCAGAAGGTAAAACAACTCTCATCTCCGCAAGAGCCCTGGGGCTTGGTGTTGGCATTTCCAGCAGATTTCTGCTGTCCTGAGCTACCCTGGGCCACAACAGCAGCAGAAGGCTCCAAACAAAAAATAACATGACTTGAAATGTGGGAGAGCAGACAGAAACCTATTGCATGGGCCCAATGGCAGTCAGTCAGACTGTGTGTCCCTTCTCCCAGCCCACACTCTGGCTCACCAGATGCTTCTGCCTGCTGAGGGCTCCCTCCCAGGGCTGGAAGTTCTTTCAGCAGGAAGCTGCAAATCAGATCTGAGCTGATGATAAAAAAATGAAGGCTTCACTGCTGGGTTGAGGAGGTGAGCAAGATACCTAATTTTCAAGACAAGGTCTTTTTTAATTTTTAAAAGAATGCAGCATGTTTTTTCATTATAATAAACTTGACACATTATAATTCATCTGACTCCTTGAAAGTTTCACATCTCCCACTTACTCCACTGATGATGGGAAAGAGGCTCTGTCCTTAGCTGACTCAGATTATTGGAGTGGCTTCTTTCTGGCTAATTGTTAAACTTCCTGTTTTAGCATAATTTTGTTACCTTGCTCTTTCTCTTGTGATTATATGATGTAGTGTTTCAATACCTTCTGTGATACTCTTGCTTATTTGTAATGTCACCAAAAAGCTTGGAGTAAAATTATGTACATCTTAATGATTTATCAGAATATTTTTTATCTCATCTTTTTAAACTCACAGTACCTGCTTAAATTTGTCTGACTACATCCCCAGTATTTAGCGTTGTGCACAGAAGTCAGTCTTATGGATTTTCAGTCTGCTAGTAGGAAAAAAATCACAACTTATTGATCAAAATATGATACACATAGTAAATATTACAAATATGTGAGTACCTGGAAAAGTATTCACAGGTTTGTATGGTCCTCACAGGTTCTTCAGTAAGATCCTTTCTCTGGCATCACATCAAACACAACATTAATTTACAAATTAATGTCTTTTTCTTTGTTCGATCACAAAATGCACCTTATTTACATGTCTGGTTTTGCATTGACATATTTACTTTAGCAGGTAGTCTTTAGCTGATATAAGCAATACTTACTATTTGACACAAGGCACTTCTCAGTGAGTATAGCCAAGAGAGAGGGGAGAGGGTAGGAAGATTTTTGAAAGTGGAACCTGGATACAATAAATAAGTCACAGAATAAAATGAAACATAAAAGATGGCAAATCATAAGCAAAACAATGTGTATGTGAATATGAAGCATGAGGTTATGGCTGTCTTTGAAAAATGCTAATGCTTGCTCTTAAGCCTAACTGCCAGACTACAGTTTTCTGATGAGTGTTCAGGGTACACCTTTTCATGATGACTCCATTTTCTGTTTCAGGCTGTGTCCATTGCCTCTTGCCCTGTTACTGGGTACCACTGCAAAGAGCCTGGCTTTGCCTTCTTTACTCACTCTCATCAGGCACATGTACACATTGATCAGATCCTCCTGAGCCTTTTCTTCTCCAGGCTGAACAATGCAGCTCTTTTAGCCTCTACTCATACATCACATGCTCCAGTTTCTTAACCATCTTCATAGCCTTTCACTGGACTCACTCCAGTAAGTCTCTGTGTCTCTTGGACTGGGAGGCCCAGACCTGAACCCAGCACACCAAATGTGTTTCGCCAGGGCTGAGTAAAGAGGAAGGATCACCTCTCTGCTAGTGATGCTCTGCCTAATCCAGCCCAGGAGACTGTTGGCCATCTTTGCTGTGAGGGCACACTGCTGGATCACATACAATTTGTTATCCACTGGGACTCACAAGTAATTTCTTAGAAAACTGCTTTCCAGATAGTTGGTCCCCAGCGTGTAGTGGTGCATAGAGTTATTCCTTCCCAGTTGCAGGACTTGCCATTTCATTTTATTGAACTTTATGACACTCCTCTCAAACCGTTTCTTGAGCCTGCCAAGGTCCTTTTGAACTGCAGCACAACCATGTGGTCTATAATCGCTCCTCCCAGTTTTGTATCATCTGCAAACTTGCTGAGGGTGCACTCTACCTCATCATCTAGGGCATTAAGGAAGATGATATTGATAAACATTATCAGCCCCAGCACAGACCCCTGGGGCTCACCACTAGTCACTGGCCTCCAGCTGGACTTCAAGTTGCTGATCACAACCTTCTGAAACCATCAGTACAGAAAGTTTTCCATTTATCTAGTTCATTCTTCATCAATTTGTCAATAAGAGTGTTGTAGGAGATGTTGTCAGATGTCTTGCTAATGTCAAGATAAACAACTACACAAGATGTTCTGTTCTCATTCTTTTAATTGTGATCAGCCACAACTCCACTGCATTTACCAAGTCTCCCAAGCCCTGAGCAACCTGGCCTGAAGGACCCTTCACTGACCCTGCTGTGAGCAGGAGATTGGGCTGGATTGCCTCATGAATGATCCTGTGATTCATTATAGCAAAAACAGCTGAATTGCTCCCCACCAGGAACTGGACCCAGGGCTAGACTCTTCCTGTTATGGAAAGGCGCTGGGCTGGGACAGCCAGGGAACTGCCATCAACCTTGCTTCTCCTGTTGGACAGAGGGACAGAGGAGATAGGGGCAGTGAATGCTGCTGCTGGGAGGGTCATTTCCCACATTCAGCACTGAGCTACTGTGCCAGCTCGTCTTCCCACAGCCCAGTACCTGTTACACCAAGTCTGGGAGCCCCTCCTGTCAGCCTCAGCAGTCTGCAGCTCTGGGTGAGCCCACCTGATAATTATGAGCTCTGGTTTATAGCGCTCCTTTCTGGCTACTGATGGACAGAGGATTAAAGCTAAAAGAAAAACGGCAGAAAGAGGTGAATAACAAGAAAAGAACAGCTAATCATGCAGACTTAGCAGTGTGCAAAAGGTTATTTTTTTTTTCTAATATTTTTCTATTGTTTGCTCAGAGATGCTAGACTTTCAATAGCCTACAGTGCAGTGGGGAAAGAATGCAGTTATTAGATTGTGCTAAAGAAACTTGAAGAATATGAGATCCTAGAAAAAAGATACTTCTAAAAGACATGATTTAAAAAAAAATCTCAAACTGGTGATTTCTTTTTATTATTTAACACGCCTGAGATTGTTGAGTCAGACATGAAGTATTGTAATGCCTGTGGCAACATTAACTCAAAATCCATTTATAATAAGGATCAGAAACACAAAAATGAAAAAGTAACTCTTAGATGATTCTCATCTAGATTTCTAAAGGTTGCAGAACCATACTGTAAGTTTTAAAAGGAATATAAATAATGGTACAGGGAATTCAAAGGCAAAGGCAAAAAAAAAGTTACCCTGAGGAGTCTTTTTGAAACTAGGTGTCTGGTGAACAACTTAAGACAGTATCTGACATTAAGGTGAAAGCCTGTGTAAACATGACTAAGTTATGTTGAACAGACAGATAAAACTGAGATAATGGAGAAGTCAGTAAATCACTCCTTACTGTGGTAAGGTAAAATAAAATCTCAAAAAGATAACATATGTAAGAGTTTTGGGAAATGGAGTGCTTGCTTGCAGGCTGAAAGTATACAAGAAGTTAAATTGTGTTGGTCACTTTAATGTTGTTATTAGGTTGCTAATTTGAGTCATCCCTGTGAGTACATCCAGGACTAAATCATCCCTCTCATCCACAGTTTTAGAGGCTCCCAGTCACATCCACACTGCCCCAAACATGTCTCATCTGTCCTGCGAGGTTGGCAGGACACCTTCTCCTGGGATCTCCATAGTCATTGCTGTACCATGTACACCCTTCACAGCCTTTAAAACGGAGATGTCATTACTTTTTGTCATAAACCGGGGGCTAAGAAAGAGGACCACTGGAAACAGGACAGTTCAGTGGGTTATGAGCCTTTTCTGTGCTCTTCCCATGCTTTGAATTATTATGTGAACATCTGCTCTGTAGGACCGGCTCACTCCGATGCAGGAGGCTCCTGCAGGGATGCGGCACACTGTCACATCTCATGGTGTTCATTTGTCAACTCCCCAGCATGTGTCCTCAAGCCTGGGCTCCCTCTCCTCAGAGAGAGCCTGTAAGCCTGGCTTAGCATCAGCACCGCTCGCTGTTACCCAGGGACATGGCCAAGGCTGGTGGGGAATCAGGGGCCTTCTCTGATTAGTGTATGTTTGGTTGAATCCTGAAGCTAAGGTCCTTCCCCAGGGCACTGATTCAAGAGACAAGACACATGTCAACAAACAAGATGTATTTTATTTTTGCCAGAAATCTCTACTACAGCCTGATACCATAATTCCTACTCAGAGAGATTATGGGCAAAGAGCAGGCCCTCTTAACACCCCCTTAATACCCCATGATTATCTAAATCATTTCATAGAGAGTGATCTGCCTCTCGGTTTCAAACACCCTGAAGTTGGATACTTACAGAGTTAGGCTTAATCCACTGAGTTGAGGGCAGGAGACTTGGGGAAAGACAACAATGTCCGGAGATGTCTCTCAAAGAAAACAGATCCCACAAAACTCAGATCTCTCCTTCTGAGCCATTAAAACTGAGGACTAATTGACTAGGCAGCCAGGAAAATCAAAAACAAAAACAAAACCCAAACTGTTAGAACAACCTCAGTCAAGCTGCCCTGTTACATAAAAACCCTGAAAAAATAATTTTCTTCAAACTTTTCCTAAGATCTTTAGGGGTTTTTTTTCTAACTGAATCTACAAGGGAGAATGGGCATCTCTTACAGGGAGGAGCAGGAATGGGCATAAAGCAGAGGAGCTGCCAAAGGGCAAAACTGAAAATTAATCATTCAAGCATAAAAATCTTCATTATTGTGCACACTTAAGACATCTTCCTGAGCAGGCTCATTTTGAAGGCATCTGAGAAAATCAGAATTATAACAAAATAGTGTTAATTGCAGTCATGTTTGCAGTGAATTTTTTGTGGGTGTATAACAATTCTGTAGAAACAGTGTTAAACTTGTTTAAACAGTGTTTAGAAAAGCTGGAGAATCCAGTGCAGGTCCCTACTCAATCCTATCCAAGGCCAGAGCAAAATGCTCAATGCTGATGTCATCAGACATTCTAGAATGTTTTGCAATATAAAATGTAGAAAGAGATCACCTGGGATGAAAAAAAGATGGTTTAAGAAATGGTTTGGAACTAGACAAAAGGGGGAAGTGCAAGCTGGTTTTTGTTAAGAAGGTCTATATATGTTTTAGCAATACAAAGGACTCAAATTAATATAGCCTGCTCCCCAGGACTTGTTAGGACTACAAACCAGCTTGGCTTCTTTGAAAGAGCTAACTCTGCTGAAGAGCTAACTCACCTTAAACTCTACTAAAGAGCTAAAACTCAAGTTGAACTCCACTAAAAAATTAGCTCAAGTTGAGAGCTCAGAAGAGCTAATTCTGCTAAAGAGCACTGAAGCAAGCTATCAGTGATTTCTGTTTAAGAAATCTTTCACGTATGACATCCAGGGTCTAATCAAATGATGCTGTAACTCCTTATCAACTTCTCCACCAACTAGCTTTAGCTCAGCATCATTACTGCTTACCATTTTTCTCATAACTTTTGTTTCTTTCTGCTTGATTCAGTTTCTGTGAATCCCCCCTTGGCCTTCCTTGCTCCCAAAGGCCAAGCCCCTAACAAGGACTTGGTCTAGCAGGGGGTAAGATGCATTTTCATTATTAACAATATAATATGGTCTGACATGAGTAGGTTGTACAGTTAAGCATTTTTTATTTTACCAAGTAGAGAGTTGTTACTTACATACCATTCATTCTCAGTATTTGGGCAAGGTCCATACAGAGCACACAGAACTGGCACATTATTCTTGTACGATTTCCTTCTTTTAACACTTTAATCTTCTCCACTAGGGAAAACAAGATGCTTGTGGTTCCACAAGGCTTTTAACTAGCAACTTGCAAAATTTAAAAAAAAAAAAGTGCCAGAAAATAAATTGGAGGTGGGGAGTAGGAAAGGGAGTCAGCTTGAGCCGAGCAAGAAATGGGCTAGAAGATGGAAAAAGATAGATGGGAGCTAATTTGCCCAAGACCTTGAAGGAAAGAACAAGGAGTCTGAACTGTATGTGGAAAGCTAAAATACAAGAGATTTCTCCATAAACATTCACACTGAGGGAATGTTATTTAAAAGCCTTAATAAGATATGAATTTATGTAACACTTTGTTTTTCTGAGAGAATGACTCAGGTGATCCAAGACTCAGGACTGTTCTTCCTATTGTTTTCCCCATCTGCAAAGTCACTAAATAATGATGTTATTATTGGTATCGAGGGCTCACTTCTGAGGAATTTCAGCAACACCTGGATATACTCATATTTGACTGCAATTCGATGATTAAACTTCCTTCAGTTGCTTTAGTAACCACTTTTCCAACAATTCTGTCACCCCTTTGGAAACCTCACTAGACTCTAATAATCCACTAATTTAGTTCTTCGAGCTTACCAATGCACCGGCCACCAGAAAACAGCACTGATTGCAGGACATGCATTCTGGGGTGATATCTGAAAATGCCTTTGCAAATATAGCCTAGTTTTCCTCAGTGTTTGAACAGGATTTTTTTCTTTGTTGAATCAGCACTTGACGAAGGATCCCAAAAGGGTATTTATCCATTCCAGCAAAAGCCTCTGGAAAGGCTGCGGTGACACTGCTTCTTTCATCCTCTTGGTCTTGGATAAGGCAAATAAACTCTAACTTTGCACCTCTCTTGATCTATGCCTTCCTAAAAGAAGTGACTTTCCAGGACTAAGCTAACAGATTCTAACAAAGGTTCTTACCGTTAAGGGACAAATCAGCCTATTTTGCAAACTATTCCTTCTGGAATTTTCTGAAGAGCCCCAAAAAGTTACATATCAAATGTCCATTGTAATTCCTCAAGAGTCAGACACTGAGCTCCTTGAGTAATGCTTCAGCCAACAAATTCAGTTATGCCGAGATGCAAGTGATGTGACTAGAGCTGACCATACTCTAACAATGTCTCATGCTGGATGTGGGCAGGAGAGCACAAGGGCAGGATAACATTAGAAGCCATGTGGCATCCTATGCTCTGATAGTTGTGTATGGTCACTTTGACAGTTCTTTTATCTCTAACAGCTTTAGGTGCCAGGCTGCAAAGAGGCATTTTGGGTAAGCCCAAAGACCTATTGAGAGGCAGTCTGAGTGCAGGTCTAAATGAGCACCCTTTTGTGGATGCCCAAATAGCTTTTTTTTTTTTTGTGGAAACGCATCATACAGCCAGTGTATGGCAGACAAATTCATGCCAGAGTCCACTCTAGAAATGGCCCTGTCACATGTCAAAAGGGTAGGCGGGATTTGTAGGCAGCTGGAGTCTGGCTTGTCTTTTTAGTAGCATGGCTGTACCTGCAAAGCTAAGTGAAGCAGTGTTGACAGACTTGGATCAGGAAAATTACCATGGTTTTGGGATGCTGTTGACAGAGGCTCTGGTACAAAAGATAAATTAAATTTGTGTAAACTCCTATTACTGATGCTATACATATACTTTAGATAAAAGGTACCTTTTAGAACTTACTGTAATTCTGTCACTCAATTCCTTGTTAGTTTTGGCATTTTTCATAAGCACAATAGATAGAAGCAATTCTCAAAGTCTCAGAAGGGTACAGAGTAGACATCAAGAAAAGCACGCACACCACAGAAGACTGTGCCAAAACAATGAGTTTACAAAGATCACATTGCTATGTAGTCTATTTGAACATTGTACATGCCATGTCTTTCACCATATATTCTTCAGACTATAAATAAATCAAATTGACACATATTCACAATCTAGCACCATCTGCTGCGTAAAAGCGGAAGGCATTTTAAAACAAAAAAAGGATCTGTTCCTTTTCCTGCATGATACATCTTAATCAGTGAAATGTATTCCTGTTTTTCCAAATGTGTAGCTTGACTTTAAATATAACAAGCTTTTGAAAAGAACCATTTGAGGAAACCCTTCTAACTACAGATATCATTTACTATTAGTTTCTGCACTGCATTAAAATTAATTTATTTGCAAAACACTAAACTGAGAGCAAGAAGCAAGAAGGTCTCATCTGAAGTGTGGTGAATCAGATGTTTGTGGAAAAGATGCATATAATCAGAGATACGGGTCATGGTTTATATATAAATTCTTCTAAATTAAGATAAATATTGGATTTAATAATTGAGACAAATAATTCTCTCATCATATAGTGTTTTAATTTCCTAATTATATTTTTCTAGTGGTTTATATATGCCTTACAACAGGTCTTTTTATTAGCTATGACAAAAGCATGAGATATTATTCCCAACAAATCTCATTCAAGAACAAAAGTTATAAATTTTTTCCTGTTTATTATTCAATTAAAATAAATATACATATCCATGACATTCCAAGTGTCTCTATCACTTTTTAAAGTTTTGGAAACATCATGGCAAAGCATAGACGCATACTCTAAAATTAATACATCCTGCCTCAAAAAATTAACCTTAAGCAACTTTGTTGCCCAAAATGACACTAAAATTAGCTCATACAGGAACTTAACTCTCCTTTTCTTCAAGAGCTAAGCTGCCTCATTTGACTTTAGCATACAGTCTGTTACAGAACCACTGAAATCATTTAATATAACAAACTCGTTTACAGTTTCTTAAGTCCCTCACACTAAAGCATCAAAAAAAAATTTTAATTCCTCCCTCTGCTTTGTCAAAAATGCATTATTCTTAGCAAGCTGGCTATCAGCAACACAAAACAATGTTGAATTACGTTTCTGCAAAAACAGAAAGGAAAAAAAGAAAAATAGCCCGCACAATTTCAGTGTGTTGATGTAGTAGATTCTAGCCTTGCAAAGCTGAAGCACTTGTCCTTATGGGCACTGACCCAAAGACAACTATCACGGTGGATCACTGGGTGCTGTGAGCCCTGACCAGAATCCTACCTGAACACATACCAGAGGCTGAAGATGGTCCCCAGAGTCCTTTGTTTCTATCAACAAAAAAAAATCTATTTTGCTTATTTCTACAAGGAGGGGCTCTCTCGATGATAAAAAGCACAAACTGTAGGCCAACCATCAGTCACATAGCTATTTGAACACAATTTTAAGTTGCTGCTTAGCTGCAAATGTGCATTATTATCAGGATGCTTTAGCCCTGCGCTGTGGCTAGCAGGATCTTCAGTGAAGTACCTCTGAAAACCCCAGAGTACCCAGCCTCTTTGATTTTTCAATAAATATACTAAAAATATACAGTGCTTGCTTTTCTGATAATTTCTTTTGGTGAGCTGCTTCATAGATTATAGTACTGGAAAGTGGAAAAGTGGAAGTTCTACACAGATAAATAGGACTCAGAGCTGAAATGTATTTTTAGTACTTCAATTTTCTGAATAGAGCTAAAAAAAAAAAAATTGCTCATGCTATAAGAACCAGTCATACGCTCCAAAGTTAAAGACAGGCTCCAGCTGCTCTGACTCACCAGCAGGTTTTACAAACTACAAAGGAGTATAAAGGCTTCACCTCTGCCCATTCTTCCTAATGTTTTCCCCACGTAACTGCTTATTCATCTGCAATGAGGCTAAAGTGATGCAAACAGCAAAAAAAAAATTTTTAAAAGTTATGAATTATTCCTTAGCACTCTGAACCTTAGTTTATTGATGTTGTCTTCCTAAATCACATTTTTTCCATATCAGATCAGGACTTCAAAATACTTGGTGCCAAATCACTGTCCTCAGAAGCAAGCAGTCTACAATTTCTAAAAAAAGAATATAAATACAAGCCCTTCCCTTACCATTGAAACAGGATAATACATTCCAAATCAGAACAGAATTATGAAACATTAAACATCAAGCTGCAAGTCTACAGAAAAGCCTTGGGAACTTTGCTCATGGTTTCCATAATATTTCAGAATATCAATTCTAAACATAGCTGAATATTTGCCTCCGATGTAGTGATCTATTTCTTCAACTATGTTTTTTCAGTTGCTAAGAAACTTCCTTCTCCTGTTTCTTGTAAAATACAAATTTATAACATCCCACATGCTGTCATCATTCCTCATTGGATTGACTTTGAATATACCTGAAAGCATTTAATTGCTTCTAGATTTTATCTGCTATGGTCCAATGAACTCCAGTGAGCTTGAACCCGACCTTGACATACTGCTCTTTACCTTCAGGTGATAATTCAGAAAGTAACCACTCACAGTCAAGTTTAAAATCATTCTTTTCAGTCAGTTTTGAGGAAAACAAAGAGATCAAAAAACAAACCTTGACCTTCAGTGTTCTCTGACCTGAAGCCAAGTGCAGTCAGATTTTCTCCCATCCTCATGGCTTCCTGTCACATAGGAAGTCTGAATCTAAGGCTTGCTGCTCACTTCATCAGGTGCAGGTCTGGAGATTCTTTTTTGTATTGAAAATACAGCTTACAAATACGGCAACTATTTCAAAATGTACTTCCAAGCACATAACTTCTAGTCAAAATAGGAAAACTGTTCCCTGAATAGATTTTCAGCATGAATGCAGCCAAATGAATTCATAGGCTTTTCTGAATCAATAAATCATTTCTTTTCCATATCAGAGTTGCGGCCATAGAAAGGGAGCCTTAAGAACACGCACACTTTCATACCTGTAGCAGAGCCTTCTGATCAAATCACATCTGTGCGTGTGTGAATTTAAAATATGAGCTTAATACAAAAAGCTTTGAAACTATATCCTTTTAAGTATATAGAGCCATTGCCTTGCTCAGAAGTGATCAAGTCCTCCCTGAGTATTATGCTAGCAATCAGCCCAAAACCTGAACTCATTTGCATTACAACACACTACATCTATCTCACCTATACTTCAATGCTAAATCAGTCACACTGGCTTCACTGGGATGAACAGGTATCCAACACGCTTGCAAAATCAGGTAATTTAATGGATTGTTTTAAGCTGTAAACTCAAGCCTTGTGTTTAAACCCATTCAGCAAGGTCAGAGGAGTAAGACCTCAATCCTTGGTCTGTAAGTCCCTGTCCTACAGCTTGATCATTCACAGTGACACTGATGTCCCATGTGCACCCTCGGACCATGGACATAACAGTAATTGCAGTATTAACTCGTAAGATGTATGGCAGACTTTCACAACGAAACCAAGATCGGTTGGAAACCGAAATTACCCCCAAGATCCTTACAACATGCTTCATGGCAATGTTTTGCACCTCCTGCCAGATAACAGTCAGACTTCTTGATGCTGTTTCTATGAGCAGGCTAACAGGACAAGTCAAAAATCACCAAAACTGTTTCTCAAATTTAAAAAATGGGAGTTTATTCAAATCAATTATTTTTACAAGAATACCTGAGTCTGAGCAGGAATTTTTGGAAACTGAAAGACCAGTTTCCAAAATGTTTAGACTAGTTTCTAATAATGTCTAAAAGCCATCCCAGTGCATGTATTCTTCTTTGCTCTTGACTTCCACCAAGCAAATCATGTTCTATTCTTCACTCACAAAATGCAGCTTTTCATTATTCTCCATTCAACTTTACTCAGAAAATCTGAGTTTTCCCATAGAAAATAAAATAGGGAAATCTTGTCATTTAATCTCTATGTCCCTTGAGCAAACAAGCCTCTCAATGAGTAATATTTAATGGAGATAATTTTTCTTCAGCCTCACCACCATCCTTTCTGCCTATGCTTTCCACTTCACACGATCACACCAGTGTGTTTTTCTCGTCTAGAAAGCTCTTTGTTGCTGTAAACGCAGTTAGTTATTTTCTCTATATTAAAAAATGCAGAGGACATACTTGCTTTACTGCAGCTATCAATAATTACAAAATCAGAAACTAAGCCACCGTGGCAGCCAGCCAGCAGCACTGGTAGGCCCAGCCAGGGACGCTCAGAAGGCAGAACCCAGCCCATACCGCACCCAGCCTGGGTCTGCGCTCAGCTCCGCGCGTCACCGGCGACCTGCGGGGGCTTCCCCTCCCTTCGCTCCCGGATTTCCCTCCAGGGAAGCGCAAGGACGCAGGACCCGCCACGGCTGGCTCACACTCCGCGACCCCGCTCCCCACTTGCGGCGGCCCCGCCGGCCGCAGCCAAACAGGCCACGCCCCCCGGGGCACGC
>NW_020799097.1:44959597-44962307 GCF_003259725.1 Athene cunicularia | reverse complement strand
GGAATGGAATGGAATGGAATGGAATGGAATGGAATAGAATAGAATAGAATAGAATAGAATAGAATAGAATAGAATAGAATAGAATAGAATAGAATAGAATAGAATAGAATAGAATAGAATAGAATAGAATAATAAAATAACCAGATCTCCCCAGCGAGGGCTGTCACAGTGCACCGCACAGTTGATGGATTGGAAGCCGCACCCAAGCGCGGCGGACCCGCGCCCGCGCTCCCACCTTCCCGGCCCTGCTGGTCCCGGCAGAACCGTGCGGGGCAGCGGGCGGCGCCGGCGGGATAACTCCGCGGGGCTTGCGCAGCGGTGGCGGTGCGCATCTCGGACGGACACCCGCGCTCGCCCCCTGTCCCCGCCCAGGGACCCGGTGGACCCGGTGCTGGAGTGAGCATCTCCGCGAGGGACGTCGCAGGAATGGGGCCCTAAATATGAAATGTGTTAGAATTGCTGCCTGTTGTCACCTCCTGTATTTTGTATTTCGTTTTAGCCGCTGCATAGCAGTTTAAAAAAAGAGTCAAAACAAGTTTTGTCTTTTTTTTTTTTTTCCCTCCACTTCGGTCCTTTGCGGCTGTTTATATTTCGGTTCGGCTTGTGTTTTGTTTCTTAACTCAAAAACTACGTTAACTTTTAGATATACAGACCATTAACTCACACAAATCGACTGTCCAGAGTACGGTTTTTTGGTAAAGGTAGCCTATTAAGGTTTGATGGGACGTTTCTATTAAAACACAAATTCCACTGATAACGTAAACAATTTCCGAATCACAGTTTTATTATACTTCCCTTTCCACCACCTCATAATGTACATGACGCATCTCTCCCCGGCAGCAGCCCCATGGCAGGTGCCATCCTTTGGGAAGGCAACAGATAAGTATTGAAATGAAGAACTGACCAGCTAAATTCCGGGTCCCGCTGGCCGGTGTTATAAATGACAAAAGGATTTTCGACTCCACCGACAGACGAACAAGATCCCTCTCTCCGCAGGAGAGACCTTTTCCATTTACTTTCATGACAGAAAGGCAACTTGCATCCTGGGATAAAAGCGAATCGAGTAGGTGGGTACTTAGCACTAGCCCAGGAAGAAAAAAAAAAAAAAAAAAAAAAAAAAAATCCTGCAGCTTTTGATTCTAAGTCAAACCTTTAAAGGAAATATAAGCGTGGCATTTGACTTCTCTTTTCCTCTTACTGTCAAGCACGTTTAGCCTTCAGTAAGCAAACGGAGGATCAGTTTTGTATCTGAGATTCTTTCAGATGCTGGAAGTAATTTGTTTGTATTTTACATTGCGTCACCTACACCCTGGACTGGAATGGGGCCTGATCCTGGAAACTCACAGCAGCCTTCAATCTCTCCGCATCAATCGAAGAGATTTACCATCTGCTTCAGAGTTGTGAGCTACGCAAAATCAAAAAGCGGGGCTCCCTCCCGTCTCCTCTGCCTGATCGAGTGCAAAGTGACACCCAAGGAACCAGCTCGGCCGCAGTGACAGGGAGACCTGCACAGCCGGTCGGTCACTATCGGCAGCATTGCATGGCTTCCCGCGGTGACCTGGAGGATTTTCCAGGGGTAGCAGGTATTTTTCTGACAGTTTATTAAGTTGAACGCATTTCAGGTTTTTCATACCAACAGTATAAGGAGATTTTTCCCTCGGATAAAAGTAACAACGATTCTAAAGAAGACCGTTTGCAAAAGGGGCACGTGTGACAGAACACAAAGAGATAAAGCAGTCTAATAATGTTCAGCTTTTAACATCTCTGTGCTGGCCCTGTGGGGAGAGGGAAAAAAAAAAAAAAAAAGATTTCCAAAAGTCGTAGGCATAGGGAAGAATGGATTTGGGGGTTGTTCGTTTGTTTTGCTGAGAGAGAGAAGGAAAACACCCAGACGAAATATTCAGGGGCAAATCCTTTAGAACTTGGTCCAAAGACGCTGCATACAGCAGGATCTCCCGATTGCAGATGCTATCAGCACTATATGCTATAGCAGCGTTCGGAGAAACACGAGATCCTGCTGACAGCACTTCAGTGAACAACTAGACAGTGAACAACTAGACAAACAGTAGTTTGTCAGTAACTTTATTTTTTTTAAAAAAAAATGGCATGACAAACTGGAACCAAGACCAAAATACTGTATCCACTGTACATCATTCATTAGAAAACAAACATACACCACATTTGTATTCTACCAAACAGAGAGCGTATTTCCTTTGAAATTATATAGTGCGTGCTTTTAGATTCATGCTTTTCAATATTTATTTTACATTTGTTACTCAAATATTATCTGTTATAAATAATTGCAACTTGATCAAATGGTGCACCTGTTAGCGTATGCGACCCTCTTCAGCGCTGTGTGGCTTTTTGTTGCCTTTTTTTTTTTTTCTTCTTTCCAAAAAGCTGTTGGTATTGCTTTATTAGGCCCCGAGAAAGCACGTCTGAGGTGTCAAATAAAGTGTACAGATGCCAGAGGCGTTTGCAGAGCCGGGACTGCTGCTGAGCCCCACGGCCGGGGCCGCTGGGACAAGTGACGGGAGAGCACATAGAAAAAAATCGTTTCCAAAAGGCACAAGTTCCTCGACACAAAGGTACAATAAAAATACATGGCCACTGAAATCCAGGCGCCTGTGCGGAAGCGGTGCCTCTCCGGTGGGATCCCGGGCCCGCCAGGGTTTCGCCCCTCCCCGCCCCGCCCCGGCCCTCTCCCGGC
>NW_020799097.1:44954369-44956869 GCF_003259725.1 Athene cunicularia | reverse complement strand
GCATCGCACGAGCCGGGGGGGACGTGAGCAGCCGGCGTCCCTTTCTGGGCAGTCACCCCTCCAGGCCGGACCCTGATGACCCTGCGGAGCGGCCAACCTTGGGGGTGGCTTCGGGGGGCTCAACCCCTCGCCGGATCGTGCCCTCGCTCCCTTCCCAGGGGCACCGTCAGGCTGAAGGATCTTCTGCGTAGGGCCGGAGCAGGGGCGTCCCCGGTCGCCAGCTGAGTTTAGGTTTAGCCCGAGGTGAGCGAGCGCCCGCCGATCGCGCCGAGCTCCCGCCGCCTCTGGGAGCGGCCGGACCCGGCCTCCGCCACCGGGATTAGCGGGAGGGTGCGCCCGCCGCCAGAGCGGACCGACTGGTGATCGCTGAAGGGTGTCGTTTTCTTTTTCCCATTTTAATGTGCTGTCACCTCATCGTCTTTGTTAACGTCGGTGTATTTCCAGATAAGAATCAGCTTGCAGACTGAAACAAGCGGCCCTCGGCGGGCGTCGTCCCCTTCCCGATATCCTCGGGTATCCTTATCTGAATGTCATCAGACGCCTACTTAATTTTTTTATCTAATGCGTCCTACTTTACAGGGACTACCCAGTACCCGTTTTGACTTGACTACATGACTCTGCCCCCAGAATAACCTGAAAAGAGGGTCTGAAGCTCTGACCGAGGAACGCGCAAGGTGAAAGGGATGTTTTTAGAAACTACGAAGCCAAATTGCTGTCTCGAATAACAACACCAGCGCTGTTTCATAGAAATCCCATTTGCCTATCAAAAGATCATTAAATTTTGCCGATGACGGAACGGCTCGAGGCATGGGGGGCTTTCCATACGCCACTGAGTTAATAGATCACCCTTTAAACATAAGCAGATGGAGTCTTAGTTTAAAGGATGGCAGGTTAAAAGTCACTGCAGCTGTGCTGGCATTAATTTTTCTGAGGGCGCGGATTTGAAGGGCCCACGTTTGCCTACCCCAGTTCGAGCTCCCGTCAAAGGTGTCAGTTAAAGAGTGTTTGCTTTGTTTCATTTAATTTGGTTGCTCTGAAACGAATTGCCCGCATCTGTACCTTTCTCGTCGTGCGTCGGGGTGGCCGTGACGGGGATGTCGAACCACTGCGCCAGGGGGTTGGAGTACCAGACGGTGAGCTCCTCTCCCGGCTGGACATCTCGCAGCGCCCGGTAGAAAATCTGGGAGGGGAAGAAAGGAAACTTCTTCAGGAGGCTTGAGAGGGGAGGCAGGTGGCAGAGAGCGGTGGCAGGCCGGCCCGGAGACGCGTGTGGGGTACCTGTCCTCCTGGCAGATCCGCAACAGCCTCCAGTGTCTGCTCTTGGGAGTTTCGGGCAGCCCGGATTAACCCTATCCACTCCAAAGCGGAGCTCCCGGCTTCATCCACTAATTCCCCTCTCACCATCCGCACCTGGAAGACAGGCGGCACCGCTGTCACTTCCACGCGAGACGAAACAGAAAGAAAGCGAAAAGCTTACCCGTCCCCCTGCCTGCCTGCCTGTCTGCCCGCTCTGCCTTGCCCGGCGAGCCTGCTTTCCCACGCCGGGCAGGCGTCTGGGCATCGCAGCTCGGGAGCAGCGGCAAGAGCATCCTTGACCCTTCCATCCTCACCCACCCTCGGGGTGGACCTTCTTCGCCTCGCAGGTGCCCTGGGAGAGCCGCGGCTGGCCTGGAGGGGGTGAGGGGGTTGCTGCTCTGCGGGGGTAAGGATGGAAGAGCCCCGAACCAGCAGCATTGCGAGGAGAAACGAGATTTTTCCCTTGGGTCGCACTGGCCCAAACGCACCTTGTTCAGTCGCAGCTGCTGCTTTTAGCTTAAGGCTATTGTAAATTCCCAGGTAAGACTTTTCCTTTTTTTAAAAAAAAATAAATAAATAAAAAAAGAAAAAAAGGGTTTGTGCAGTCTCTGAGTTCGCGCAAAACAATTGCGACCTACAAGATACAAGACTTGTTAGGATACGGGGAAAGGGGAGAGGATTCTGCTTAGCTACAAAGTCTCTGTAGCCCCATACTTCATAATCTGCTTGCCCATACAAAGAGAAAATGAAGTGCCCGTTCCCTGAATGACCGTGCAATAAAAGTCATCGGAACAAAGCCGTCTAAAGCGAGAAACCAAGGGAGCCAGATGAGAAATAAATTTGAGTGGGCTGGCAGAGCGTTTAAAAACAATTAAAGGACATTAAAAATCCGAGCGGAACGCGTGAGCCACGGCTGCCCGGGGGGTGGAAAGAGGGCTCTGATCCGCAGCCCCCCGAAGAGCGTGCTGGACGGGGCGAGTACCCTCCACCGCCTCCTCCTCGCTCCTTCCCAGCTCGGACATCGATTGAGCCCGGTGCCGGTAGCCGGGCGGCCGTCACCCCCTCCCGTCCCGGCTGCGCGGGTCGTTTTCGGCTCAGGGGGTAGGAGCCGGCCCCCGGCTTTGCGAGGAGGCCAGGCTGTGCTCTGCCGGGCGCGGGGCTGCCCCGGCACCGGCGACTCGCACCCCGCCGCCGCCCTCGGGGG
>NW_020799097.1:44951873-44954319 GCF_003259725.1 Athene cunicularia | reverse complement strand
GAGAGCACGGGCTGGCGGGCTTTCCTGGCAAAGACGCGAGGAGACATCTCGGGACGCTCTGGAAACGCTCCCCTTTCCTTTCCTGGCTCGCTCTGGGAAGGGAGGATTGAAGAGAGCGGGGGCGAAGAGCAGCCTCTTCTCCCAAGCTGGCTTCCCCCGAGTCAACGAAAGAGCGAGGTCCAGCGGTGCAGGAGAGAGCGTAGGAAAATACCTTTTTCTTGGGTCCTGGCTCCCTGCGGTCTGACAGGTACTTGCCCAGTTTGAAGATGCCCGGGACAGGACCCAGGCGCAGCCCGGCCGGGATGCAGCTCTCGGCGCTCACGCTGATGGCCGGAGCCCTGCTGGTTTGCATCGCTGCCTCTGGGTGGGAGCGCTCGGGAACCCCAACTACTTAAGGGGGCCGGAGTGACAGCGGCGAGCGGCGGGGAGGATGAGCACAGGCGTATCTCCGCCCGCAGAGTGACGCGGCGGTGTGCGGCCGCCGGCTTTTCAACGGGAGCAGGAGGGGTACCCCTTGGCAGGGGGATGCTCTGGGGCGCAGAGTTTGGTGAGAGAGTTTGGCTCCTCGAGCAGCTGCGGAGTCCCATCCAAGAGGGTCACATGGAGCCTTTCCCTAACCCTCCTGCATAATCAGGCGGAGTGAATGGCTGGCAGACAATGGGCCAGGCGACCTTCCCATTCCTAAAAATCCAATTTGTCAAGGGCAAAGAAAAGGCGCTGGTGAATCAAAGGTCTGGAGGGACCATTAATCCTCAGCATGGGGTATTGTCCCCGAGACAGTTACGATATTTTAAGTGACAAATCCACTGTATAATTTCTCCATAAATTTTACTTCCTTTTATTGTCCCTCGACAAACCAGTTTTGGAAAATAAGTGACTATTTTAAGTCTACTTGGCTGAGCCTTTTGAGGTTTAATATACTTCAAAGATTTTTAATTCTCTTCCCTCGGCTTTATTGTAAAAGAGATTAAACAAAGAGATGGGGAATGTTTTGAGGACTTGTTAACTTCTATTGATTCCCGGCGTGTGCCATACAGAAATTGGGCAGGTACTTGATGGGAAAACACCAGAAAATACCTACACTTTTTTTTTTTTTTTTTTTTTTTTTTTTTTTAAAGAACGACCATATTACCATTTCAGTGGGTTGGTTTCAGGCCAGTAATCTGTTCAGAAGAACTTTGATCCTTAAGGAGGATGAATAGCACAAAATATGAGCCGCCGTAGCCCTTGTAAAACACAAACCGCTGCATCTGCGAGCGCTGGGGAAGCTGTGCCTATAGCTCGTGCGATTAAGAAATAGAGACAGGAGGAAATAGAGACATACAACCACCATGAAACTGAGGGGCACGGCCAGCAGATAACACAGATGTCTAGCGAACAGCCTGCAGCTGGATTCCTCGTTTAATACATCCACAGGTTCCTCTCCCACACGCAAAACCGCTTGCACCGAAACTGCTGTCGGAGGTGGAACCTGCAAAAAGCCGCCGTCAATAGAGCCAGAACGAAGAGACTCGAACTGAGTGCATCTGCGTCCCTCCTTTGCGCATAAATATTTTAATTAAGATACGAGGCGCTAGGATTAAGTCGGTTTATAATTCAGGCTAGATAAATGTCCCAAGAATTTTCCAGGAACTGAAAAGGCAAAGTCTGTGCCTTTTTTCTTACGGACATGCAACAGTCCAGATGTGCCCGCCAGACCAAAGAGTGCAGCAACAAATTCCACTTTCAACTTCCGCTTTTATAGTCCTGCCTAATTCCCGCTAACAGGTTTTCTCTGCTCCATGCCTCATAACTCTCCAAAAATAAGATTTCTGAACTTTTCTCCTGCGCAGAAGTTGCACACGAAGATTTTACCCATTGCTTTCAGAAGCAATGCCAGATATGGAGCTTCACACACCCACACATCCACCCCTTTCTAATAGTGAGACCTAAACAATTTCAGAATTAAAACCGAAAAGCTAAGCTTAGAGCTATATCTGCCGATAGGTGCCAGGTAACTGAGGAGGCTCTTCTCGAGTAACCCCGCTTTCTGCAAGCTACACCTTGGCACGCCGCTTTCGGTGTGACCGTGAGCGTGGGCTTTACTCCGGATTTGTTTGCCGCCGTCAGGAGCGGCCCCGTGGCAGCAAGGGCCACCCAGGTGGGCGCGGGGGACGGCACCGATTTTGAACGGGCGCGTTTCACCAGCTGGCGGCCGCAAAGATGCTCTTTCTCCTCTCCCACCGCGCCGGGAGAGCAACTGAAAGCTCAGCCTGGCGAGTTGCCGCTGCGATGACATTTGCCCGGGTCGGTCGCCGCTCGCCCGGGCCCCACCGCGGCAGCGCGATGCCAGCCCGCCCGCGGACACCGGCCCCCGCTCACGCAGCCGGGCCGACCCCTGAAATGTCACCACCCCTGACGAGGCCGGCGGGCAGCCAAGGGTCCCCCGAGACGCTCGGAATGCCCC
>NW_020799097.1:44944237-44949301 GCF_003259725.1 Athene cunicularia | reverse complement strand
AGGGAGGGATGGAGGGAGGGAGGGAGGGAGGGGAGATGTGAGACGCTGCTCCCTGCCCAGTCCAGCCCCGGTATCAGGGAAATGAAGTTTTTGGAAAGGCGAGCCTGCTGCAGCGGGGGCTGACCGGGGGTTGCACTCCCTGCGCCGGGCCTGCCTGACCTAGCGGAAGATGCCCTCGGCAGAGGCTTGGTCTGGATGATCTTTAAAGGCCCTTTCCAACTCAAACCACTCTGTGAGTCTATGAAGTTTTTAACCCCAAGCAGCTCCCAGTCCATATCCCCACCCCCCTGCCTCTGTCCGTCTGTCCATCTGCGTGCCAGCTGTGCACAGGCGGCACTGGGGGGGCGAAGCACCCTGCGGCTGACAGGGAGAAGTGCCCCGCCGCTGTAGGCTCTGCCCGCGCTGAGCTGTAGCGAGAGGCACATCCAAAGCTCAGGCCTGGCTTTCACACTGTGGCTAATCTGGGTGTCAGGTCGTCTGGATGGGGCAACGCAAAACGTGGTGAGAAAAATATCGAAGTTAGTGATTTTCAACCTCTGTGGTCGGTTCTCGGAAAGCCGATGTTTAATCCCACCATCATCAGCCGGAGAAGAGCTTGTGCCGCTATCAGGGTCTTTGCCGAGGCTACCGTGTCCCAGCGAAGTGACCGAGAGCTGGTGACCGTCTGCGGCTTCTGCCCTCCCTACGCTCCTGTGCAAAGCACCCATCGCCCCGACGGGGCGGGTTAGTGCCGGTGTCCCCGGCAAGCCCGTGTGCCGCTGGAGGCACAGCCCGTCTCCAGGGGGGGGACGCCGTTCCCGGGCCGCTCCCCGCTGCCGTCCCCGCGGGATCGGGGACCCTCAGCCCCGGAGGGGCCTCCGGGAGGGCTCGGCAACCCCGAGGCGGTACGGACACAGCTCTCCTCGGCGACACAGAGCCGGGTGTCCCCTCCGCACAGGAAATCCCCTGGCAGTGCCTGCAGGTGGGCCCGCGCCCCACGATTAGGCAGTAACCCCGGGTGGGGAGAGGAAGCGGGGCTGACCCAAGGCGAAGCGCGCCCCGTGTCCTGAGTACAGTGGCCTCTGCCCCGCGCTCAACTAGCCTCGAGATGAGACACTGCAAAGTCCGACGGGCCTGGGAAGAAGAAGCAGTGTGACTCTTATCAGGCAAATGTTGCCAAAGTCTCAGATCAAGGACCCGTTCCCTGGGGTGGGTTTGCCCCTGCAACCCGTCCCCGGTAAGTGGAAGGTCTGGTCTGGAGGAGACTGGCAGGGGGTAAGCGGAGCCCTGCGCGTCCCCTCCCCCAACGCCGGGCAGGCGGCACTGCCAGTGGCATCTCCGCAGTACCCGACCCTCATCTTTCTGCAAGACAAAGAGCGGGAGGGAGCGGCGGCGAGAGGAGCGCCGAGCACGGTCGCCCGTGGCCGTGTGCGGGGCTCGGGGCGCGGCGGGCGCGCCGGGTGGCCGCCGCTGAGCCTGGGAGAAGCCCCTGACACAATTTCGCCTCAAGCGCGCTGGCTACGGGCCGGGGGAAATGCGCAGCCCTGACATGCCCCCTCCCCTAGACGGCTGCGATATTTAAATAAGAAAGGGAAGACCATCCCCGCGCCAGTCGGCAGCGTTGCCCCAGCTTTCCAGGGAGGCAGGGGGGAACGCGGAGGGCTTGCCAGCGCAGCCCAAGCCCCTCCAGGGCCACCCGTGTTTGCTAACACCCCACCACCCCACCCACCGGGGAGCCAAACTTCTGTCCCCGGCCCAGCCCGAGGAGGGAAGCACGGCCCCGGGTCAGGGCGAGGGAACAGGTGCCCGGGGTGCCCGCGAAGGGATGCCCGGGACTCCTCGCTGCCCCTTCAGCTACAGCATCCATACGTTATCACGCGTATATCCACCGGCACCTCGGGGGCAGGAGGGATGGGGGTTAGTCTGTGTGCCCGTACGTATGCACCCGTGTACACAACATACATAATTTTTTATAAGTCGGTATGCTGGAGTTGCTGGATTTTTTTTTTTTTTTTTTTTTTTTTTTTAACACGCGTTTCGCGACAGAAGCGCAGGGAGGAAGGCCCTTCCTCTCCCTCCCGGCCGTCCCTGAGAGACAGGTCTGTGATTTATGGAGAAGCATACTGTACATACAGCGCCAGAGGTTACCGAACATTGACCGACAGTCGCGCTAGGAAGCATCTGCAAAGGTCTGCGTGGTGCTGGGGAACCGAGTTGTTCCTGTGTTATGGCGAGCAGCGGGGTGAAGTAGCAGAGTGTGCTCCCCCTCTCCCTCGTCCTCCATCATCAAAAATATCCCCGGGAATGCAATTCATAGGATTGTATTCTGATCTGAGCTCCCCCTGAGTCGGGCTTTGTAAAGACAGCGGTTGTACTACTTAAATCACATGGTCCTTCCACCTCTAGGCAGGCAAGCTATCACTGACTTTTTATTTCAGCCTGGGCTTTAATTGTTTGGGTTTTTTTAAAAAAATACAGTGGGAGTCCCCTTCTCTGAGCATTTACACAGACTGTATCTCTCTGTCCTGACAGCTTGATAGACCCGAGTCCGATCCTGAATCTCTTCCAGGGATGAAATTGTGCAGCGACAGAGGAAGCCAAAGCAGGCGGGCAGAGCACGCATCCTCCGGAGCTCCCCTGATCCTCCTCCTCCTCGGACCCCTCTGTCGTGCTCAGCTCGGCTAAGGAGAAAAAAATTCTTTATACACAGCGTAAATTTGTTGTTTTTTCCTCAAGAGCTTACAGGGGAGCTCACCTCTTAATATCAGTTCTATGTTTCAGAAAAAGTTGCATCTGTAAAACGAGGCACTTAATGTATATCTCCCCGAGGAGGCAGCGTTACAATACAGTAAGAGCAACGACATAGCTGGAGCTTCTGGAGGGGTGGTTCGTAGGTAGATGCCAAGCACCTCAGGACTTAGGACCAGCTTAAGTGCCATCAGTGCCGGGACAAGAGTGGGGAGCCGGGGGCAGGGCAGAGGGAAGGCGCCGACCCGTTCTGGCTGCACATGCCCTTGGTTCAGGAGCCGGGAGGTGAAAACGATGATGATTTCCCCTGTTAGGCTCCCACTGAATCCAGCACTTGATCTGAGGAGAGGCAGGGATATAAATCATTGGCACGGAAGAGAGAAAGGGATGAAAAAAATGGTAGCTGCTGGAAGGAAGAGCTCTCTCTGCAGTGGCACCAGAGAGCAGGGCAGAGCTTTCTGCCTGGCTGGTAATAGTGTAAATGGAGAAAGAGATAGGTTTTGCCAGCAAGGAGAAAGGGCTGTAAGAGAGATGACTTCCTAATGAGCGCATATAATGTTGTAAAGGGTTTCAGAATTTTATGTTTTTCAAGATACGACTATCAGCAAGAAGGAAAAACAGAACTTCAGCAAAAACGCGGCCATCAGAAACTGTTCGTTACACTCTGATAAACATCCCCTCATGGTGAAATTGTTGGTGGGGGAGGAAGGCAGGGCAAGAAAACGCATCTTCTTCTAGTATGTGCAGCTCTAATTAATGAATTTGACAAACTGAAAGGTCTTCGTCTGGTTCTTGTGACTTGACTTTTTTTAATTTTGGTTTTTTTTTTTTCTCTTAACCCAGTAAATGTATTCGAAATAAGAAGGTATTTGTTTTAGATATGCAGAGTAATGGAGGTTAAACCCACGTTATCTAGGACTTATCTTAAAGTACACCACGAAGTACATCCCTTTTCCTTCTCTTTATTTAGGCATCGCCTATTTTGATGCTGAAATATGCATCATTTTTGACAGCTTCGGAGTTACGAAACCAAAGAAACTTGTAGGTGTCATCTGTTCGAAATCATGTTTCGTTACAGCCTGTAGATTTAATGTCGTTCTTTCTATTCATTGTTTGTGCTATTAAAATAAAATCTAAATAAAATTATTCAATATTTTTTGTCCGATTGCCTGTGGACCGCTGCCCTCAGCTTCCCCAGTGTCATCATCTTTCAGTCTAAATATTCAAATATGCGTTTAGAAGAAGAAGACAGATTAACCTCAAAGTTTCTGTTTCACTCTGTGTGTCTCATACGGAAAAATAAGGGCACACTTCAGGCACACACATACATAAAGGGTTAGCTCTTCCAAAACTAGCAGGAAAGATCTTGTTTATCTTGGAATATTTCCATCACAGCTTGGTGTTTGGTGGGGACGTCTTTTAAAAATTATTTGTGGAATGAAACCTTCTTAAAATCGGGGTTGAATTAAGCCGCGCTCAGAATATCAGTGTCAAACTAACTCCCACTTTTG
This sequence comes from Athene cunicularia, assembly GCF_003259725.1. NCBI lineage: Eukaryota > Metazoa > Chordata > Aves > Strigiformes > Strigidae > Athene > Athene cunicularia. The sequence goes on along the minus strand of NW_020799097.1, from coordinate 44,945,063 downwards.
ACTTACTGGTTTTAAAGTCAAATTATGATGCCCACCGTATAGGTATTTCTGCCTGAGAAGGGTGACATTGTGTTTAAACCCGTGTCCCGAGGTATTTGAAGAAAAAATTGAGTGTGCACATTCAGCTACCGCTGGGAAGAGGTTTTCAAAAGCCCGCGTTAGCCACAGCAGTCCCCTGGGCTTTAGGAGGGGCTCACCCCCAGACAGAGAAACTGCTCTCGGGTGGGTACAGGACCCTTTGCAAATCCATACGAAGGGAATACTTGACTTTCAGCCATCCTTTGTGAGCCTTCCAGGCAACTTTTCCTCGGGAATTTGAGACCCTGGCCAGTCCCCGAGTGCCCGCGCCCCCAGGTACCCGGCTCCCAACGCTGCACCAAGTTGTCCACACCTTCCCCCCAGGGCTTGCGGCTGAGCGCCCGCTCCCTAGGAAAAAAACGCAACCTTGAACAGCCTTTTTTTGAGAAATAGCAGCCCCGTCCTACAGCCTGGGTGACCCGTAGCCGCTGCGCTGGGATTTTCCACTAGTGCTTTAACTTGAAAAGAAAAAAAAAAAAATTGTTTTTTAAATTCCAAACCAGCAAAAATACGCCTGTCCCTTGGGGTGAGTTTCCAGGAGAGGAAATACCTGGATTTTCATCACGGCACACCTGAAACTGTCACCACCACCACCACCCCGCTGTGCCAGTGGTCACAGCGAGCCCCGCTCTCCGTGTCCCTCAATTCCTGTTAAATATCAACCTAACCAGCGCCCCCCCCCGCGGTTTGTCCGGCCCAGACCGGCAGGGTTCGCAGCGCGGCCGCGCAGGCTTGCGCAGAGCCGTTG
>NW_020799097.1:44936834-44944187 GCF_003259725.1 Athene cunicularia | reverse complement strand
GGCCCCAGGGGCGAGTTGCATTGGAGGCGGTTGAAACCCGGGGCGGGAAGACGGCAGTTTCCCAAACTCCGTGAGGACCCCGCAAAACTGGGAGGAAAAGGTGTGCATACACATAAAACCTGTCCAGGGGAATGCAGACACGGAAATATATAACGCGGCGGTGATATGGTTTCTCTCCTCGGTTATATAGTTTTTCCTCACTTACATTTCTTACATAGAAACCCCCTCTGAGCTTCTGGCTTGGAGAGAAAACGTTCGCTACCAGATAGAGCGAGACAGTGAAGCCTCCCCTTGGAAAAGCGTCTCTCAAGCGTGATCCGGCGAAGATTCAACTAATTAATTCGTTTCTCTATTTTCCGCTCATTTCTTTCCGGTAATGTCGGGGGCTTGTCAGGGAAGGAGGTGTGGGGGGGGTTTCCTCGGGCCAGGCTCCGCCGTGCGTGCCGGGGAACCGCAGCCATGGCAGCCAGCCATCCCCCCAACCCCGCCTGCCGGGTTGCTTCACGGTTACCCGATACCTTCGGGAAAGTGCAGAAAACCCGGCTCCCGGGCTCCGACGGGACCGGGTCAAGCAAGAAACTACGTGTTCCTAATTTTATCCGAGTTAATAAAAGCGACACAACAGGTTTGCAAACGCGGGAGGCTCGGGCTGAAGGTGGAGGAGCTGCTCTCCGGGGTGTGTGTGTGTGTGTGTGTGTGCGAGGGAAACGCAGGTTTTTGAGTGAAAACTTGGAGGAATAGCGACAAGGGAAGGAGAGGTCCTGAGGAGGTGGGGACAGCCTCTGTGCAAGCCAGGGGTGGCACCGGAGCATCCCCGACGTCCTGCGGGGGGGGCCGCGGGCCGTTTCCATTTTATGGCAGCCCCCTTTCCTCCGGAGAGGTCAAGGTCTCAGCTCAAAACCTACACCCTCAGGGCAGACTCGCTTTCTCCAGAAAGTGTTTAGGGTGCGGAGGGTTCGCCCGAGGCACCCAGGAGTGCGGGTGCTTGTAGAGGGCTCCTGTCCTGGACTGGGCGGCAGCCTTGGGCAGCCTCCTGACTTCTCAGGACGCCTTTCACACAATGGCCTAACGCTTGTTTAACTGAACGTTTGCGAAGAGATAAGGGAGAAGTAAACTCTCCCTGCGAGGTGCAGGCCACCTTAGGGACCTTCAGCCCCCTCCTCGTGTCCCCGCAAAGGTCCCCAGCGGAGCCACCCCCTTTGCAGCACCATCACAAGGAAAGGAGAAGCCGTGACTCTGCTCAGCACTGGGATTTGTGAGGGAAGAAGGGGGGGGGGGCAATCCGCAAGATACCGTTTCAGGGGGGCTGCATTTCACGCTGAGAACTTGGTCTTCCCAGGAGGGAAAGCCCTCCCTGCTGGGACACACAGCCCGTGAGAGTGAGGGGCTGCACGGTGTCGGGGCTGCGGGGGGACCAACACGGCTCCCATGGCTGTAAGGACAGTTTAACCATCGACTCAGCCTGGACAGGGTGTGCTGCTCAGGTTCCGGCCCCACACACTGGGGAACCCCTGAGACATCAGGGTGGAGGGTGCATGTCCAGGTGACCAGAGAAAAAAAAACCCAAAACCTCAAACCAACATGACACTGATTTGATACGCTGTCCTGTATATGTTCCTGCTGTGTATGTTTTGAGAGAAGGTGGGGTTAAATGCCACAATGGCTGTGACTCAGAAAGGAAAACCCTTTGATATAACAGGCTACTGTGTAGGAATGTTGGAGATTTAAAAAAATTATTTAAAGTGCAGGTTGGTAGGAGGTGGCTGAGAGCATCTTTCTGAACCAGCTACCCTCATCAAGGGGTTCTCACAACAGAGCTGATGGTTTTAATAATGTGCTCATCTCTTGTAATTTATCCTCATGCTGTACACTGGACACTCATTATACTAAAGTCTTTTCCTCATCTAATGGAAATTATCCTGAATGTCTTCTACACAAAGTATTAAATGGTTGCCTTTGCAAGAGTCTTTTTGTATGTGTGTGCATTGCGGGGGTGTGTTGTGAGGGTGCTTCAAACAAAAAATTCTCCAACATAAATCCTTTGCCCCTGAAATTGTCAATCAAGAACAACAGGATCCTTATGTTCAGATATGTGCCCTACTGAGCAGCTGAAGTTTTATTTCATATGTATATACATTATTTGTGGATATTTCCTACTGGTTTGACATGGGGTCACATCCAGAGTCACCACTGCTCCAATCCACCTTCCTCGTTGCAAAATACAGCCTAAAAGACCTCCATTATTGGAAAAAATATCAGACAACTGTCACATTACCTAACTTAGTGAAATCACAACAAAGGCTTCCATTAGATGTGACATAACATGAGCTGGAAGGGGTTTTCAATTCCACTTACACTTCTTTTCCCTGTTCCTTCCCTGAAATGTCTCACATTCTCGGCATGTTTTGTGGAAGCTTGATTAAAGTCAGAAAATCTGGTTTTGTACCACTCATTCATTTCCTGAGGGGATATTAAACAGAAGAGGGCAAACAGGAATGCTTATTGTCAGATCTGTGAGAAGATTGTATTGTTTTCAGTTAATAGTTGAATATGTAAACATGTAAAAATCCTGAGAGTATTAGTAGAAATTATTTTTGTGCACATCTAAGGGAAAGGGCTAAAGGAAATAATGGATTTGGAATTGTGGAGGAGGGGCCATGAACAAAAAACTGAATGTGCATCATCCTTACATGATCTAAAATGCTATTTATAATACGTGGATTGGAAGAATTTTGTGAGGAAAAAAAAAGAGAATTTATCCAACTCTCCTGTGTATATTTATATCTAGCAATGGACTACTAAGTATATTCAATGTGTTTGTGACGGGTTTTATTAGGGGGGCAGAGGGGGAAGAGATCAGCGAGAGCTGACAGATAATTTCATCTCACAAATACAACAAAGTATAATTTTACCTGCAGGTTCTTGGCTGCAATTTTTTCATCCTATATCTGGATGTCCCTCAGAGCAGCAGCCAGGTCCAAGGCTGAGCAGGAGACATCGGCACACACAGCAGCACTGCACATCTGTTTCATGAAATATACGTTTGCCTGTTTTGACAGAAACACACAGAGAGGACATGGTAAAGCCATCTCTGCACAGCTCCTGGAAAAGAAAGGCTGCAAAGCAATGTCAAGAGGAAAAAACTCTGCCCTGTCTGTCCCCTGCCATGCCCCTACCCAGGGAAGCACCTCCCAGCTGGGCCTCCAGGGAGATGGAGCCGCATCGTATCCACATCCTCCAAGAAACATGGGAAAGCACACGTGGACATCAATCCGCCCTGCACCGTGTATGTGGGCCCCATGGCTCCACACCAGCCGCAGGACTCCTGGCCTGGCAATGGGCATCCCCAGCACGCCCCCATCAGGAGAAGCCTTTGTCCCTGTGCTCAAGGGATGCTGGGAAGGACCCCCAAAGCACTGTGAGCCCCCAGGTGCCATGCTGCAGGGAGGATCTCCAGCATGGCAGGACATCCCTTTGTAGGATCCCAGGAGGGTGGCTGAGCAGAGCAATACGTGTCCCAGAGGGTCTCTGTCTCTGGGTCTGTGGGGCAGGGAGGGTTTGTTCTTCCATAGCTCTGGTACTGGTGTGGTCTGCGGCTGTGCTGTGAAATGGGGTCATGCAATATGAGGCCTGTCCTGCCAGGAAAAGGACAGTCTGGGAGCGGGGCTGGCAAGCCCCTGCAGTGCCAAGTGCTTCCATTCCAGCAGCATTAGACAGCCCCTGCAGTGCCAGGTGCAGGGCAAGCAGAGCTGTCCCCCATGCCCAGTGTGCAGCAGAACAACGGTATTTATCATGGCTATGGTAAGGCTCCTGCCCAAACCCTACTAATTATTCCCTGCCACACTGCAGCATGCAGAAAACCAAATTGCCAGCATGAGGTAACAAAATTCAGGTACCAAAGCAGAGCAAGAAAAAGGCAAGGGGACAGGTAGGGAAGAATGGTGAAACAGAGATGCCTGCTTAATGTGATAAGAGCAGCATGAGGTCTGCTGATTTTTGGTTGCTCTAGTATGTTCAGTGAGGCAATGACAGGCTTCTGTTGTACAGCATCTTCTCTCTCTGCTGGCTCCTGGGTGCTGTGCTAGGCTGGGTGTGATGCAGCTGTGGGTGGCTGTGATCCAGAGGCATATGCTGGCAATCTGGTTCCTCTCTTTGTAGCTGTGACATCGAACTAGTGGAATAAGGACTTTCTCCTTTGAGTTTTCACACGCTCATCAAGTTCTGCAAGGTCTGGATGGCTTTTTGGAGAAAGGTATCAGGTCAGAGGGCCTCCACAGAAATCCCACAGAATTCAACCTGTGCTCTCCATCATGTGTCCTAGCACTGAAAAGGGAGAAGTAAAGGAAACCACAGCCAAGGTATGCAAATTCTTTCTTCCCTACCTTGCCCCTCACATTCCTACTTATACACACACAGTCACAAACCTAGACCTTCTCTGACATGTCAGGAAAGTTTTCTCACTCCACCAGCAAAGCCATTTAGAAACACCACTGTCTCCATCTTACCCCGTGCATCTTTCCTCTCCATTTCATAGTTCCTCATGCATGTCCAGCATCTTAGCTACAACATCAGCAATGGATCACTGCAGAGTCCTGTGGGACTGGATCTCCAATGCCTTTCAAGGGTACTTGGTCAGTCTAAGGACAACCATTGGATGCTTCTCACTGCTCCTGCCACCCAGAAATTCTTGGTTTACTGCTTTCAGTCCCCAGTCCCTGCCAGTTTCAAGGCAAAGTCCAAACAAAGCACCACTTGTACACTGCAGGAACAGGGAGGAACATTCACAGATCATCTCTGTCATGACAAAATCAAGATAGCATTCAGGTTCATCTACAAAAACACATATATGTATATGCATATGTATGCACACCTGTATACCTCTAGACTCATCTTCGCCTAACACAAAGTCAAATATATTCATATCTGAATATCCAAAGGATAGCCAGAACTACATTAATTATATTCTCAATTATTTGCTCATTGAATATGTAGAAAGTTCTTATGTTAATTTCTGCTGAATGGAGAAGTTTCGTTGTTTATTGGTGACAGTGGTGCTGGCTGCCTTGCAGGATATTTACTTCTGGCTCTGGAGCCAGCCTCTTAGTTTAGGCTGATGAAGCTGAGGGAGATGTTTGAAGTGGCGGATAGAGATGGAGTTTGCCCACTGTGAGGAGAACCCCTAGGGAACAAGCAGGCTGTTCTTTGCACGGTACACTGCATGCAGGCAGACAAGGCATACTTCAGTTTCAAAACAAATAGGTTTTGTCAGACCATGCAGAAAATAGTCCCCATGTACTTGCAGGTCTTGCCAACCATTAGTGCCAAGCACAACCTTCCCAGTAGGATAAACCAGGAGTTACTTCACCTTGCTGAGGATTTGCCCTGTGGGAGCACTTCTTGCTGCCACCATGATTGCTGACAGAAACTCTGCTGACTTTTGTGGGTGCAGGGATGTGTTTGAACCCCATCCTGGGTTCATGGTGGAATGGGGAGGCTGTGAGGGCTGCAGCTTTCCCATAGCTGCTGCCAGCTGCTGTCTGTCTGTCTTGTGTGCATGCAGCCTTCCCCTTCCTGCCCACATTCAGCATTGACAACTGGGCTTGCAGGAGGGATGAGTACGCACATTCATCTGGGTATAAGACCACAAATGTATGTCTCTACATTGGGTAGGGAAGAAAATAACCCCCTGGTCTAGGTACTGCCACAGTAGGGTCTCGATTAGAAGTAGCCAGTTCAGATTTTGCAGTAGAAAGTGTAGAAATGGGCAGTGAACCCCAGACTGACTTACTGAATCCACTAATTTTATATACAGTTCACATGGAGGACAGGGGAGAGAAGGAGGTGAATGTAACTTCTGGCACCAGTGAACATGGGTAGAGCATGCCTCCAAGACCCCAAGAGTTTCCTTTGTTTTAACATTATTAATTAGCAAATTAGGAAACCGTTCTGAAAAGCTGAGGAAGCAAAGTGTAAAATGTAATGGTTTAGATAGCAGCTTTAACACAAACATGTTTGGATTACATATTAAATCGCACAAAACAAAGAGGACCCTTTTACTGCATCCATGCTAGCACACCACACACCAGCTCCACGTGCCAGGGCTCTCAGGGTACCCACAGCCCTGGTTGTCCCTGCCCACTCCCTGGGGCTCCCCCCATGCTGTCCACAGCTGAGGACCTCATCTCAGCCCCCTGGGACCATCAGGTACTGCTACATACTGCCAAATGGCATTAACGAGACCCTTCCCCAAACGTGGAGTGGGGTTTTAGCAGCATGTGATAGGAGTGTGGATACTTGGCCTCTAACTGCATCAGTCCCAGCAGCCTTGCTCAGGGTCCCTTGTTGGTGGCCATGCACACCCAGCCCTGCCAAATGCCAGGCAGGCTTACCTTGCTTGGGAGGTGATGGCTAGTATTCAGTTAGACTCACTCAGACTTTAAAAATACATCCTTTTTTACTGATCTTGCTGCAAAACTCAGGAGTACTTCCCCTAGCAACAGTGTTGCTTGAAGAAACCAAGGCACCATCCCTCCCTCCCTCCCTCCCTGCTCCCCCTGATGGGAGCGCTGCATCCCCGTGACTGTGGAGCTACAGGCACCACAGCTCCTGTCTTGATCCACCCTTCCCAGTAGTATGTGGGTTATAATACATCTCAGATCCCACTCAGAAGTTGAGAGCTGTGAGTTTCATGTGCCACCACAGGAAAGTTTCAGAGGACTTAGGCCTAGGATCTTCCAGTTAAAACTTAAAAGAATATTGCCTCCAGAGTCTCTCTGCAATGAGGAAAAGTCCAGCATGGAGCACGCTGAGCCCTGACACCTTGGGAATTTAGGTGAGGTGGAGACAGTGCAAGACAAGTGGTCTTACAGTTGGGACCTTATTGGGAGCAGACTGCTACTAAATTTGGACAGCAGTGGTTTTACACTGAAAGAGGGCAGGTTTAGATTGGACTTAAGGAAGAAATTTTTTACAGCGAGGGTGGTGAGGCACTGGGACAGGTTGCCCAGAGAATCTGTAGATGCCACATCACTGGCAGTGTTCAAGGCCAGGTTGGATGGGGCTTTGAGCAACCTGGTCCAGTAGAAAGTGTCCCTGCCCATGGCAGGGGGGTTGAAGGTCCAGGCTGAAGGTTGAAGGGGGTCTTTGAAGGTCCAAGCCCAAACCGCTCTGTGTCTCTAAGCAGAGAACACCACGCAGGGAAGCCTGGAAAAGCCGGCGGGATCTCACACGGCTCCTGCCACCCGCGGCTGACAGCGCTTGCTGTGCGTACGCGGCGCCGCGGCCCCTCAGCCCCACCGTGGCGGGCTGCGCTCCGGCAGCAGCGCCAGGCCCTCGGGCGGCTGATGGCTGCCG
>NW_020799097.1:44913962-44936784 GCF_003259725.1 Athene cunicularia | reverse complement strand
GGGGCCTGCTCGCCGCGGAGCCCTGGCGGGAACCGGGCTGGAGTGCGAGAGCAGCCGGAGCCGCCCTGGCTCCCGCCGCCACCGCCGCGCCAGCCGGCCTCGCCTCGCCGTGACTTCCAAAGTGTTGGGGCTCTCCGGGCCGGGAGCCCCGTCCCGGTGACCGAGCCCGCGCTGCCGTGGTCTCAGGGGGCCGAGTGCGGGCAGTTGCGATCCCTGGGGTGCGATATATTTATCCCCAGTGGTAGGGCAGCCAGTGCTGAGCTGCCTTCAAATACCTCGTGCGTCGAGATTTAAATGTGTGCCCGTGATGTGCTAAATATAACGCAAAATTTGCAAGCCGCTGACAGTGGCTGCCAGCTACACAGCCAGTTCAGTTTGCTATAGGTAAAGGCCGATCTTAGTCCCTGCTATAATAGTTAGGCTTTTTTTCAGAAGTCTAACTTTGAAGACTAGTGAACATTTGCTTGGTAAGATTGTGTGTGGTTTGATTAAAGGTTGTTAGTCCTCTAGCCAGGACTTGCAACCTGTAGTCTGTACAGGAGTCACTCGACATGATGTTGACAAAGAGTTGTTGAAGTAATTTTCCCTTCCTTTAGTTTACAATGGATTTTGGATAAACAAGATCTGTTGAAGGAACGCCAGAAAGACTTGAAATTTCTGACTGAAGAAGAATATTGGAAGCTACAGATATTTTTTACTAATGGTAAAACTGTTTTATTTCTGCCATAAAATATGTACAGTATCTGCCATGTCTAAATGCAAGTATGAATTGCTTAGAGTATGTAATGTTTTCATTGTGACATTACATATACTTTCACAGCCTATTTTAACAAAGAACTGGAGTATCAGTAACACTGTTATTTGTTAGTTATATTAACAATTTTAGGAGAACTTACAGGCAAATTGGCTCCATATATACCTGTGATGGGATGAAACATAGTATGTTTTCTTATTTTTAAGAGGTTCTTAGCAAAAATAAAAGGAGGAGAAGCAAACAGAAGCTGTTGAGCTAGCATATTAAAGGCTCAGTGTCAAGCATTAGTATTCAGACTGGGCGTCTGATGGGCTTTTAGGCTGTGTAAGTATTTTAGCTGATCTGTGCAGTCCAGTTAAACTGCAAAGCTTGGAAATTTGTTATTTGTGTTCAGTTAACGTTCTTTGAAACCTGCACCACAGCCTGTGTCTTGCCTTGTGACTGGTTCCCCAGCACCCAGTGGCTCTCAAAATGTCCACAAGTTTCTGAGAGCTGTTGGCAGACAACCCGTTCTCCCAAAGAGTTTGGGGCTTGTTTATGAAGTTATCTAAGACTTACTTGATCCTGCAAAGCATTTAACCATATGAATGGCTTCACCGGAGCACATCAGATTATGCAAGCATTTAAACTCTTTTCTGTGCAGTTGTTCAGCATTTAAAAAAATCTCCCTAAGCTAAGGATGTTGTTAAGTAGTACTTTGCAGACAGCTCTTTAAATATTTTTCACAGCAGTCCTTTAAAGCACAGAATGTTTATTTTTTCAGCTATCTGGCCAGACTTGAGACAGAGATGTTAAGTGACTTTCCCAAAGCCACTGGAAGATCTTATGTCAGTGCTGGAATGATACCTGTGAAAGCTATTTATCCCAGCTTCTCTCTTAGCCTAGCTATTTTTATAATAATTGCATATGCTGCAGATCTGATTGCTGTGGATACATCCGTGTTATCACTTAGACGGCACCAGGAAATCAAGCTAGCAATGATTTACCTGTTTGATCAGTTCATGAAATTCCTTGAGATTAAAACAAAGTGTCATAGCTTCATAATGCAAACAGAAAAAATGGAGTACTGATACGTCTAAAACTGGATTTCTATGCTCATTTTTGCTCGTATTAATTTTGATTTTTTTAAACATTTTAAATGTTTCACTTAAATCTTTTGTTTACTCAAGAAAAATACTTACCAAGTAGGCAAGGTGGTTTCAGTTTGTGGTTTTCAGGGTCCTTTTCCTTGGTACTCCCAGCCTCCGCTGAAGGTACAGTGTGTGACCCGCGGCAGCTGGAGAACAGCTCTGCCAGAATCTCCCTCCCTCATGGGCTACAAACACAGCCTACCCTGGAGGAGGGAGTGGTGCTGGGCTTTCACCCTTTCTGTGGCAGAGACACCTTCATGGGGAGGACAGTCAGGCACTGCTCAGGCAGAGCTTCAAGCCCATGATATGTGTTGTATCATCACCTGCCTCTGAATAGGACCCTGCTTTGGGTTTTAGAGCATCCCCCTCTTCTCTCCCATCTCCTGCATTACTGGGGTGGGGATATGAGTCTTGGCTGTGGCTTGTCACATTCAGCATGTGTCTGTTGGAAAACAACTGCAGTAGATCAACTAATTGTATGGCCGTGTGCAACTATGCAGAATGTTAATACTGTAGAGAAGGAAAAATGGCATCTTTCACAACAGTTTGAAAAAGGAAATGGATGTTGATTTTTCTCTTTGGATCACCAAGTCTTAATAGAGTTTTTGGTTGAAAAATGCATTAATTGATTTCCCTTTCTGGTTTAGGGCAGAAGCTGTAATGTTTATGTTACAGGCTACTCAAGATATTCAGGTTTAAAACAATTTTAATTTAAAAAAACCTACTGAAACCACTTATTTTGTAAACAAAAGGGAATAAATAATCCAATAGCTTATTTTAAAATATTAAAAAAATTAATTACAAGTACTGGATGTTTTCCCAGCATATACAAGCTTCCATTTCATTAAGTCTCTCTAGGCTCTTGTCCATTTTTTTCTCTAAACCACACTTGAATTTTCTCTGACAGCAGATGGCCTAACTGTTCCTGAAAATCCCATGGGAGTGAGAAACATATTTGGAGAATTCTGTTTAGCTTAATATTTGAATTTTTCTGATGCCATAGTAGTAGGACAGCTTTGTAGCCCCATGATCAAATCAGAGGGAAAAATCTTGTCAAACCTCCCAAGATATGCTGATAAATATTTTAATATTTGTACAGACTGGGCTTAACCTTCTTTGTGGCAGTATTGCTTGTCCTACTGTCACTGTCAAGCTAGTCTCAGTTTGGCATTCTTCTCTTTAGGAAAAGAGTGGTATGACATGGACAGGGACTTCATGTTGCTTTGGGTAATCATAATAGGTAACAAATTAGTTACCCTTTCCTGTGGTGGAAAAAAAATGTTGCCAAGCATCAGTGCTGTGCAGTATAGTTTTCTCCTTTTCTCCTATGTTCTGCCCTTTTCTTGCCAACAGTGTCCTTGATATTTGTGTTTTATAATCCTGTGATGCTCATTAAAAGTGAGAGTAGGGTGTACCCTGGCTACTCCCAAGGGATACGGGATAAGACCATGGGGGGGAAAAAAGATATGCACTTCTGTGCTTAAGTAGAGACTAAGAATTTAGTGATGACTGATAACAGAATTGTTTGCTTTTTCCATCTGTGGTCACTTTCTTGACCTTACTGTACATATTTTAAATATATACTTAAGTGTATTTTAAATTACGGTTTTGGACATTTCTGGTGAGGGAGGAAACAAAGAAGGAGTCAACACAGCCGAGCCTTGCTCAGAATAATGGCTGTGAAGAAGTATGGGAAAAATAACAAGTAACAACCTTATGTTTCACTGTGCCATTCTCTGTATCCAACCCCTGCTCTTAATCCCAGTTCGATGCATCTAATTTGCTTGGCACCTTTCCTTTGCCTGGGAGGCCAAACAAGAGCTACCTGCACAGATGACACCAGGGTTGTTTCTTGGCCAACTGGCAGAGGACCACAGTGATGGAGCAGCTGACTGCATCCTCTGGTCTCCCACCCCTTCTCCCTAGACTAAATATGTCATTTTTTTTAACACCTGCTGCCTTTGCCAAATTTAATGACCATGTTTGTGTTGGCAGCTTTAGCTGTTTGAAAAAAAAACCCATTTTGCATGGCACTGAAAAGCCATAGACTTATATTTTAAGTGTTTGAATTTGTTTTGCTCTAAAATGGAATACGCAAGGTTTACCCTTCTGAGATTTGTGTTGTCATCTTCTTAAAGGTCATACTCACATTGTACACAGTGAAGTCAAGTTTCCTTTCCCTTTTTGAAGGTGTCCACAAGCTTCAGGATGCAGTGCTTCTTCACGTGCAGGTCTGTAGGTTTACAGCAACATGTTGTCTCACCAGAACAACGTATCTGAACTGAGAGAGAAGACAGTGCTGCTGCTCCTTAGAATCCCCAGCACTAGTCATGTTTTGAGATCCTTTGCTATTTGGTGTCAAATTGTTGTAAAAACTCAACTCAAGCTTTTGTTCATTTTTTTTAAGTTATCCAGGCTTTAGGTGAACATCTTAAATTAAGACAACAAGTTATTGCCACTGCTACAGTCTACTTCAAGAGATTCTATGCCAGGTAGGACTGTTTACTATGATGGTACAAGAATAAAACATTTGCTAGGCACATTTTGGTAGCCCTTATAAAATGCAGTTCTGTATTAAAAACAGTGCCACTTTTGTATTCTGGATGGTGTAAAGCTTTTATGCTAATAAAGTTAACTTAAGCTTTGCTTTTTCAAAAGGAAGTGTGGTGCTCTTAATAGATTAATCGTTCTACGTGTATGAAACAACATATTATAATTTTGTTATAACATTTCAGATATTCCCTAAAAAGTATAGATCCAGTATTAATGGCTCCTACGTGTGTGTTTTTGGCATCCAAAGTAGAGGTATGAAGTATTACAATTTTTTAATGTAAAATTATGTGATGTATGAGAGAGAGAAAACGTTTAGGACTTTTAAATTTTTTGTCATTCTTCATGCTTTGGGGGTTGAAACCTTCTCTTTTTTGTATAGATTTCTGTAGCACTTAAGAAAAGGAGATGGAGAACGCCTTCAAACATGTTATTTAGTATTTGATCTTTCTCAATGTTACTAACCCTGAAGGGCCTCTGAAAATTGGAAAGAGTATTTTAAATAGCTGTCTCACTGTGATACAGTGTTTACATATTTACATACACTATATCTTAAATTGTGCAGCGTCTCCTTTCTGGTGTGTTTTTCCTTATTCATGTTTACTCAAACTTTAAAGCATAATTTGAAAATTTTTTCCTAATTATCCTTTTCCCTTTCATATAGTGAGGGATTCTCAGAGTTTACCACACTTTCATTACTTGAATTAAAAGTATGTTGTAGCTCATACTCTGTCTTTGAGAAATTATCATAAGGAATTGACTCATTAGGGATAGTGGTGAGAAGGCTCCATGCCTCCATTAGTAGTCTACTTTGAATGTGACCAAGAGTTAGCATCAGCTGGGCACTGCTCTTAGTCCTCTCTAATGCAAGAAGTTTTTTGGCTGTTTGAGAGTGTCTGTGTAATGGAAAAAAAAACCCAAATTGGCCAATTTGTGATATGTCAGCACTAATGAATTTTACAGGAGAAACTCAAATACCTAGTGGATGGTAGAAACAGTCCTATTAATCCAGTGTCTACATGTAATACTGTTGTCTGTACAAATAGTGTGATACCTTTCAGTGTTTGGAAGAGATGAAAGAAAGGAGAAAGATGCAGAGTATTGGAAAGAGTATTTTTTTATCAGCCTGTTAATTAAGCCTTTAAGAAAGTACAGACATAGAGTGTATATATAAACAGCTGTACCTTGCATTTTAGAACAAATACTAGAAGTCTGTGCAGCCTTCCTTAACAGTAAAGCTTCTGCAACTTTATAGAGGGCAGCTGTAGCAGTAATGAATCAATTGTGCACTTCTCTGAAAGAACGCTGTATACAGAAAAAGTTCAGTATGCTGACTGTCTCAGCAGAGGAGCTAAGGCTTCATGGAAACAAAAAAGGTAGTGAATGACAGGTTTCTAAAGGCAGTTTTCTCTCCAAGTGGGTTAGGAAAAACCAACATACCTTCTTGAAGCTCTCTTGTCTATTTTATATGTAGAGTGTTAGCCAACTGAGCTTTTGTGGCTTTAGTACCTTTCATAAATGTTTACTGTTCCTCACAACTCAAACAACAAAGTAACTAATTAATGAAAAAACTCTTCACCTAAGAGTTTACACTGTTTACCAAAAAAAAAAAAAGGGGTGGGGGATAAGAAAGAAATACTGCATAAAGAAGCCCAGTTTAGTAAGAAGCTGTTATTTTAATTTGATAACAGTATGAGTATATGGTATTTCAGGTAGTTCACCTCATTTACCATTCTTTTTCTTCAGGAATTTGGTGTTGTTTCAAATACAAGGTTGATTTCTGCTGCTACTTCTGTATGTAAGTATCAGTGATTTTCATTATACTGTAGTTTGCTATCTCTATAGGGAGATCAAACATTTGTGGGTTTTGTTATTTGCTTGTTTTTAAAAGGTAGCTTTTTATCAATTTATGGAGGGGTTTGCATGTTGACTGCCAGGAGCCAGTTAAAGCCATTTAGAATAAATAATTTCAATTTCTAAATACAGAAACAGAAGGGTCCTTTCTGTATTATTTTTTGTTGATTCTGGTTGGAATTTATGCCAAGTATAAATAAAAACAAGTTAATAAAATTATCAAGGTTTATAAACAGTATCGAGTAGTAAATTGACTTCTGAACTCCTCAAAGATGGAATTGGAAACGTAGAGCTTTATGTGTCTGTTATAAAAGGTATGGCTCCACAGAAGTGCCTGTTTTCAGAATTTTTGGTAGGCTGTATATCTTCTATTTTTTTCCCCCATCATAAAATTAGTCTTTGCACAATATTTATTTCTGAAAATACATTTTATAACTAGTCACAAATAAATGCAATAAAATCACACTGTAGTTACTTAATTCTCTATCTGTCCCACTTGCCTTATATTTCCCAGTTCCTGTAACTTGCATCTCATCCTCCAAGGTCTTAGTGATGGCTTCCTTAACTGAATGCTAGACCCAGAAGGTCCAGCTGCTCTCAACAGTCAGTTGCTGGCTATGCTCTTCAAAATGTAGGTCATTGCTTTCAAAATCCCTCTTGGCTGTTGAGGGAACAGGTGACTGGCTGCATCTGTACCCTCCACATGCAGTCAGTATATCAGTCCACGGGGCTGGCTGTGTGTGACAGTTCCACCACCAAGAACTGAAATACATCTTGAACATCAGCATGACCAAGACCAGTACTGGATTTAGCAATAAGAGTTGCTCTTTTTACAGCAGTAGCATCATGAAGCACAGGTCTGTGTGGCAGTTTTGATGCATCAGTAAGTTAGATGGATTTTGGTAAATACGCAGTAGCTGATTTTACTTAGACTTCTAGTCCTGAGCTGTGCCATTTCTGAAAATCTCAAGTCTCAGAATCCTGCAGATGATTTCCTCCACAGTTCTCCCTTCAGACCTAGAACCCCTGCCTGCCCTGATAAGCGCTCTGTATTCCATGGAAGTGGGGACAAAAAGCAACAGGCTTTTTGTTAATGTCTTTTATTCCACCTGGTCTTCTTTTACCAGAGTTGCTTCAGTAGCACACAGCGGGTTTTTTGGAGGTCTTCATATCAAAGGAGAAAAAAGATGAATTGAGACAAGTGAAAGAAAGCTAACAAAAGGCATGATGCTGTAATGTTGGTTGAAAAGGTTTGTTTGCTTTTTGTTAGGTAGAAACATGAAGTTATTAACACATGCTTCCTTTGTAAGGAAGATAATCTCAGCCTGGTTTCTGGCAACTTCTTCAAAAGCTTTTCTCTCCATTTCCACAGCTCACTGAAAGGACGGTTCCATATGGTTGTGTCTGCAGCTTGCTTTGTGGGAAAGAAGTTTTGTTCCCCTATCTTCCTCCTCAAAATGATTTATTTTTTTACTATGGATCTCTTCAGTTTGCATGCTTCTTGAGAAACCTGCTTTATTCATTCTTTTCTTCCTTGAAGTAATTAAAATTTCCAACCAGTAGCCTAGTCTTACTGTCCTACAGCAAATTTTCTAGCAATGTCCACTGTAGGTCTAAGTGTTGAATTCTTTAGTCCACAAGACTGACCCTATCTTTTCATCAAAGTGAATGGCATACAGTTTCTGGAAGTAGTATCATTTCATACTATACCGTCTGTGATTCATATAAGGAATATTGTTAGCTTCTAGGATGTTAAATGTTACCTGTTTTCCTTGGAGGCCAGCAACTTAAAATAGATTTTTAAATGTTTCACTTGCACAAATCTCAAATCCACATCCTTAAGTTTTTCTTTGCTCAGCATTCTAATACAAGATCACTCTGGTTTTGGAACTTAACATAATTTTTAACAGTGCGCTATTTGTCCCTGTTCTCCTTGCATTAGGATAATTAAGTATCTAAATCAGGGATCATCATAAGCTAGAAAACAGGATATATTTGAACATTCTCATGGAGACAAGTGTCTTGAATCCTATCATATGCCTAAACAGATGTTTAGGTGTTTCTCTCTTGGAGAGAAACAGCCTTGAAATGTTTGATAATGCAGTGTGGTGAATTAACTTCTTGCTTTGAATTTGAGGCTGTTTTTCACATGTCCAAAATCTTTACATCATGGAAATACAGTATCTGTTGGCTGATCTCCCTCACCCTGCCTTTGGTCTTGTTTTTCTAAGACTCCATTATGTGCTTTAAAATCTTTCATGTTGAAGGATCAAGCCTGTGTAAAAAAATCCCATGTAAAAATTCCATTTGGATTTAGTGTTGGAACTGAGATATTGAAGAGATCATCAGATTTGGAGTGACATCAGTAGGTAGATAGCTCTGTGACTGATAACTTGTGAAAAGTCAGGTGCCATAAGCTGGTTGGTGGTTAACCGGAAGATTTAATAGTGTCCAAAGCAGCAGACAAGTATCTGGCTGAGTATCTCTGCAAATCTGGATTTCAGCTGTATTTCTCTTTCCCTTTCAGGATCTTAAATCTCATAACTTTTCTCTTTCAAATACAAACCTTCTGGACTGCAAGCAGTTGTGCTGCCAAATGGATTTGAAGGGCTATATACAGATTAATTAATAGAAAGTGAAAGAAGTAAAAGTATTAATTACAGAATTTTTAACATACTGATTTCTCTTTACTGTAGTGAAAACTAGGTTTTCGTATGCCTTTCCGAAGGAGTTTCCTTATAGGATGAATCATGTAAGTATGCTGTTCGAAATACAACTTGAGCAAATAATTTTTTGCAAGAAATCCTGTCTTTTAAATTCTGAGAAATATTTTTATACTCATATGTCAGGTTGCTCATAATTAGTTTTGGATAGATTATTGGGAAAGTTAAAAGTAATAAATCTTAAATAACCTCCTTTCTTTAAATTGTTGACAGGAATGCTGTAAAGAGAAGTGATGTGAGTGGGGACTGAAATAGTAATTTTTATGTAGTATGAGAAAAAAGGTTAGCTTTTTTTGAATGTTCTTGTTTACAAATATGTTGCTCCAGGGAAGGTAAATAGCCCTTGCACCTGGGATGCTTCAAAGCTTGTACACAGTAGCAGTTGGCTTACAGAAAGCAGTTTTATTTTTGCCTGTAAAATGTAATGGCTTTTGAAAAATAATTTTAATTTATTATTTAAAATATGGATTTACCAGTGGCTTTTCAAGGCATTCTCAGTCACAATGCTGAGATACTTTGTAGTTTTTATTGAAACCGGTTTTGACCTGTGCTGTACTATTTTGAAAGTTAAACATTATTTTTAGATTGACTGTGACAAATACTACTTTTCTGTTGGTTTGCTTTTCACCCAATCTAGAAAGCCAAATGATACATCAGAATATAAAATATATAAGGCCTTGCATAAAATGGCACCGCTGTTTTACAGATAAAAGCAAATGGAAACATATTTTGGGGTACTGCTTTCCTATAGCCAAAGAGTCTGGTCTTTTCTTTGATATCACTAATACATCACTGTCTCTATGGAACATGAGAACTGACTTAATTGCTACAATTGGACAGAATATTTCACATGAAATTAAATCTGAAAATGCTTTAAAAGGCCATTTGGCATGTTAGTGGCCTGATGAAGAGGCTCTAATTCTACAAAATGACTTATTTATTCCAATGTATAAATACCCTGGAAACAGTTTGCTGCTGCCAGGTGTTGAAACAAATCAGACAAGTACTGCCAGTGAAGTAGTTTTACATAGTAAACTTGATCCAAGATGTTTAAATGCATTGTTTGCATTTAATAGTAATAGTTTGATTTTTGTTTGGTTTTGTAGTTTCAGATTAAACGCTTTTAAGACTGTTGCAAGTATGTGTTGAAAATTCCGGTGCATTCATGGATGCCAGTTAATTCTTTCTGCTGTCTGAAATATGCTGCTGTTTAACTGTGATTTTACTTCTTTGCAGATACTAGAATGTGAATTCTATCTCTTAGAATTAATGGTAGGTGGGGTTTTTTGGTGGTTTGCTGCTTTTTTTTCCCTCCACTCCAGTTTTTGAATGATGTCTATGCAGGTCTAACATTAACATTTTCAGCAGAATGTCATAATTACTGTGCTGTCATCTAGGCTGAGTGAGGGCATTCTTACCTCCTTGTGTGGAAGCTGGACTTCTCAACAGAAAGGGCAGATTGTGGGAGTGGTGGGGCCAGGAGGAGTGTGTATGGCTCTGCATCCTAGTGGTTATAGCACTTTTGGGATGGGTAAAACATAAGTTCTGTGTCCAGAACTGCTTGTGATTTTAAAAGAAAGGTAACTGTGTATAAGTCCTGATGCAGAGACTAGGACGTCAGTATTCTGATTTCCCCAGCTAAATGGCCAGTCAAGAGCATGAAGAGTTGTCTTCTTTCTATGCCCTCTTCTTCTTTCCTGGAAGAATCTGGAGCTATGTAGCTTCAGCAGAAGGTGTGGGTAGTATCCCACTCATGCTAGTCTGTAACCTGATAATGAGAGTAATCTTCTAGAAAGTGAGATGTGAGTTTGAATCCTATGATGAAGAAACTGAAATCAGGGCCTCCCATTTTCTAAGATGGTGCTGTAACTGTTAGGCTGGTGGATGAAGGGAGCACAATGTGGTGTTTTCTTCCAGGCACATTCAAAGAAAGGAGCTGTTCCTGCTTTTTGTAAAAGTTGCTATCCCATTGCTGTGTTCTCTAGGGCAGCTGAAAGGATGCAGCCCAGGCTTCTTAGGGGGCTTCGGTAAAGTGGTGCCTAATTTCTGCATATTGTTTGGACTTGGATGGGTTAGGCACTGGGCTCGCTGTACTAGGGTAGTTCTGCTCAAGCACGGAGAAGAGAGAGAAACCAGGGAGGAGCCTAGTGAGTTAGGCAGCAACTGAGAAAGGATGTTTTGGGACCAGGACACAGAGGAGATCAGATCAAAGTTTTTGTTTGTGCTTACAGTTGTTATAACTCCTTTCTAGATAACCTGTTTAGATTTAGTCATTGATACCTCTGCTATACATGGCAGTAATTCCTGGGGTTTGTATATAGGAGTTTTATCACAAATAACTGCATTTACAAGAAGTTCCATTTTAGGGATTAACTTACTTTTCCAGTATGCTATGCAGTATATAGTACGTATAATAACTGTGGCTCACTTCAGTGTTCAGAACATGTAACTTAATGCAGCTTTTTTATGTAGTATCCGTACAGTTGGCTGCTTTCAGCAAGGTTATTCCTTCTTGTTTACACCAACCTGGGCCTGATAAAAGGGGATTTGAGAGCAGTGGATTTTTTTCTTTTTCTTTCTTTCTTTCCAAACCAGTGTCAATTATTTTGGCATGTTTCCATGTATGGTATTTAGTGACAGACTGTTTTCTGGCAGCGTTCTGTATTTCCAAGTGGGAATTACGGGTTTGTAAGCAAATGAGGTTTCAGTGTGCTGCAGATGTGGCTTTCTATGTCTCTTAAGGGAAGGACATTGACAGACTGGCAACCATGCTATGGAATGGTATTCTAGAGAGAGCACTGCCCTCGTTAGAGTAGGGTTAGGTGTCAGAATGCTACTTCAAAAAAATAGTCAGTCATTGACTTGTAAACCAAATGTTTTTAATATGAACTGACAACACATTCTGCATTGTAATCTAACTTTTATCCCGTTGACACTTTTCCTAGGACTGCTGTTTGATAGTATATCATCCTTACAGACCTTTGCTCCAATATGTGCAAGATATGGGCCAAGAAGACATGCTGCTACCTCTCGCATGGTAATGAAGGCAATGATTAGCAATAGTGCCTCCTTTCAACAAGAAAGCATTTAACGGTTATGCTTCAAAGGTGCTTAATCAAAAGCAGGCTTAGCCATATTTGAATACAAAGGGTGCCTTAGTTAACCTGTGCAGGTATATGTCCTAACTTAGATAATTCTGTCTTTAATCCTGTAATGATTTTACTTAGCAATGATCTAATTTTTATTTTTAGACTAGCTCTAATAGCAGAGTTTTTTCACTACTGAATGGTGACTGTCAGTAGAGGTAGTGTTTTTCTGTCAATGTTGGCTTTTTGCTGTGTCATAGGAGGTAGAAGCAGTATATAGAGGTTTTTAGCTGTGTAAGCAGAACTTATGTTCTTGAACTGTTTCTCAAGTATAGAAAGACAGTAAAAATGCTACTTGTATGCTTGCCCTTACTTATTTGTGAAACAGGGATAATTATTATATTGTGTACATCAACACCCTCTGCAGAAAGACATTTATGGCACTGTAATAATGCTTCCAAAGAAAGTGACTACAAAGGAAAAAATTAAATGTGTTAAGAGATTTTTACAAGGAAAGAGATCTCCTCCTTTGCTGTTTTGCCCTGCAGTCTCACTGCTTCTACCATCTGCAAAACTACAAAATATTTATAAACTGATGGCAGTTTTTGAAGTCATATAGTCTAAAAGTGAACAAAATGATGCTTACAAATTCTTTTTTGCACAGGAGGATAGTGAATGACACATATAGAACTGATCTTTGTCTGCTGTACCCTCCTTTCATGATAGCTCTAGGTAAGTAACACAAGCAATGTCACTTTAACTGGATGTATTCTGTATTCTGTGCACTGTCCCATCAACAGGCATTCCTTAGAGTGCACTCATAAGGTGCTTCAGTTTGTGTTTCATACAGTACTGACAGTGTAGCCTTGCAATTTAAGAAGTTTTGAAGAAAAATCAGATAATTAATCCCAAGCTTTCTCTGTTCAACTGTATAGTGTTTATAAAAAATAGAATGTTTCTGACTGTATCAAGTGGATCTTTGTTCAGTACTTGTGTCACCTGATCTTTGCAGCTTGCCTACACGTGGCCTGTGTTGTCCAGCAGAAGGATGCAAGGCAATGGTTTGCTGAGCTATCTGTTGATATGGAAAAGGTACTCTGTTTTTAATTCCCGACACCTGTTACGGACTGACCGGAAATGGTAGTTATGGTTATAAAACTACTGTCTTACATGTCTGTGGTACTGATTTGATCTTCATTCTGTGATCATGTTAGGTGCTGTCGCAATTAGGTAGATTTCTCGGGCAGGGAGACAATGTCAGGTCATTCTGGTTATCACCCTGCTCTGAACGTCAAGACAGAACCATTGCATAATGGCAAAGTGTTACTGGTGTTGCCATTTTTCAGATGGAAGTATAAAACAAATATCCTTTGAAATTTTTTTTCCAGGAAAAGACTTACCTGTGTTGTTCGTCATTTAAGATTGCCAGCACGTGTTTGACTTAAATTCCAGTGTGGGTGATATTCTGATTTGCCTTTCAGCATCATGCCTACACACTGTTCTCATTTTCTCCCTATGAATGTACATAGTAAGCAGAGTGTAAAACATTCTTGACACTTTCAGGATAATCAGGACTGTGACTTCAGTCAGTGTTAAACAGGGGGACTCCAAGATCATTCACTTGAGTTCCATGCTATTGCAAATTCTATGTCAAATAATCCCCTTCATAAATTTATCAGGTTCCAAGGTGCAGTTGTTCTCATACCAGTAAAGTTTTTCATCTTCGCTAGTTCCTTTTACTGTTTAGTTTTTTAACCTTTAGTAAGGTTGTTAAGGTTGACTCCTTTAACCTCCAGCAAGTGAGCCAAACTAATAATCATATTCCCGATCACACTGTTTCACTCTGCACATATTTTTCAGACTATCTTTTTCAAAACTGAGTGTCTGGAATTAAATAGCATATTATGGATGAGATGTACCATTGCCCTCTGTGCCATTGGTATTGTCTTTTATGCCACTGATGATATCCTGGCCCTATATTTGTATTCCAGGATTCATCTTTTTTAAGCACAGTGTGGATGCTATGCTGCATCAAGAGCTCTGCGAATTATGCATGTAAAATCAGGGTGGTAATAAATTGGCAGCAGAGGAGTACCAACGTATATTTGACAGATAAGGTTACCATAAGCTTGATACTGAACGTGTTTGAATATTTACATGTCTTGGTTCTCATGACAGTGATACAATCTAAGCTTGATTTTTTTAATATCAGCACCGTGGACCTCTTACCCAACTGTGACATTTGTTTCAAGGATATATATTGTTTTAGCACTTAATCAAAGTCCATGTGTTAAAAAGAAAAAAGAGGTCTACTTTATTAATTTAGAGAATGATGAAACAAATCCTAAACCAAACATTATGCACCTTTCATATAGAATATTGAACTAGAAAATCAATAGGAAATTAGGGTAGTTGATGTGCAGTAGATAGAACATTTCCAAACTGGTAGAGAATGCTTACGCTTCCAGAAGTGGAATATGAAATCTTAACAATTGTTATTACATGTATATAAGAATATAATAAGAGGTATTTAGACATTCCTTGGCTCTTTATTTCTTGACATGAAAGAATTCAGACCAGTATTTGTGGTTTGGGGCTTTTTTTTTCCTATGCTTTGCCTCTGATGTGTATAGGACATCGATAATCATCGTTACTACATCTAGCTGTAGTCATGCTGTCAGGTGTCCATTTTTTCCCAGTAGCATAGTTATAAGCTGTGGCAGTAGTTGCAAATAAATAAATAAAAAGCTATTTAGCTTGCAGGGGAGGAGAGATGGTATATACAATTGAATTGGAGGGAAAGTATTCTGTTGAGGCTTCCATTCACAATTAAATAAAAAAGCTAATTATAGAAATGGTTGGTTGCCAGACCAGATTAAATGTGAGACAGCTCAGTTTGTAATATGAAAATTGTACTGCTTAAATTCCTTTCAGGGCATGTTTAATTAATTACACACTTAAACCAACTATGACAAGATAAAATCACTGTTGTGTCTGACCTTAGGATCTCTTTTCTTTTTAATCAGATTTTAGAAATAATCAGGGTTATTCTGAAACTGTATGAGCAGTGGAAGAACTTTGATGAGAGGAAAGAGATGGCTACTATTCTTAGTAAAATGCCTAAACCAAAACCACCTCCAAACAGGTACTGTACTTCCTTAATATGCCTTTCATATGGAAAAACTGAACTACTATCTTAAGAATGAGTAAGTGTTTAATTTGAGGTATAGCCTATGTTTTTACAGTGCAGACCTCTCTATTACAAACAGACAGTCTTACTGTTCAGGAGCTACTGAGAAGCAAAACATTCATTGTTTTATGGAGAGCGTTAATGTGATTAGAATGTGATCAGTACAGCTCAGCAAATGTAAGGAACCGCACTGTGAGGCTCCATGGCTGGACCAGAGTCATTGGAACTGGGCCTGCTTGATGTCGTACTTAATTACTGTGATTGAGTATCACTGTTGGGAATCTGCACATGCAAATTCCTGAGACACACTTATGTCATGTGAACTTTGGAATGCTGACTTCAGAAGTAGATTCAGCAGGCAGCTGCATGGGGATATATTGAAATCATTATTAAAATAAACACACTGAAGTTATTTATGCATGCTAAGAATAACAACCTTTGCATTTTTTATGAAACTATTTGTGTATGTGTCGAGGTATTTTCTTTCAAAAGGTTTTTACTACTTTCAGAATACCATATTTTTTAATTTTAAAAAAATGTAACATGATGCTTCTTTTTTGAAGACACGTTTTTGTTTTGTTTTTTTCTTCCAAACAGTGAAGGAGAACAGGGTCCAAATGGTAGCCAGAACTCTAGTTATAGCCAATCTTAAGACATTCCAAAGAATTTCTCTATGGACCACTTTGACTCAAGACATCCTGGGATCTTTCCTGTGTTCATGAAATGGACAGAAGGTTTTCGTAACATCTCTGACAAAGAACTTGAAGAATAAATAGCTTGTTTGTGTCAAGCATTTTGAAAGCTTTTCCTCTAAAACCGCATCATTTTCTCTGACGCTGGAGCAAATGTACTAAGATTTTTTCAGTGTAAGGAATCAAATGTTAAACCAAGCTGCAAAAGATTAACACTATCCACTCAAAAGTTCATTATCGGTTTTGTTTGCTTTGATAAAATTGTAACTTGCCATTGAAGTGAACTATTTTAAAAGCAACAGTAACCTGAAGCCTGAGTGTAACTGTATTAATGACATGTCTTCATTTTGTTTGTGACTGAAGGAAGATAGTGCACTGTATGTTAAATCTATTCATTACCTTGAGTTTTGTTAATTTTTTTAACATAAATATGGATTCTGTAACAAGTAACAGCAATCCATCAGAAATAAAGCCTAGAAGAGCCTGCAAAGAATATTGTTACAGTTTGAATGAAAGCTGCAGGAAAGAAATTCAGTTCCTTTTTTGGATTAGAAAAATGCTGTTTTACTCAGTAGATGTACTTGGATGTTTTTGCCATGAAGCATAGTAGCCCAGCTTGCCAGAGAAGTGCAATATGTATAGTGATTCTGCAGTTTTCTTAAACATTTCAAGTGTTAGGAATTTTAAAAACCCAACATACTTTTTTTTTTTTTTGCAAGTAAATGTACTGTGTAGTACAATTGGAATATTTCATAGTCAAGTACAAATCTGGATATGATTGCTGGTTTTTATGGTGGATTTTCTGTTTGTACAAGAGATATACACTGTTAGTCTGCCTTCACTGTTAGTGTGAATTTGTGTGGTTCATTAGAGAGTTTATTTAAGAGGATCAAGCTTTTGGTGAGCTTCATACTGGCTAATTTTAATTGTGATATTAGGAGCAACTCTTTAGAATAACTGAAATGGGATTCCTTGGTTAACTATGTGCTGGAGAAAATGAGATTCCTTCAAACAGAAGGCCATATCCTGTGTTCCTTACTCAGGCAGATATCCCATTGAAGTCAGGAAGTGGCCTAAATTGAATTTCTTGATTTTTAGATAATTTTGTTTCTAAGTGAGTTCTGTACAACTTCATTTTGAATGATAATGCCAACTTGCCCAAGTATAAAAATTGAATGATAAAATGAAGTGCGGTAACATTGTTCATTTTTTTTCCTGAAGCAACACATTTCACTGGTTTGAAATATTGGAGGGAAATTCTTGAAAACCCATGCTCTATGATGCGTCTTTGTTCAAAAAATTGGCCCCTTACAAAACCCCTGTTTTTGCAAATACCTGTCTTTGTAATTGGCTGGTTATTCAGTGAAATATACCTGAAGTGTGTTTCTATGTAGCCCATTAGGCTACTAGCATTTATTTCTGTTCAGGTTATATTTGTAAAACATTACATCAACAAGCCCAAACCACTTTGGTGAAATAGATAGATTGAAAATATATACATTTTGGTCTTTGCTACTTTTGTTGCCATTTGATCCCTACCTTTTATAGACACTTGATTGAAGGAGTGGAATTTGGCCATTTGCCCTTGTTTTTTGAAGTCTAAAATGTGCTATTTGTAATGTGGACTTGGGGAATAGAAATAAATCAATGCAACTTGAACACTGTGTGGAGTTCTTAAACAGGAACTGTTATTTAGCTAAAACATCAGTCTTCTCACACCATATAATGTGCTAAAAAAGCTAATGTTTTGAAATTAGGGATTGCACACAATTAATGAAGAGTTCTGGCTGGGGTGATTAAAAGTTTTCTTGCTGCTCAGGAGTCCTTGCAGACTTTACTTCACACCTAAATTACCTGTGTGACCTAAACCTCACAGCTAAAATATCAGGCATTTCTTGGTGGTAAATAGAAGTATCTTAAGTCATTTCTCTACTGTGGAGGTGAGGGTAGTTTTACCAGCTCTGATTCTGATGTAAATGGTAAAAGGCAATAAAGTGCTGTTGAAGGAAACTGATTCAGTGATGACAGTTATAAAGAGAAGGATGTAAACTGAAACAGGAAATGGAACATAATGTGAATTGAACAGCTTTGCTATCAACCAGACAGAAAAAGTCACCTTTACTGTGCTTCATCTCAGGAGAGAAAGGCATAAAAATAAGGTATTTCATTAAAAGAGAATTAACTGAAAGTCTTCACAGATTATATGGTTACAGGTGACAGCAGAATGTCAAAGCAAGCACAGTCCATCTATGCCAAAAAGACTTAAGGAAAAACCTAAAAGGAAGCACACAAGTTACTTAACTCAAAAACCATGATTTGAAAAGCAAGTTATATCCACATAATGAAGATAGAGAGGAAGACACAGAAAGCATTATCAACTTTGACAAACTACAAATAGTTTGACAAACACCTTGCAAAAAACTATCAAGACTAATAAAAACTAATGAAAATAAAAAAGAGGTATACAGTGGCTCTCCTATTAAAAAAATCCACAGCTCTTCAGCTCAGAAAAGATAGCAGAGGTCTAGAAAAATCATGAGTGGTGTGAAGATTGATGAAGTGACAACTCTTCATCACTTCTGACAGAAGAAGCAGGAGCATTAATGAAAATAATACATGGCAAGTTGAGAAGCAGCAAAGGGAGAGAGAACTCAGTGCAGCCTGCTGTGACTGCTGGGAGTGTGTGTTGAAAATTTACAAATACACCAAGATATGCAAAGAACTCAGAGTTGCAAATTAGAATAATCTGGGGATTTTGTGTCACTACATACCCCGTTCTATGCTCTTCCCCAGATGTTTATTTCTGGTTGCTGCCAAACAAAATAATGGACTAGACAGATCTTGGTGTGACCCAGTGTAACTGTTGTTCATTTTTTGTGGCTGTGTAGTTTTAGACGTTCCCAACAACCTCTGAATTGCGATTAAGTTTAGCTGATTGGATCTCCTTGCTTTGTTCATTTGCATACTGGCTTGGTCAGTACAGCTAGGCATGATTAGTTACACATGTAACTAAATATTTTCAGCATGTCTCAAATTTTCCATACAATGTGACCTTAATGGTCTAGATCAAAAAGCATCATTAGTCCTGGTTGAGGCCTGGCACAACACAGCCAACAGTGGGCTTCAGTTGCCCCTTTTGAGTGTGTGCCCACAGCACTGTGAAACTGACAGTCTAGATCATGTTAAACAGACAAAACTAATAGATCATAGGATTTGGCTAAAGCCAACAAAACCAATGGCATCTTACTCCTCCTGATCTGGTCGGAAAAAGACCTTTCAAAAGTTAAGATAGTGAGAATTGCAGAGTAACTGATCACAAGGTAACACCCATACTCATCCTGGCATTTCATCTTCCTCCCATTAGTTCATCAGTTAAACTAAACCAGAAAGTTCTGGCTCTTAAATTGTTTGGGGTTTTTATGGATTGGAAATAAAGTATAGCAGTAAGACCACAAAAAAAAAAATCAGTATTTTGGAGAAAAATGCACTCATTACTCACTATTATGACCGCTACACTAAAGGGTCTCTGATTATTAGCAAAGACAAGACCAGAAACCCCTGTAAGATACACTGTCAGGGCAGATAACACAGATAGCTGTACCAACTACATGAGTTCTCTAGAAGCAAATGACTGCAGAGGGACTTACTAGAAATCAAATTCTAATACGATTAGTTACTTTTTCTTCTCTGTTCTCTAAACTCGAGGGGGTATATTTTTTAGGTCCTCTTCTCACCATGCAGACTGCACTGTCAGAATGAAAGAGCTAGAGGGTAAGTGCACATTACCTGCAAAACTGATTAAAGCAGAAATTTTAATTCCTTTTACAGATATCCTGCAGAGTTCTGAACTTCAGTGCTAGGACTTAGCAAATTTTCTGGAGGTGAAAGCACTTCACCTTTGCTAGTTCTAAACTGCTAATAGCATTAAAAGAACAAACAAAAAAATCCTTAAAATTATGACTGTGCAAATTTATAGGTGGGGATGGGATGGGTCAGTTTAAAGTTTAAGACACGCAAATTAACCTACATAAGTGAAGGGAGTTTAGTAGCTTTCTTGGCCACCGCAAATTTTACAGCATAAAATGATTACATCTCTGTATAATAGTAACTTCAAATATAGGCAAGTTATCACTTGATACTGAGGTGCTGAGGGAGCAGAAGTTGACCAAATGCTATAGCGTTTTCTGCTCAGAAGCGGGTCTGCATGTAAAAATGGATATACTTGTAAAATAGGGAATTGCACAATTTGAACACCGAGTATTCTAGCATCAGGTCAGTTTTCCTTCAATTTTCTGAGCAGTAGTGAACTTTTGGCCTTACAATCAGATACTACAAATCTAAAACTTTGTATTTGTACTCTTTGGTAACACAGCAACTATTTTAAAACTTCAGCTACACATGAAGTATAACAAATCCATGCGTAAGGCAGTTACCCCAATTCCATGAGGATATCTACAGTTTAACCATTCTAAACAAACTACCCAACACGGTTATTTGGGAAACAATAATTATATTTGTCCTATCATCATTAGTTTCATCATAAACTACCTCATACAAAAATCTTTGTAAACATAATAAGCACTTAGGTTCTCTTCACATATTTTCACCAAACAACACAGCCCAAAGTAAAGGTTGAACAATTTTAACGTGCTCTGTTCATGTCGTAATCTTTAGATACAATATAAACCAAGCAGTTGATAAGGGTGGCTATTTGAAGGTGAATGTCGGTTTACACAAGAAAACAGGAGTGGGCTGTATTCTGGAAGTGAAATGCACATAGTCTGAATGCTTAAACCTACAAAACATCCCAAACCCTTGATGGGGCAAGGGCTGGGGTAGTCATCTTCATTTTTCCTCTGGAGGTTCATGTTTTACCCAATCCTCAAAGCCACCAGCATATTGATGAACTCTGAAAATATACAGAAGATAGAATGTTAAGAAGGGCTTTTGAAAAAGGTGTGTGTCTAAGAGCACATGGCAAAAAAACTCCAAACCAAAACAAAAAAATCTGAGAAAAAAAAACATACAGAAATTCTCTGCAATCGAATACATTTGTACCTAGCTTCAATGAACTAGATCAACATTCCTTGTACTCTAATACTGCCGGCTTCCATGCAGTGTGTTCTGTAACTCTTTTCTTCCAAATGACACCATGCTGGAGATCAAACATCAAGCAAGTAGTATCAGCTGGATCAATGAAACATTTTGCTACTTCTTTATTTAAAATGAAAAATCAGACTTACTGCAGTGGGAGATTTACATCTTACTATGTCTAATACTTCAGATGTCATCGACTAAATGCAGCACACAGATCTTTTCCTTGCAAACCTGCATGATCTGACATAAGCCTGCACAAAACTAAACTCTGGGAAACGAAAACCCACCATGCAAAACAATACTGACTCCAATTAGTCAGCATGGAAAACAGGTAATGGAGGATATTTCACACTTATTAAAACAATGTATTTATAAAACAAGAACGTGGTTCCATACTTTTGACTAGAATTAGCAGGGATATTCCAGTTCATGAATTGCAGTTCAGCGAAAACATAAGCAACCAACCAATTTTTAAAATACTATCTGCAGTCTTCAATCCAGCGAGGCACCTTCTGGCATGCATGTAACAATTCTGCCAACCAAATGCTGGTTTTGCCTTCACTCTATCAATATAATTGTCTTTTTAGCTATTGCCTTCACTGCTTTAATCCTGGCAAACCCAATGCTTTACTGAAAGTGAAGGTGTACTTTGTCAACAGTGAACTGTAATTTAACAAAGGGTGTGGTTTCATAAACTACTTAAGAACCTACTTATACCAAAGCAAGCAGTTCTCCACCTTTCCAATCATCCTGTGTCACAGGACTAGAGCTTATGAAGCTGTACAAGGAAGCAATATCTTGGCGAGGGAGCCCTAGGATGCAGAAGGACCCTCCAGTGGCAGCATGTGTCACCTGTGCAGAGCTGCTGAAAGGTTGTTTCACAGGGTGATACACCTCACTTTGCTGTAACACCCAATGGTGTCTTTCAAGGTTCAGTGGAGACAAGAGGACGTGTCTAACTCAAATATCCGTCATTTTGCTCATACTCCACATTAAATTTTTACCCTTGCCCACGAGAAGTTGAGCATGAGTTCTGCTTCGCGGTGGGTTGCCACCTGAATCCCACCCTTATACACACGTGTCATACCTGCTGAAACCCAAGGATGTGGCAAAAGCAAGTGCTTGTTTACTTCTTTTTCCAGCCAAACAGGAAAAAACCACAGGGTCTGACTTGGATGGCATCTTTTGGTTGTACTGCTCCTTGAACTCCGCTGGGTCCATCTGTAGAGCTTCCACTAATTCACCCACTGGGAAATACATAAAAGCCTCATTTATTCTCTATCCACAGACAAGTTTACACTGTAAGGCTTCCAGTTCCTCTTGGAGGAAAAGTTTAGCCTCACAGCATACTAACAGAGCTGTCTACCACAGCTCTAGTATTTTTGCTCAGTCACTGCCACTTGTCCACAGACTTGACCATCAAGTCTCCACGTTAACAACTTACGAGGTATGTTGACAGACGCCGGGATTTTTCCAAATCTGCCGATCTCCCACCTCTCCCGCACGTCTATGTGGAGGACGTTGGTCTTCTTCAAGTCTTTGAGCTCTCGGTAGGAAAGGCTCGGCACTTCGCCGGCGCAGAGGCCACGGCTGCTGGCACCCGCCGCCCCGGGACCTGACAGAGAGGCGCAGCCCATGAGCCCGGAGCCGGCCGCCGCTCTCCCGGCCTCTCGGGGAGCGCCAGCGCCCCCAGTAACGTTTAATATAGTCACACGGGACACCCCCGGGCGCCAGCAAACCCCATCC